>NC_081353.1:3291045-3370758 GCF_029784015.1 Lycium ferocissimum
CATTACCCCCTTTTTGTTACATATTTGTTATGTTTACAGATTTCATACGATGCTAGTTTTATTTGGTTTGACAAAAATGAAAGGCATGTTTGTTTCCGAAATTTTTTTTTTAGTTATGTACTTATGTCATGTTTTGCGGGCCCAGTATGGTTATGAGTATTACGTGAGTCAGCGGGTTCGCTCGGCCTTAAGTAAGGGTCGGGTGCCCATCACACCCTGTCGGAAGTGGGGTGTGACGAACGCTCGGTGTGATCTTGTGTTATGGCGCCGACGCGGCGGGCGACCATAGTTCCTGAGCCCCCATGCATGATTTGTGTTTTAATGAGTAAGCATTTTGATATTCTGGATATTGCATTTACTTTTTGTACTTTTGGTTTTGACTATGATCCTGTTTACTATATTCCATGCTTTGCATACAAATTACATATTAAATGCGACCCCTTCTTCGAAGTGCGTTTCATCTTTAACGCGGTACGGATACTCGTTGGATGGTGATCGGCTTAGGATTCTGTTGTGTCTTGAAGCGCTCCCTTGTTCTGGAGCCTACATTTTGGTCCAGATTTTGTTATTGTATATATGAATATGTTTATTCACGGGAACGGCGGGGCCCTGTCCCGTCATATGATACATTATTATTCTTGAAGTGCCTTGAATATATGTGTGGGTTATGGGTGAATTCTTTTCCGGTTGTGTCCGTGTGATTTGTGTGCTGGACGTCCCCCCCTGCATTATGATAGCCTTACCGGCTTATGTGTGATATCGTTCGTTGAAAAGTGTGATTGTGATCTGTATATACATTTGTGATAGCTTCGGGGCGACGTTCCACTTTTCTGTATACATAAGTTATTTATATCTTTTGTATAAGTTATTCGTACGCTATTTCCGATTAAGGAGTGTGTACGGGTGCCCAGTTCGGGTACTAGTCGCGGCCTACGGGGTTGGGTCATGACATGGGATTAGCAGGATATTACAGGAGATGTTATATCCCGCATTTTAGTACATTGGGACAATCTGGAATAATTGTGATAAATTGGGGACAAAATCATTCCGGAATACAAAGTCGAGACTTTTGACCTTCAATTTTATTTTGAGACATGAGTTGTTCATGAATTTGTTGGTATGGAACAATTAGAAAAATTTGGGACCAAAAGTGATATATTTGGAAGTTGAAAATCATGCAAAAATAGGCCTTGTGGCCTTGTGACTTGTTGGATGGTCCCACACATTTTGTGTTCAATTTTAATTGGTCCAACACATGTGTGGGACAAGGACACTTGTATTATTCATATAAGGTGTAAAAGATGACCAAGTCTTCACAATTTATTCATCACAACACTTAGAAAAAAAAAGAGCAAGAAGTTGAAGAAGCCAAGAGGCTCTCGGCCAAGGCAAGGGAAAAACCAACTCCAATTCTAGCCACTCCAAAAATATTTTATTGATGCAAATCCACTAAGTTGAGGTCCCTAAGTAAGGTGGAAGCGTTGTTCGAGTCATCCGGCCCTTCGTTGTGTCAATTGAAACCCTAGCCTATTTGGGGAGTTGAAGAAGAAAGGTAAGATTTGATCATGTTTTATGTGTTGTAGAGGTTTTATGTATGTTGTAGTATGTTAAAATGGATGAAAATCATGAAATATGGCATGTTAGAGTGAATGTGGTGTGTGTAGTATATAGCCGTGTGGGGTGTGTGTGTGTTGTGTTGTATTGAAGCCATGAATTGAGGTCTAGTTAGTATGTTATGATCATTGTAGGGTGAAGAATGAATGAGAATCATCAATATGTATATATGTTGTGTTGGCCGAAAATGGGTCATGGTATATGACAAAGAATGGAATAATGTCGCTTAATGTTTTAGTCGTCGTCGTTATGAATTCTATGTTGGAAATGAGCTTTTAATGACTCAAGATTGATGTTGTAAATGTATGGACTGATTTGAAGGTTATTGTGCGTTTGATGTAATTTGTGTATTTATGATAATGATATCGTTATAGTATGGATTGTTGATGCAAATCATGATTTGGAAATGAGAATACACTATAGGGAGGTTCTCGGGTTTGGGGACAGTGTTTGGGCAAATTGGAGCCTTGTTGGATTGTTGGAAATATTGTATGAATTGTTTAAAATGTTCTTGAATGATGTTAGTATGGATTCGGATTGGTAATTGAATGTATAATCGTTGATGTTGGCTTGAACGTAAGTCGTTGAATCAAATATATTGAAAGTTGTTGAATGATGAAAAAGGGGCTTATTAATGTTATATTGCCTTTCGGATTAATTATTGATGTTGCTAGGTTGGTTGTTGTTGTTGTTGATTTTGTAGAGTTAAATTCTCGGGGTGGCCTATTTACGGGGAAATCTTTGCCCAAATTTACGTAGAATTAAGGGCTAAATTGGAATTAAATGTCCTAAATGCCTATAGCTAATGTTTGGCATATTATGACTTGTCATGTAGACTTTGGGCAGCCCGAGACTTAATTTTGAGTTGGACTAGCTTGAGTTGTATTAGCGTTGAAAGCGATCGAGGTATGTAAAGCGCAACCCTTCTTTCTTTTGGCATGCCTTGGCCGTAAATAGGCTATGATACGAATCTCGAGGGAATTCTACTCCCGCGATCCGACCATGTCTGTGATTATTATTTGTTTCTTGATCTTCGTATGCATGGTATGATGAAATATTGGCTCCCATGTCTTTTGTATGACTAAGTTTCAAAGTTGCATAAAAGTTGGTTTTTAAAAGAGTTTTGTTCCTAAATAATTCCGAAAACTACGAAAGTTCGTAACTTTCACAGACAGAACCGGATCGCTTCGATATGCTCAAAAATGATTCCATGATGTATGATGACTATGATTTCCATAGGCGGGCCCGGCTCGGGTTGACGCTCGTCCGTGGGTCCCGCGACTTTTCTATGTTTGATTCGACGACCTATTTTTAAAAGAACTTCATGTGGCTATGATTTCACCCCGAGTATGATTACTAATCGTTTGTCGAGTTTGAAATGAAGATTTCTATGCATATGATTTTGGTACGTAACCATGGGTTACAAGATCGATATGATATGTGATAATAGGATGATATGATGATTCTATATCTGAGAGCCCTCGCTAGAGGGCGGGACACGCTATGTATATGATGATATGATGATGACATGATTTATACACCGAGACCCTCGCTAGAGGGCCGGGACACGCTATACACCGAGACCTTGCCAAGGCGGGACACGCTATATGCATATATATATGGGATGATGATATGATCTTACGTACCGAGTCTCTCGCTAGAGGGCCGGGACACGCTATATGTATACGCGTATATATATGATTGTCGATTGGTATATGATATAGAACATGTATGAATTATGTTCGAAGGTAAGTTTTGTGGTTTATGTTCCGTATCCATGTGCTCCTACTCCTTATTTAAAGTACGATTACCTATTGTATTTCATGCTTTACATGCTCGGTAATATTCCGTGCGATCCCCTTTCTTCCAAATTGCGTTTCATGCCCCCACACGGTTAACGGTGATCCGCCGGTTTAGGATTTCCTGTTATATCCCGTGTTTTTGCATATTCGGAAAATTCGGAATAATGTTGACTTGTAAGGAGTGAGGCCATATGTGGGACTTATTTAGTATGAATATGTTGGTTATGAAAAATATTGATGCGGAAATATCGAGGAAGGCCAAGAGCAAAAAAATTGAAATTTTGAAATTTGTTCCATGAATTTCATATATTAGCCAAGTGTTAGGCTAGGAAAATGAAAAGTGTTGGGCTAGAAATAAAACTTGGCCCAACCGGCCAAGTTAAATAAAAAGAGGGCCAAGCCCATGTCATGAATTAATTCATGAATTGATCATGTGATAAATACATGGGATCATTGTCATTTTCATTTGGAAGTTTCAAGAAAAACAAAGAAAAATCAAGAAGAAAAAGAGAGAAGGCCTTCGGCCATAGAGAGAAAAGGGAAAGAAAAAGAAAAAAAAAATCTTGGAGCCTTAGTCCTTGATCCAAAAATCTTGTTCTTTGTGAATTCTTAACAAGTTCAAGACGCTCTTCAACGTGGTATAATTGGTTTGACAGAGAACCACGTTTGCGGCGAGTTGAAATTTCAAGAAAAAGTTGTAAGAATCTTGTTCTTTTGTGTTATGGAAGATGTATGTATGTTATAATGATTGGAATGGAATGAGAATTATGGAAATTGTGTTGTGTGTGCATGGGCGTGTGCGTGTGAATAGGGGGTGTGGCCGTGAGCCATAGTAAGGAAGGAGGAAGGTGAATTAAATTTTATTTGGCTTGTTAGTAGTGTCGTTATGATATTTGTGACGTAAATAAAGACTTAAACAATTCGAGACGGCATTGAAATTGGTTGCATGTGATTATGAGGAATTATATATTTTGATATGGTCTTTATATGATTATATAAGTAAAGATCTAAAGTATGAGTTAATGTTGTTGTTAATGAACTTGGAGGAAGACAATATAATTTTGTAGTTTGGTTGCAGTTGTAGAAGTTTGGCATGGTTTAGAGTTTGATGGAAAATTTGTATATTTTGTGGAATAATGAAAAATGTGCCCGAATTGCATTTGAACGGCCTTGAATTAGTGGATGAATATGAAAACGTTGATATTGGATGGAAAGCGTGAAGTTGGAATGATAGTTAGTGCTTTGTGTAGAAAGAAAGACTATTTATGCTAATATATGTTTGTAGCGATTATCGGTGTTGTTGTTGTTGTTGATGGTGTTGTTGGGTTGTTGTTGTTAGTATATTGAGCCGGGCTATGTCTCGGGGGTGCTATACGTATAGGGGAGGTCTTTGCCAAAATTTTTGGTAGACAAGTATTAAACCAAGATTGAAAGTTAAAGTCTCATGAATAGTGACTGGTAAATGTGACCATTTGCAGATTCTAGGAGAAACGGGATTGGAGATAAAGCGAGCATAAGGTGTGTGCAAGGTATGTAAAGCCTACCTTTTCTTCATTTGGCATGTCCTAGTCATACTAGGTTAAGATCGGAACCTCGGGGATAATTCTGCTCTTGGAAATTCGAGTCTGATTTTGAGTACTATTCGTTCAGCGCATTTGAACTACAATCTCTGCATTTGGTGGAAACAATGCTTAAACCTCCATAACTTCCGCAAATGTATCCGGTTCGCTTTGAAACTCTCACAAATGACTTTATGGATCCCAATGTTTGCAATTTATGTCCGCCCGCCTCGACTTGACCCGAGGTGGGCCCCAAGTCCCGAGACTTCCTTTATTTGATTTGTTTGGTTCGTTTCCGTATGATATGAAAGGAAAATATTTGTCTATGACTCCAAGGTCCGTTAGAAATGTCCTATAACGTTATTTGAATGTCCCTCACTACGAATGATACGAAATTTCTCAAAGAATGACCTATGATGTGTTTTTGGGAAAAAATGATAATTTAAAAAGTCCGCAACTTTTGTATGTAAATCCCGATTAGCTCGATACTCATTTTGAGCCCTCCGAAGTTAATATATATATATATATATGTATATAAGATTAAGCGGGGAACTTACTTTTGATATGCATATGGTTTCCACTACTCGCTCGTGCCAATGGTTATGATTTCGTTCACGGCCGGGCCGGTTTTGTGATCGTGCGCATTATGACACGTTCGTCAAAGTATGATGTGTTACGGTTTTCCGAGACCTCGCCATAGGGCCGGTTACCGTTTATGGTGTTATGATGTGATATGGAATCGATATATTCGATGATTTGATGTGTGTGATGTTATGATGTGTTCGGAGATGTACGGAGATTTGAAAACTTACGGGTATGATGTGTTGTGGCACCGGCGTCGGGGGTGACCACGTTCCCGAGCGTTATGCATGATTTTTTATTTGCATTCGTACATTTGCATTCCGCAGAAATTTGATCCGTTATTTTTGTATTCGTTTCTGTATCTTCGACTCCGGCCATGATTTGGACACACGTACCTTCCTGCTTTACATACTCGGCACTTTTCCCATCGACCCCCTTTTTCGGGGTTGCGTTTCATGCCCGCAGGTACGACGCTCGGTTGGGTGATCCTCGGTTTAGGCTACCCATCCGTTATTTGGAGTGCTCCCCTCATGAGCCCACATTTGGTATATATGTTTTGCTATGTATAAAACGCACATTTGTACCGTTCGGGTACGGCGGGCCCCGTCCCGTCATATGTTCGTATGTTCGTTCGTTGGTAGATACATCGTAGTCATATGTTGTGGGTCATGGGTCCGGTCTGTTCGTATGTGATTGTTTTGCGTCCTTAAGCGCCCGAATGCTACTATGGCCGATATGGCCCATATGTTTGTATGTATGTGTGTGTGGGCGATGTGCACTCCGCCGCCTTTGATTTTGATCCGATGATTCCGCACGGGCGACCGCTTAGGACGACGCATTCGTTTGTGTTGTATGACGTCCGCTACGCTATCGATACGAATAATGTCCGTTAAATCTGGATATGTCCTAATAATGACAATCTGGTTCGTAAGCTTGTTTGGGTGCCTAAGTAGGGCACTAGTCACGGCCCACGGGGCTGGGTCGTGACATTTCCATCAGCGGTCTTGGAGTGCTCCTTGTTCCGGAGCCCACCTTTTGGTACATATTCGTTCGTGGCATATATATTTGTTTGCTCAGGGGTACGGCGGGGCCCTGTCCCGTCATCTCGATTCTCGTTGGTAATCATTTGTAGAGGTACGTAGACATATATGTGGGTTAGGCCTATCCCTGCGGGCGTGTTTACATGTTGTATGTTCTGGGCGATCCTATTCGCCGTGGCGGCCTTATCGGCTTGCTTTTGTATATGTCTTGGGTCGACGCGCCACTTGATAGCCTTTCCGGCTTCTGATATATATATGTTTGCATTTGAGACAGCGTCTGACATTTGTATGCGTATAAGCTATCTGTTTATGACTCGAATTTGATGAATGTGTTTGGGTGCCCAACTCGGGCACTAGTCACGGCCTACGGGGTTGGGTCGTGACAGGAGATTTGTGGAGAAGTTTGCTTCGATTTCAGCGCCTTTAACGAGGCTAACTCAGAAGGGAGCTAAGTTCCAGTGGACCGATGCTTGCGAACGGAGCTTCCAGTTGATGAAAAAAAAGTTGACTACAGCTCCAATTCTGACCCTTCCTGAGGGACCAGATGGCTATGCCATTTATTGTGATGCTTCTGGTGTGGGATTAGGGTGTGTATTAATGCAGCATGGCAGAGTTATAGCCTATGCCTCCCGGTAGCTCAGAAAGCACGAAAGAAACTATCCTACGCACGATCTGGAGCTAGCCGCGGTAATTCATGCTTTGAAGATATGGAGACACTATCTATATGGCGTTCATGTTGATATTTATACGGATCACAAGAGCCTCCAATATATCTTTAAGCAGAAGGAGCTGAATTTGCGGCAGAGGAGGTGGTTAGAGCTGCTGAAAGACTATGATTGTCACACCCTTAGTCCGATAGGGTGTGATGGGCACTCGACCCTTACCTAGGGCCGAGCGAACCCGCTGACTTCTATGACATTCATAATCATACTGGGCCTTTAGTCAAAACATAATTACAAAATGGAAATTTTTCAGAAAGTCAAACATATTGTCCACCTCTTTCAAGTCAAATAAAATTTGTAGCATATGAACTTATAACACAATACATAATAGTATATCAGCTTACATAGCCGCTTACATAACCGATATCTTATACCCAAGACACTGTCTGCAAAGTCTCTAACACGGAACCTGAAACCATAACACAATAATCTGACTCGGTAGCACTCCGGAGAAAATGGAGCTCGCCAATCCCGCTGGAACATCTTCTGCTAATATCTTTAGCTCACCTGAGTGTACCTGCGCGGCATGAAATGCAGCCCCCGAAGAAAGGGGGTCAGTACGGAATATGTACTGAGTATGCAAAGCGGGAAATCCATTAACAGAATCATAACCGGAATGAAAACTACAGAAAACATAACTTGCCTATGTAACACTTATCATGTATATACATATGCCGGTGGGCAAAACATATCATAATCATGTCAATTCGAAAATCATATGTGGAGTACAGAAACAGATTTAGTAATCAGAATGTCAGAAGGCTTAGCTTATTCTTTTTTTTTTTGAAAAACATTTCTGTCTCGTATATATATGGAAAATAGATCATATCATAATAGCTGACATTAACCGATGTGGGATTCGCCTAAACCAATGTGGGATTCGCCTAAACCAGTGCGAAATTTTGCCTCGCCACTGGGTTTGCCCCACCATTGGGTTTGCCCCACCACCGGCTCCTAAAGAAACAGATCGTATTTCTGAATATATATATATATATATATATGTAACGCATAACGTGTCCCGACCCTCCAGTGAGGGACTTGGTAAACGAAATCATCAGACTATTGTATCATCACATCGGACAGAATCATCATATTATCACATCGACTCACTAAACAGAATCATCATGTTATCGTATTATCAGATTAAAC
The DNA here is from genome assembly GCF_029784015.1 of Lycium ferocissimum. NCBI lineage: Eukaryota > Viridiplantae > Streptophyta > Magnoliopsida > Solanales > Solanaceae > Lycium > Lycium ferocissimum. The sequence continues at coordinate 3,299,514 of NC_081353.1, forward strand.
AGAATCATCATATTACCGTATTATCAGAACAGATTCATTATATTATCAGATCATCACATTATCAAACCATCATGTCATCAGATCATCAGATTATCATATCATATTGCCTATGCGGTACGTAATAGGACCCGGCGGACAGAACGTGGTCGCCCCTCCTGCCTTGGGCACCACAACTCATCATACTTTGGAAGTTTTATATCTCCGTATCTCCGTCACACATCATAACATCATATCATATCATATCAGAATCATATCACATTTCAAAACTCATCATACTTCGTATCATATCATATATCAGACGCTCATCATACTTCGGAAGCTCATCATACTTCGGATTGTGCGCACGATAGTACACGGCCGGGACTCGGCGAAGGAAGTAACAAAAGCGTGCATGAGCGGAGAATCGTGGGATCTATATGTGTTATATCCCGTATTTTGAACAACGGGACAACTTGTGTAGATTACGAGAAGTTAGGGACAAGGCAATCCCGAGAGACTTCCGTTTGTTTTAAAGGCTTGAATTGTGTATGATTTTAATGTCTTGGGAATGTTAAAGAGGCACTTGGAGGAATTTTCCATAATTAGTAAGTGAGCTATTTTGGGAAAGTTGAAAATTCAAATTTTTTTTTTTTTTTTTTAATAAGAGAGAGCAAGGATGGCCGGCCACTTCATTGTGGGCCATGGCCACATGGAACATGTGTTAATTTATAAGATGACTAAGTCATCTTCAAGACTTAACATATTCTAGAGAAATCAAGAACAAGATTGGAGAACAAAAAAAAAAAAAACTAAGGGTTCGGCCATAAAGAAAAAAAATAGATCAAATTCCTTCCATCAAAAAAATAAATTCTTCAAGCAAAGTTGCTAATTCAAGGGTGCTAAATAACGTGGCGTTGTTGTTTCGGACAATAGTTCGTTTGTTTGTTCTAACGACCAACTTTGGTCAAGTTAAGAAGTAAAGAAGAAAGGTGAGTTTTAATCTTGTTTTCTTGTGTTATAGATGGTGTATATGTGTTGTTGTATGCTAAAATGGAAAAAAATCATGTTGGGAGCAAAGTTGGAGTTGGCCGTGCATAGTGGGTCTTGGCCGTGTGTATGTGTATTGAAGCATAAGTCATGTATTCATGTTATTTGGCATGTTTTGATTGTTGTGGAGTGAAGAAAAGATTGAAATCATTTTTGTGAAGTTGAGTGTTGGCCGAATGGCCTCCCTTATGTGTAGTCTTGAATGAACAAATCGTCGTTAGTGTTTTCGTTGTCGTCGTTATGGATTTTATGAGAAAAAAATGCAAGTGTGATGACTTAGAATGATGTTATGTTGATTATGGCATGACTTGAGAATTTATGTGAATTTTATGTAATTTTTACATTTATAAATATTGCATTGTTAGTATGTGGATTAATGATGTAAATCATGAATTTGGAAGGAAAGAATGTATTGATGTTGTTCTCGGGCTTGGAGACAATTTCGGGTAAGATGGAACAATATTTGGGTTGTTGGAAATATTGTATGGATTGCTTAAAGTGATCTTGTATATGGCTTGAATGAGTTTGGATTGGTAATCGAATATGTAAACGTTGATATTAGCTTGAACGTAATGGTTGAAATGAGTATATTATGAATGTTGTTGGATACTATATATGTTGTAGAAGTCATGTAGAAAGAACTATTTATGTTGAAACGTGATTGTAGTGCTTGTTGATGTTGTTGGAATCGCCATTGGGTTGGTTGTTGGTATTTTGAACCGAGTTGAATCTCGGGGATGTTATATGTATAGGGGAGGTGCTGCCCAAATTCTTATAGAACAATATTGGTTAAGTTTGGAAATTGTAAGTCTCATGAATAGTAAGCGGTCAATGTGACCATTTGCAGATTTTTGGCAAAACGGGAAGTGAATTTGGAAAGGCGCAAGGAGCATAAAAGGTATGTAAAGCTCTCCCATTTCTTCTCTTGGCATGTCTTAGACCTACTAGGCTCGAATTTGGACCTTGGGGGCAACTCCACTCTTCGGAATCTACGTCTAGAAACGCCCCTTTTTCATTCAGTAGAATTGAATGGTTTGTTGTGTAAATAGTCAGAAAAATTGTTTTAACCTCTATAATTTGTGCAAATGAAATCCGATTGTTTTAAAGTACTCATAAATGGCGTTATGAAGTTTGACATGCGTAATTTACATACGCCACCTCATTTGACCGAGGTGGGCCCACTTTGTCCGGATTTTTCCCTATTACTCCGCTTGAATTACTTGAAAATAAAAGCTAAGGAAAGTTTAGCTACCTTTCTAATTTCCACAGAATAACTGTTATATTTATTTATTCGAGACCTATGACCTACTTTGGAATTTGCAATTACTCCAGAAAGATTATTCTGGTATGAAATATTTCGACATCCGAAAGACTTATGCTCTGACCATTATTAAAGGTCCGCTATGAGATCTGTCATCTGTGTTACGCCTTCGAGTCTCTGTAAGATTGTTGTATGTTTATATTGCATATGGAATTCTCACTACTCTGCTCGTGCAAGCTTAATACGTCTTTCACCGAGTCCCGGGCCGGGTATGTAATCGTGCACAGTTTCATTGCATTATTCACCGAGTCCCTCACTAGAGGGCCGGGTACGCCATATCTATTCATATATGATGATCTGATGATGTGATGATATGGGGATGGTGGCCAGGATGGCATTTGATACTCCTACTCACCGAGTCCCTCACTAGAGGGCCGGGTACGGCATATGCATATGATTACATGCTTACATGATTGTTATACATGATGTTTACATGACTTTATTTACCGAGTCCCTCCCCAGAGGGCCGGGTACGTTATATGTGCATAATGACTTGATGATATGATATGGATATACATGATATACGATTCACAGGTAAGTTTTGATTTCCTAAGTTCTATACTTGTTTCGATACAGTCTAGTTCGGTTATGATCCTAGTTATTGTGTTCTGTGCTTTACATACTCAGTACATATTCCGTACTGACCCCCTTTCTTCGGGGGCTGCGTTTCATGCCCGCAGGTACCGCCGCTCAGTTTGAGGATCCACCTGCTTAGGCCATCTATTCTGCTTATCGGAGTGCTCCTTCTTCCGGAGCTTACATATATTTTGGTATACATTTTCTCCTGATACATATGTACATTATTATTCAGGGGTACGACGGGGCCCTGTCCCGTCATATGATTCCGTTATGTTGTGTAGAGGTCTGTGGACATGTGCGTGGGTTATGGTTGTGTACGTACAGTATATGTGTATGTGGTACAGTATATGTAAATGTGATATGTTACGGGGCGGTTCATCCGCCACGGCCCGCCTGCCGGCTCGCCCATATATATGTATGTGAATATGTTGGCCCTGTGTGGCTTCTGTTGGTATTTTCTGGGTGCAGGTTAATTTTGGTTAGTCAGTAAAACAGAGGAAACTCTGCCCAAATTTTTATAAATATTTGAGTTACTGTTTTTGGACTTTGGTACGTACGGGTGCCCAAGTCGGGCACTAGTCACGGCCTACGGGGTTGGGTCGTGACAAAAGTGGTATCAGAGCGGTTAGTCCTCGGAATGTCCACAGACCGTGTCTAGTAGAATCCTGTTTATCGGTGTGTTGTGCACCACATCTATAAACGGGAGGCTACAGGACATTTAGGATACTGTCTTTCTTTCTGATCTTAGATCGTGCGATAGAGCGGTGTTATTAGGATGACCTCTGTTCTAATAATCTGTTATGTTTTCAGCGATGCCTCCGAGAAAGGCGATAGTTGCCCAGAAGGGCAAGACTACAGTTGCAGAGACCAGTCGGGCCCAGAGAGTTACTCGGGCCCATGGCCAGCCCGAGCCGGAGATTGTGCCCCGGTCGGCTAGTTCTGCCACCTCATCCCCGTCCGAGGAGCACAGAGCGGCGGATCGTGCGGCACGGAGAGGCGGCCCACCGCCCGCCCCCGAGATTCGAGTGCCGAGCTCTCCGGCTCCTCGGCCGGGGCGGAGGACGGGGCTATGAGGGACTTTGTTCGGTGGCCGACCGGATTGGTAGCGAGGGGTGTCCGAGACGAGGGGACCGGGAGATGATTATCTTTGGTGGACGTGACGATCGAGAGGGCTCGATATTTCCCGACACGTAATCCGCCAGAGTTCTTCGGGTCAAAGCCCGAGGAGGACCCTCAGGAGTTTATTAGAGAGATGCGGCGTACGCTGCGACTCGTCAGGGCGTCCGAGACTGAGTCAGTGGAGTTCGCGTCGTATCGGCTGCACGATATCGCAGCCAATTGGTTTGAGTCGTGGGAGCTGTCCCGGGGTGAGGGCGCGCCACCAGCCGTATGGGATGAGTTCACAGAGGCTTTTCTTGCCCACTTTCTACCCCCAGAGGCCAGACGCGCCGGGGTTCACGGGTTTATACATTTGCGGCAGAATGGTAGGAGCGTCGGGAGTACGGCCTGGAGTTTGATTCTTTAGCCAGATACGCTCCCCATATTGTGGCGGAACATGGCCGACGGGGTACACCGTTTGTTATGGGGGCCGGATGATTATTTGATTGATAGTTGTATGTCGATGGGCGCTCGGTCGGCATGGACATCGCCCGAGTACAGGCATATGCCCAGGGCATGGAAGAGCGACATAGAGGGCGTCAGCCCGACGGGGATCACGATAGGGGCCAGCCCAAGAGGGCTAGATCGGCGGGATATTCGGGGGAATTTCGAGGCGGGCAGCCTCAGCAGCGTACGGGGTATTCGACCCAGCCAGCACAGAGTGCACCCCCACGGTTCCCGGGCAGGAGATTTGATCGTACCAGGTATTCAGGAGCTGGTCAGAGCTCCAGAGCTTCAGGGCCGCAGATGGATAGAGATTCCGGCCAGACGAGGCCCCCATTACCCCAGTGTTCTCGTTGTGGTAGACCTCATTTTGGGGAATGCCGTCGCGGCACTGGTGCCTGTTTTTCTTGCGGCCGTCAGGGCCATATTATGAGGGAGTGCCCGTATAGGGGTGGTTCAGGGGATGTGGTCCAGCCTACTGGGTCGGCTGCTGGTTCGTCCTCCTCAGCAGCTATGCGCCCTACGGGGCAGGGTACACTGGCACCAGCGGGCCGTGGTAGAGGCCGCGGCGGAGTCCCGAGTTCCGGCGGTCCTTCGAACCGCGTATTTGCTCGACGAGGAGGCGGGGATCGTGAGGCACCACCGGATGCGGCTACGGTACATGAATCCTCACTAGAAAGTTTATGTTTTTATGTGTGCATACTGATATACCGATTGCGTAATAGCGGTAGATGGAAAACCAAGGGGGTTATAATCAAGTATTTATAAACAACGGTAGTTAAGGTGTGTTTATTGTTATTGTGGACCGGGAGTCTAGGATGGAAAGTGGTAATATCTATTAGTGACCGTGAATAGGTAAAAGCGAGAGAGGGGCAAAACGGTAATTGTGCTACGAGGGCGTCGGAAATCTGTCAAGACTTCATTTTACTCCAAAGTGCGTGACGAAGGTCCCGTAGTCGGTCGAACGCGATTATGCTAACGTTAGAGTACCGTATTTCGTTGTAGTCCGAAGTTAAGCGTGCTAGAGTAAGGGAAATTCCAGGATGGGTGACCCCCCTGGGAAGTTTCTGAAAGTTTCACAACTTTAGTCATAAGAAGCAATGGAAAGCTAGAGTAGTCTAAAGGGGTCTAGAATATCCTGAGTAAGCGAAAATTTTAAGAGGTCGCGTAGGCCGGAGCGGATTGTATCGGGTAAAGAAAGAGAAGGTGCCTCACGGCACTAAAGTTAGGGTCGATTTGAGTAGCATTTGGGGGAAATCTCTTGCGAGTGAGATGCGATAGTTATATATGTGTGTATCGAACGCGTGTGATACTCCGTGCGGGACTATGTTAGTAGGCGAATGTATTCCGGTGATTAACGGGCGGTGTATGGGAGGCATTGAGTCGGACGGAACAACGAGTGCGAGTGAAAGGAAAACATGAATGGCATGAGTGTCATAAGGTAATTTGATATTGTTTAGACTTGGGAATCGGTGGACTTGAGAAGTGCGATCCGACCGAGAGGAGAAAATATAGTGACATCGGAAAGAGAAATATAATCAATAGATGGAACGGTATGTTATGGTGACAAAGGTTCCCTATCGAGATAAGAAAGGCGACCTAGGCGTAAGGAGATAAGACTCTATAAGACTAATTGAACATTCGAGGACGAATGTTCTAAAGGGGGGGAGGATGTTATATCCCGTATTTTGAACAACGGGACAACTTGTGTAGATTACGAGAAGTTAGGGACAAGGCAATCCCGAGAGACTTCCGTTTGTTTTAAAGGCTTGAATTGTGTATGATTTTAATGTCTTGGGAATGTTAAAGAGGCACTTGGAGGAATTTTCCATAATTAGTAAGTGAGCTATTTTGGGTAAGTGGAAAATTCAAATTTTTTTTTTTTTTTTAATAAGGCAAGGATGGCCGGCCACTTCATAAGTGGGCCATGGCCACATGGAACATGTGTTAATTAGTATAAGATGACTAAGTCATCTTCAAGACTTAGCCATATTCTAGAGAAATCAAGAACAAAGATTGAAGAACAAAAAAAAAACCCCAAAGGGTTCGGCCATATCCAAGAAAAAATAGGATCAAATTCCTTCCATCAAAAAAATTATCTCTTCAAGCAAAGTTGCTAATTCAAGGGTGCTAAATAACGTGGCGTTGTTGTTTCGGAGAATAATCCGTTCGTTTGCTCTAACGACCAACTTTGGTCAAGTTAAGAAGTAAAGAAGAAAGGTGAGTTTTAATCTTGTTTTCTTGTGTTATAGATGGTGTATATGTGTTGTTGTATGCTAAAATGGAAGAAATTCATGTTGGGAGCAAAAGTTGAAGTTGGCCGTGTATAGTAGTCTTGGCCATGTGTATGTGTATTGAAGCATAAGTGATGAATTAATGTTAGTTAGCATGTTTTGATGGTTGTGGAGTGAAGAAAAGATTGAAAATCATTTTTGTGTATGTATTGGGTGGTGGCCGAATGGCCCCCTTTGTGTAGTCTTGAATGAACAAATCGTCGTTAGTGTTTTCGTGTCGTCGTTATGGACTTTATATGGAAAAAAATGCAAGTTGGATGACTTAGAATGATGTTATGTTGATTATGGGATGACTTGAGAATTTATGTGAATTTTACGTAATTTTTACATTTATAAATATTGCATTGCTAGGGTGTAGATTAATGTGGTGAATTATGAATTTGGAAGGAAAGAATGTATTTAGTGTTGTTATCGGGTTTGGAGACAATTTCGGGTAAGATGGAATAATATTTGGGTTGTTGGAAATATTGTATGGATTGCTTAAAGTGATCTTGTTTATGGCTTGAATGGGTTTGGATTGGTAATCGAATATGTAAACGTTGATATTAGTTTGAACTTAATGGTTGAAATGAGTATATTATGAATGTTGTTGGATACCATGTATGTTGTAGAAGTCATGTAGAAAGAACTATTTATGTTGAAACGTGATTGTAGTGCTTGTTGATGTTGTTGGAATCGCCATTGAGTTGGTTGTTGGTATTTTGAACCGAGTTGAATCTCGGGGATGTTATATGTATAGGGGAGGTGCTGCCCAAATTCTTATAGAACAATATTGGTTAAGTTTGGAAATTGTAAGCCTCATGAATAGTAACTGGTCAATGTGACCATTTGCAGATTTTTGGCGAAACGGGAAGTGAATTTGGAAAGGCGTAAGGAGCATAAAAGGTATGTAAAGCTCTCCCATTTCTTCTCTTGGCATGTCTTAGACCTACTAGGCTCGAATTTGGACCTCGGGGGCAACTCTACTCTTCGGAATCTACGTCTAGAAACGCCCCTTTTTCATTCAGTAGAATTGAATGATTTGTTGTGTAAATAGTCAGAAAAATTGTTTTAACCTCTATAATTTGTGCAAATGAAATCCGATTGTCTTAAAGTACCCATAAATGGCGTTATGAAGTTCGACAGGCGTAATTTACATACGCCACCTCATTTGACCGAGGTGGGCCCACTTTGTCCGGATTTTTCCCTATTATTCCGCTTGAATTACTTGAAAATAAAAACTAAGGGAAGTTTAGCTACCTTTCTAATTTCCACAGAATAACTGTTATATTTATTTATTCGAGTCCTATGACCTACTTTGGAATGTGCAGTTACTCCAGAAAGATTATTTTGATATGAAATATTTCGACATCCGAAAGACTTATGCTCTGACTATTATTAAAGGTCCGTTATGAGATCTGTCATCTGTGTTACGCCTTTGAGTCTCTGTAAGATTGTTGTATGTTTATATTGCATATGGAATTCTCACTACTCTGCTCGTGCAAGCTTAATACGTCTTTCACCGAGTCCCGGGCCGGGTATGTAATCGTGCACAGTTTCATTGCATTATTCACCGAGTCCCTCACTAGAGGGCCGGGTACGCTATATCTATTCATATATGATGACCTGATGATGTGATGATATGGGGATGGTGGCCAGGATGGCATTTGATACTCCTACTCACCGAGTCCCTCACTAGAGGGCCGGGTACGGCATATGCATATGATTACATGCTTACATGATTGTTATACATGATGTTTACATGACTTTATTTACCGAGTCCCTCCCCAGAGGGCCGGGTACGTTATATGTGCATAATGACTTGATGATATGATATGGATATACATGATGTACGATTCACAGGTAAGTTTTGATTTCCTAAGTTCTATACTTGTTTCGATACAGTCTAGTCCGGTTATGATCCTAGTTATGGTGTTCTGTGCTTTACATACTCAGTACATATTTCGTACTGACCCCCTTTCTTCGGGGGCTGCGTTTCATGCCCGCAGGTACCGCCGCTCGGTTTGAGGATCCACCGCTTAGGCCATCTATTTACGCTTATCGGAGTGCTCCTTCTTCCGGAGCTTACGTATATTTTGGTATACATTTTCTCCTGGTACATATGTTCATTATTATTCAGGGGTACGACGGGGCCCTGTCCCGTCATATGATTCCGTTATGTTGTGTAGAGGTCTGTGGACATGTGCGTGGGTTAAGGTTGTGTCTGTACAGTATATGTGTATGTGGTACAGTATATGTAAATGTGATATGTTCTGGGCGGTTCACCCGCCACGGCAGCCTTGCCGGCTCGCCTATATATATGTATGTGAATATGTTGGCCCTGTGTGGCTTCTGTTGGTATTTTTACGAGCGCAGGTTAATTTTGGTTAGTCAGTAAAACAGAGGAAACTCTGCCCAAATTTTCGTAAATATTTGAGTTACTGTTTTTGGACTTTGGTACGTACGGGTGCCCAAATCGGGCACTAGTCACGGCCTACGGGGTTGGGTCGTGACAATATGCCATTCACAACAGTCACACAGACTTAACAGAATAAGCAAACGAATTATCATTTACAAGCCAATGGCATTAGTCAAATCAAATCTCTTCCGGATATTACTCGGAAACATATCAAATAAAACTTTATCAATCATAGTTACGTATCAAAATCATATACATACGAATTCTCATTTTATACATTTACACAGATTCCGTAGAATAATCAAAACAGACTATTATTTAAGAACCAAGCCCATAGTCATAGTCAAATCCAATTTCTTTCGAATGCTACTCGGGACTTGTCAAATAGAACTTTAGCCATCATAGCTACGTATCGGAATCATATACATACGATTTCTCATTTCAGACTTAACAGATAAGTGAGTAATCATATTCGGAAGTCAGATTATTAACCATATTAAGTTATATTAACAAGTTGTTAGAACTATACAATGGAACGTCTTGCGGGCCCACGGACAAGTACCAAACCGGTCCGAGCCCACCTATGAATGTCGGGGATGTTATACATTAGGGAACCTCCTACGAGCGTTTCGAAGCGATCCGAGCCCATATGTGAAAGTTACGGACGTTCGTAGTTTCCGACTCTTTTACGAATATAATCTTCTATGCACATTCATATTCAACCATACAAAGGCATAAAAACCGTAATTTAACTACATTACAAATACAGATATTAAGAAGCAAACAAGTATTAGGGACATGCTCGGATCGTAGGAATAGAGTTACCTCGGGGATTACATCATAGCCTACATTAACTAAGACATGCCAAAGAAAGAAAGGTGAGCTTTACATACCTTGGCCGCCCTCTAAGCTAATCCAAACTTGCGCCTCGGCTTCTCACAATCCACGATAACGTCATTAGACACCCGACATTAGCCATAGACATTGAAGAACCCAATTCCAAGCCATCACTTTATCTACAAAAATTCAAAGATTTTCCCTATATATTCACCAACCCCGAGAATTCCACTCGGCCAAATCAACAACAACCAAACCAACAATCATATTTACAACATCAATAATCCATTCACAATTATTCAAGACAATCCAACCCATGTCTTACTTCACCCGAAACTTCCAAATGCCATAAGAACAACAACAATACATTTCCCTCTTCCGAATTCATAAACTATATCAACAATCCACATGTTAACAATCATCATTTTCATCAATACAAGAAACTATATTAAAATCATATAAATTTGCCAAAACAGCCCGCAACACTACACCTTCAACATGAGTCATCAAACATTCATGCTCACCATATAATTCTCAACAACAATAGCCAAGAACACTAAATAAATTTGATTCATTCTTCCTTTACAAAGCAGCCACCATTCGGCCAACATACCCACCAACAAAAACTTCATGGTTTCATTCATTTCTACACATTACAACAACTAACATGCTAAACAAATTCGATTCATCACCCTATACAACACACACCTACACACGACCATAACACACACACGGCCACAACACCAACACACCACAATTTCATGAACTTTATTCATTTTTACATATCACAACATGCATACACACCTACAAAACATTTAAAGAAGATTGAACCTCACCTCTCCATCCATCTTTGCCTCTCGGCTAGGACATATTTTGCAAGGAGGAGTGTTTTTCTTGCTTCAACAATTATTCCACGTTAACGAGGACCTTCAACTTAGTAGAAAGGCTAGAAGGAAGGAATTTTTCATGACCAAACTGAAGGGCCATGTTCGGCCAGCTCCATAGCCGTGGCTCTCTCTTCTCTCTTTTCTCCTTCTTTCTTGAATTTTCTAGAGAGGTAAATAATGAAGTGTTGTGCCTCCTCATGACTTTCATATATATATATATATATATATATATATATATATATATATATATATATATATATAAATATATGCACATGGCCGGTCATGTGCTCTTCTTTTCCTTTTTTTTTTCTTTTTTTTCTTTCCCTCCAAATTTCTCCATTTTTCTAGATTTTTCCTTGAGTCACAAAAGATGAAGAGTTGTCTTGCTTGCCTTGTCATCTTTGTTTTCATACACATTTAGTCCCTACAAATACAAGGTGACCACATGTACCTCTTCATGGCTTAAGACAATTGGCCAACCATGGGTGGGACCCACGGCCACTTGGCCATTCTTGGCTATCTCATGAAATATTTCCTCCAACTCTTAACTTCTAATTTTTCTTATTCCAAATATACCCTTCGTACTTCATACCAATAAAAAAAATGAATATGCAACTTACACTTAATTCAAAGTCAAAAAGTAGCCTTGTCCATAACTTCCCGCAATTGGCTCGGAATACCCCAACGTACGAAATGCGGGATATAACATCCTTCCCCCCTTTAGAACATTCGTCCTCGAATGTTCAACTAGTCCTACGGGGTCTCATAAGCACCTCGGGGAAGCTCCCTTTTCATAGCCATTGCCGTCCTTCATACTATCTCTTAAGCTGTCCAATACCATTCTCTTGTTATACTCTTTTTCTTCATACACGTCCACTTTCTGGCGTCGTGTCATTCACAGTCTGTGCAGAACTTCTCACACTAACTTAAACATTATTCTGACTTTTGTCCACTTATTGTTGATTTTTCCGATCCTACTAACTCACTTCAGTAAAGGGTCTTATTTGTAGCACAAGCGTCCATATCAAACACACTACCGTATCAACTGTTTCTACCTCATCCTTACATTTCTCTCACCCGCTTCCCCCCTTTAGGGGTGTACTTATACCATTATCCGTTTATACTTCGCCTAATGTCCCTATTTCCAATCTCAATTAGACAGCACTTTTATTCTGACGGTAAGCGTCCAAAGTCTTCTTGAAATGTTATCTTTATTTTAACTTATCTCGGGTATCTCCCTTAGTATCCCCTTGTCATTTCTCCCACTTATGTCTGTCCCTTATTTTTCACGCGAGGGATCTTATGCTACCTTTGTGTCACTCAGAACACACTTCTTTTACATAGTCCTTCTCTCGTTTTCAAAACGTACTCTATTCACTCACATTCATCCGTATCATCCCAATCATTTTCTAACATTCGTTCTACTTCGTTCCTTGCCTTTCTATAACTCAGCCTTTCACCGTCCCATCACTTATGGTACTCGGGTCCTCCGTTACGCACGTCATAACCTGTTATTACACTATTGTCTCGTTTCTCTCTTATTCCTTCTTTCCGTCAACTCCTCTCCTTTACAGACCTGATCCGCCCCGTCCTATGCGATTCCTTAAGGTTTCTGTCCGCTTCGTAAATTCTTATTCTCCTTAAATTAGTCTAACTTCTCATTTGCCCCTTACGTCTGAATTTATGAGACTTTTCAAAAAACTTCCCAGGGGGTCACCCATCCTGGAATTGCTCTCACGTCAGCACGCTTAACTTTGGAACTTTGATGGAATACGACGCCTTAACGCTTTCCTGACTGCATCTACCTCACCGCACGACCTTCTATACATAATATTGAGTAAGTCGGAATCTTAACTTATTCCCAAAACGCCCTCACGACACATCCCGACAACTGTCTTATTAATACATTCCTATTCGTCACAATTCTTTTTCCTCCGTACCCTTATCTTAATCATGTCACTTTATCCAAACCTACCAGTCCTTTCAAAGTCAACTCTTAACGTCACAAGTCATCTCTTAACATCACCAATCCGTCCCAAATTCCTTATTACCATATCCTCATCGGCCCCCTATTTACTATTATCACCAACTCCTTGATTAGCTTATTCTTATAGGGCAGCCATACTTATAGTTCAGTCAAATCTCATCATTACTACTGACACGACCTTTTTCAAACATATTCCAAACTTACATCTCATTTTCGTATTATTTCAAAAAAAAAAATTCGGCAGAGTTTCCTTTGTATTTCTTACTATTCCAAAACCTGCACGCAGGAAATACCAACAGTGCCTTACAGGGCCATCATCATATATACATATCATATCGTATTGTATCGTATCATAGCCACACAGGGCTCTCAATATTCATAAAAGTCCGAAAATATTAGATTTACCTCATATGCTCAACACGGCTACACGTGTCACACTTCCTTGCTTACCTTCCTTTTCAGTTTTTTTTTTCCAACTTTGCATTTCAATCGTATGCCAATACCTTACTTGACATATATCTTTCATATCTTGGCTTACCTGTATGCCTTGTAGTTTCCAACATCGCTAATCATTTTCTTCTGTCGCTGCCCTTCTCCTGAAATCAAAAGTTAGTACCGGAAATCTCATTTCCTATAACTTGGCTCTATGGCACGATCTATGAGGTGAAAGAAGAGTAACCACCCTAGATGCCCCGTAGCCTCCAGTTTATAAATGTGGCACGCTTCACACCATAAACAGGACTCTACCGGACACGACTTTGCAGATAACCCCACGGACAGACCTCGCTCTGATACCACTTTGTCACACCCTAACCTTATTAGGGTGTGATGGGCACCGACCCTTACCTAGGGCCGAGCGAACCCTCGACTCTTACCGCATACAAAATCACTCGGGCCTTTTTTTAAATCAATTAGGATAAAATACATAGCAAAATATTCGAAATATTCTTTTCGTAGCCTTCAAATCGAACAAATTCATAATCATGCAAAGCTCAATACATAATATAATAACCGACATATCGGCTTACGACGGAGCCGCTTACAAACCGACATCTTAACGTCCACGACATTGTCCGTAAAGTCTCTAACATCCATACGGAAAGCATATCATACAATACTCTAACTCGACAACACTCCGGGAGCAAATGGAGCTCGCCAATCCAGCTGATACATCTTCTATATCTTTAGCTAATCATCCGGGAGTACCGCGCGGCATAAAACCCGAAGAAAGGGGGTCGATGCGGAAATGTACCGAGCATGTAAGCGGCATGCAATACGAGAAAAATAGAACCGGAAACAAACGGGACTAAAAGATAAGTACGATTAGTCAAAATGCCTATGTAACACTTATCATTATATACATATCGGACACAAACATATCATAATTATGTCCATAATCATAAGGAGAACGGAGGGTAAGTAAGTTAGCCGCAGTACAAAAGTGCTTATTTTTTTTTTTTTTACAATTACATCGCATGTCCAAATATATGAAAAATAGACGCGGTGATGTCACACGTCGACGGAGAGCGACATTAACCGATGTCGACGAGGTCATATATCGGACCAACTATCGAACGTAAACTATGTGAGCATACCCGTAATCGGAGTCGACATGCGGAATTTTGCCTCGCCAGGGGACGGATTCGTAATCGAGTCCCACGTACGGTTTTGCCCACCACCATCCGTGAACGAGATATATATATATAGATATATATATATATATATATATATATATATATAAAATCGGAAGTATGGAGGCATAATAGGCGAGCCTCATCAAAATCGAGAGATGCGGAGATAAGTCCGACTTACAAAATCGTCATCATTAGTGTCCAGAATATCAAAATGCTTATTTTCGGACCACATATTATGCATAACGGATCATATATCATCATAAGCATATGTTGATAACGGTATCCCGCCCTCCTATGAGGGACGCGGTAACATCAACCCGGCCCTCTAGTATGGGACGCCGGTGAACACGTCATCATATGCCATCCCGGCCACCGTTCCCACATCATCGATCATAATATCATATGCATAAACGAGCCCGGCCCGCGCCTATGAGGGACGCATGAACAATGCGAGAGGGAGAGCACGATAACGTAACCCGGCCGGGACGCGGTGAACGGACACATATACGAAGCATGCGCACGATAACGGCATCCTAGCCGGGACGCGGGAACGAAACATTGAGCCTTGCACGAGCAGAGTCGTGAGAAACCATATGCACATAAATCCAGACTCAATGGATAGGTATACTGACCGACATCAGAGAATTCAGAACAAGTTTTGGGTTCTTTCGAGTTAGTATCGGAAGTTATGAGCATTTTAAAATACAGAAACCTCTTCGGACTTTTTAAGCGATCCGAGATCGTACATGAAGAACGTAAGACCTACAGAGACACCCATATCGAATACTCAAAAGGTCAACATTACTCACACCCAAATACTCATAGCAGAATACTTTCTTTCGGGAGACTCGTATCGGGAGTTATCATATCGGATTGCTTATATCAAAATATTCAAATCGGATCATACGTACCGAAGCGTTTATATCGGATTAGTCCAAGTGAATACCTATATCCGAATTACCGGATTATTTATAACAAACTCGAAACATTAGCCAAAGGTTTTCATTATTTATCAATGGAAATGAGGCAAATAAAACAATATACGTAGGTCTCGGGGATTGTGGGCATGCTTTGGGTCAAATGAGGTGGCATACCCAATTTACGTATTTTACACTTCATAATATCATTCATGATAGTTTTAAGATAGTCGGGTTCCATTGGTTCAAGTTCTAGGTGTTTAGACAACTTTTCCAACCATTAGCAAGATAATTAATTCAATTCTACTGAAAGAAAAAGGGGCAATTTCGGACGTGGATTCCGAAGAGTAGAGTTGTCCCCGAGGTCCAAATTCAAGCCTAATATATCTAGGACATGCCAAGAGAAAGAAAGGGTAAGCCTTACATACCTTTTCCGCTCCTTAAGCTTCTCCAAATTCGAATCCCGTTTTCTCCAAAATCTACAAATGGTCATGTTTACCAATAGTGAGTTGTAGCTTCCAAGAGTTCAACTTAGATTCATGTTTGGCTGCCGAAATTTCGGCAGCATTTCCCCTATACATGTAGCATCCCCGAGACTTAGCTCGGCCAAATATACAACAACCAATCCGGGAATGTAACCCGGCCAACTTAGCAACAATAATGCCAACGATTATTCCGACAATATCAACAACCAATTCAAGAATATTTCAAGCAATTCGCATATTCAAATACTAACTCAAAACCATTCAATGATATTCAAGAGCGCCCCAACAACCCGCACAACCTTTCAACAATACTTCATTCATATTCAATTCAACTAGGACAACAACAACACACTTTTCTCTTTCAAAGTCATCAACTTTAACAACAATCCCATGCTTTATAACATTATGCTTACAAATTCAAGAAACTATAATAAGATCACATTATCCTACAAATCAGCCCGCAAACAATTACAACTTCAACATAGTCATTAAACTTTCATTCTCACCATATAATTCTCAACAACAATAGCCAAGAACACTAAATAAATTTGATTCATTCTTCCTTCACAAATCAGCCACCATTCGACCAACATATCAACATCCATAATTTTATGAATTCTATTCATTCCTTCACATTACAACATGCACAACCATTCATAATACAACAATCCAACATGCTAAATAAATTAGTCCTTCACCCCTATATAATCTAACACACACACGGCCACACACACAACTTACCACAACCCCATGAACTTCATTCATTTTCATGCTTCACAACATACACAAATCACTCATAACATATGAAAAACGAGATTGGATCATACCTTGTTCCTTCACCTCCTCTTCTCGGCTAGACCTTGCTTTTTGCAAAACGAATGGTTCTCTTCTCCCAACAACTATTCCACGTCGACGAGGACCCTCCAATTAGTAGAAAACTAGGAACAAAATAATTTTTCCATGACCACCTCCAAGGGAGCAGTTCGGCCAGCCCATGGCCGGCTGCTCTTCTCCTTCTTTCTTTCTCTTTTCTTGAATTCTCTAGAATAAAATGATGAAGTATATTGCCCTTGGTCATCACCCACACATATATATATATAGTGTGGCACATGACCATGCACATGGCCAAGCACATGGCCGGCCATGTGCTCACTTTCTCTCTTTTTTTTTCTTTCTTTTCCCTCCAATTTTCTTCAAATTTCTAGAGTTTTCTTTGGATAATAAAAGATGACTAATATGATCAACATGTCATCAAATTCCATATATATACATCTCAAACCTCCATGTGGCCATGGCCCACCTTACTCTCATTTCATGAAATTTTTAAATTTTTCCATAATGCATTCTTAGTCCCAAATTTTTCCTTAATACTTCCTTCCAACAAAACCATAAACCATTTGTCGTAAAACAAAGTCAAGAGATAACCTTGTCCATAGCTCTTCGCAACCAACTTAAAAATATTCCGACGTGCGAAATGCGAGATATAACATTCTTCCCCCCTTTAGAACATTCGTCCTCGAATGTTCAACTAGTCGTACGGGGTCTCATAAGCGCCTCGGGGGAGCTCCCTTTTTATAGCTATTGCTGTCCTTCATATTATCTCTTAGGCTATCCAATACCATTCTCTTGTCATACTCTTTTTCTTCGTACACCTCCATTTTCTACTGTCCTGTCATTCGAGGTTCCTGCAAAGCTTCTCACACTGCCTCAAATACCATCCTGACTCTTATACACTTATTGTTAATCTTCCGATCTCACTAACTTACTTCAGGGAAGGGGCCTCGTTGGTAGCCCAGACGCCCATACCCAACATATTATCGTATCAACCGTTCTTATCCCACTCTTGCATTTCTCTCACCTGCTTCCCCCCTTTTTAAGGGGCTTCTTGCACGCCAACAGTTTTCACGTTTGGACACACGTGTCCACTAATTCAATCACAATGGGGCATCATACGCATTCATATATATATACATAATTATCATCAACTAATCCACAAAATGCTTCCAAACGTAGTCCAAGCCTATCCTAATTCCAAAGCCATAGCGTACTTTCTGTCTCTCCTCTAATCTCGCCTGTCGCGTGCTAGGTGGCTCCTTTTATAGCCTCCAACCATCTTGTACATTCTAATTTCACTTAGGCCGTTCTGGTTTTTCATTTGTCTTTTACAAACTAAATCTTTGGAATTTCTTGCATACTTCCCAGGGGGTCACCCATCCTCCCACCTTAGCACGCTTAACCTCGAAATTTTGGTGGGATTCGGTACCTTAATGCTGATATAATCGCGTTCACTTTTTCATATGGCCTTTATTACATAATCTGGAGCCAGTCGAAGATTCTGAGACATTTTCGTAACACGTTCTTTCTTGTGCAATTACCGTTTTGCCCTTTTCAATCTTCCATATCACCTTCACCAATTCTTATTATCCGAAATCTGTACACCGCGAATGCCATCAATACCTTACTGAGTATATAACTTCATATCACATTCTTGCCATCCGGAACTGCCGGTCTCGGGTAACTGGTCAAATATATCCACACTTACCTCCTTCCGTCGTATGTAAGGCTTACAGATGGAATTTCTTATTTCATTCTCCTATGACTTGGCTCTATCGCACGATCTATGACAGAAAGAAGGTCAACAATTCCTAAATGCCCCGTAGCCTCCTGTTTATAAATGTGGCGCGCTTCACACCATAAACAGGACTCTACCGGACACGACTTTGCAGATAACCCCACGGACAGACCTCGCTCTGATACCACTTTGTCACACCCTAACCTTATTAGGGTGTGATGGGCACCCGACCCTTACCTAGGGCCGAGCGAACCCTCAGACTCTTACTGCATACAAAATCACTCCAGACTTTTTAAATCAATTAGGATAAAATACATAGCAAAATATTCAGAAATATTCTTTCTCGTAGCCTTCAGATCGAACAAATTCATAATCATGCAAAGCTCAATACATAATACAGACCGACATATCGGCTGACGGAGCCGCTTACAGACTGACAACCAACGCCCACGACGCTGTCTGCAAAGTCTCTAACATCCATACGGAAAGCATATCATACAGACTCTAACTCGGCAACACTCCAGGAGCAAATGGAGCTGCCAATCCAGCTGATACATCTTCTATAACGCTTCGCTAATCATCCGGGAGTACTGCCCGTATCGAAAAACGCGACCCCGAAGAAAGGGGTCGTGCGGAAATGTCGAGCATGTAAGGCATGCAATACAGAAAAATAGAACCGTACTGAAACAAACAGGACTAAAAGATAAGTACATTAGTCAAAATGCCAGACGCCTATTTCTCATACACAAACCAGACATATCTGTCCCATATATCAGAAGGAGAACAGAGGGTAAGTAAGTTAGCCAGAGTACAAAAGTGCTTATTTTACAATTACAGATCGCATGTCCGAAGAGGTACGGAAAAATACAGAGCGCACCGGTGATGTCACACGTCGACGGAGAGCGAACGTACAAAAAAGCAACGAGGTCATATATCGGACGAACTATCGAACGTACCGAACTATGTCGAGCATACCCGTAATCGGAGTCGGACATCTGCTGTCGGACGGTATTCGTAATCGGAGTCGGACGTACGAAGTTTACCGGACGGATCCGTGAACGAGCCGGACGTACAGAGATATATCGGACGTATTCGTAATCAAAATCGAAGTATGGAGGCATAATAGGCGAGCCTCATCAAAATCGTAGATGCGAAGTCCGACTTACAAAATCGTCATCGAGTGTCCGAATATCAAAATGCTTATTTTCGGACCACGCATTATGCATACGTATCATATATCATCATAAACATATGTTGATAACGGATCCGTCCCTCCGCCGAGGGACGCGGTACTTAACCCGCCCTACTAGTACGGGACGCGGTGAACGACGGATCATATGCCATCCGGCCACCGTTCCCACATCATCGATCATAATATCATATGCATAAACAGCCCGCCCGCCTATATGAGGGACGCGGTGAACAATGCGAGAGGAGAGCACGATACGTAACCCGGCCCGGGACGCAATGAACGGATACATATACGAAGCATCAACGCACGATAACGCATCCCGGCCGGGACGCTGAAACATTGAGCCTTGCACGAGCGAGTCGTGAGAAACCATATGCACATAAATCCGGACTCAATGGATAGGTATATCGACCGACATCGAGAATTCGAACAAGTTTTGGGTTCTTTCGAGTTAGTATCGGAAGTTATAGCATTTTAAAATACGAGAAACCTCTTCGGACTTTTTTAAGCGATCCGAGATCGTACATGAAGAACGTAAGACCTACAGAGACACCCATATCAGAATACTCAGGTCAACAGACTCACACCCAAATACTCATAGCAGAATACTTGTATCAGACACTCATACCAGGAGACTCATATCGGAGTTATCATATCGGATTGCTTATATCAAAATATTCAAATCGGATCATACGTACCGAAGCGTTTATATCAGATTAGTCCAACCGGAATACCTATATCTGAATTACCAGTTATTTATAACAAACTCGGAACATTAGCCAAAGGTTTTCATTATTTATCGCACGGAAATGAGGCAAATAAAACAATATACGTAGGTCTCGGGGATTGTGGGCCCGCTTTGGGTCAAATGAGGTGGCATACCCAATTTACGTATTTTACACTTCATAATATCATTCATGATAGTTTTAAGATAGTCGGGTTCCATTGGTTCAAGTTCTAGGTGTTTAGACAACTTTTCCAACCATTAGCAAGATAATTAATTCAATTCTACCGAAAGAAAAAGGGGCAATTTCGGACGTGGATTCCGAAGAGTAGAGTTGTCCCCAAGGTCCAAATTCAAGCCTAGTATATCTAGGACATGCCAAGAGAAAGAAAGGGTAAGCCTTACATACCTTTTCCGCTCCTTACGCTTCTCCAAATCCAAATCCTGCTTCGCCCAAAATCTACAAATGGTCATGTTTACCAATAGTGAGTTGTAGCTTCCAAGAGTTCAACTTAGATTCATGTTTGGCCGAAATTCCGGCAAGCATTTCCTATACATGTAGCATCCCGAGACTTAGCTCGGCCAAATATACAACAACCAATCCGGGAATGTAACCCGGCCAACTTAGCAACAATAATGCCAACGATTATTCCGACAATATCAACAACCAATTCAAGAATATTTCAAGCAATTCGCATATTCAAATACTAACTCAAAACCATTCAATGATATTCAAGAGCGCCCAACAACCCGCACAACCTTTCAACAATACTTCATTCATATTCAATTCAACTAGGACAACAACAACACACTTTTCTCTTTCAAAGTCATCAACTTTAACAACAATCCCATGCTTTATAACATTATGCTTACAAATTCAAGAAACTATAATAAGATCACATTATCCTACAAATCAGCCCGCAAACAATTACAACTTCAACATAGTCATTAAACTTTCATTCTCACCATATAATTCTCAACAACAATAGCCAAGAACACTAAATAAATTTGATTCATTCTTCCTTCACAAATCAGCCACCATTCGACCAACATATCAACATCCATAATTTTATGAATTCTATTCATTCCTTCACATTACAACATGCACAACCATTCATAATACAACAATCCAACATGCTAAATAAATTAGTCCTTCACCCCTATATAATCTAACACACACACGGCCACACACACAACTTACCACAACCCCATGAACTTCATTCATTTTCATGCTTCACAACATACACAAATCACTCATAACATATGAAAAATGAGATTGGATCATACCTTGTTCCTTCACCTCCTCTTCTCGGCTAGACCTTGCTTTTTGCAAAACGAATGGTTCTCTTCTCCCAACAACTATTCCACGTCGACGAGGACCCTCCAATTAGTAGAAAACTAGGAACAAAATAATTTTTCCATGACCACCTCCAAGGGAGCGATTCGGCACCCCCATGGCCCGGCTTCTTCTCCTTCTTTCTTTCTCTTTTCTTGAATTCTCTAGAATAAAATGATGAAGTATATTACCCTTGGTCATCACCCACACATATATATATTTAGTGTGGCACATGACCATGCACATGGCCAAGCACATGGCCGGCCATATGCTCACTTTCTCTCTTTTTTTTTTCTTTCTTTTCCCTCCAATTTTCTTCAAATTTCTAGAGTTTTCTTTGGATAATAAAAGATGACTAATATGATCAACATGTCATCAAATTCCATATATATACATCTCAAGCCTCCATGTGGCCATGGCCCACCTTACTCTCATTTCATGAAATTTTTAAATTTTTCCATAATGCATTCTTAGTCCCAAATTTTTCCTTAATACTTCCTTCCAACAAAACCATAAACCATTTGTCGTAAAACAAAGTCAAGAGATAACCTTGTCCATAGCTCTTCGCAACCAACTTAAAAATATTCCGACGTGCGAAATGCGAGATATAACAATAATAGTATATCGGCTTACATAGCCGCTTACATAACCGATATCTTATACCCACGACCTTACTTAGGGCCGCAAAGTCTCTAACACGGACCCGAAACCATAACACAATAATCGACTCGGCAAAGACTCCGGAGAAAATGGAGCTCGCCAATCCCGCCGGAACATCTTTCGCTAATATCTTTAGCTCACCGAGTGTACGCGCGGCATGAAATAGCCCGAAGAAGGGGATAACGGAATATGTACTGAGTATGCAAAGCGGGAAATCCATTAACAGAATCATAACCGGAATGAAAACCACAGAAAACATAACTTTCCTATGTAACACTTATCATGTATATACATATGCCGGTGGGCAAAACATATCATAATCATGTCAATTCGGAAATCATATGCGGAGTACAGAAAACAGATTTAGTAATCAGAATGTCAGAAGGCTTAGCTTATTCTTCTTTTTGAAAAACATTTCTGTCTCGTATATATATGGAAAATAGATCATATCATAATAGCTGATATTAACCGATGTGGGATTCGCCTAAACCAATGTGGGATTCGCCTAAACCAGTGCGGAATTTTGCCTCGCCACTGGGTTTGCCCCACCATTGGGT
Organism: Lycium ferocissimum; assembly: GCF_029784015.1. NCBI lineage: Eukaryota > Viridiplantae > Streptophyta > Magnoliopsida > Solanales > Solanaceae > Lycium > Lycium ferocissimum. Next base: position 3,322,522 of record NC_081353.1, read on the forward strand.
TTGCCCCACCACCAGCTCCGAAATAAACAGATCGTATTCCCGAATATATATATATATATATATATATATATGTAACATATAACGTGTCCCGCCCTCGGGACCGAGGGACTCAAATAGTTAATCATCGACTATCGTATCATCACATCGGACGTGAATCATCATATTATCACATCGTCTCACTAAAATGTAATCATCATGTTATCGTATTATCGATTAATCAATCATCATATTACCGTATTATCGTAACCGATTCATTATATTATCGATCATCACATTATCAAACCATCATGTCATCATATCATCATATTATCATATCATATTGCCTATGCGGTCCGTAATAGACCGGTGGACGACGAACGTGGTCGCCCCTCCTACCTTGGACGCCACAAGTCATCATACTTCGGAAGTTTTATATCTCCGTATCTCCGTCACACATCATAACATCATATCATATCATATCAGAATCATATCACATTTCAAAACTCATCATACTTCGTATCATATCATATATCAGACGCTCATCATACTTCGGAAGCTCATCATACTTCGGATTGTGCGCACGATAGTACCGGCCCGGGCTCGGCGAAGGAAGTAACAAAAGCGTGCACGAGCGTAATTGTGGGATCTATATGCCATTCACAACATTTACACACGTACTTAACGAATAAGCAAACGAATTATCATTTACAAGCCAATGGCATTAGTCAAATCAAATCTCTCCGGATATTACTCGGAAACATATCAAATAAAACTTTATCAATCATAGTTACGTATCAAAATCATATACATACGAATTCTCATTTTATACATTTACACATTCCGTAGAATAATCAAAACAAACTATTATTTAAGAACCAAGCCCATAGTCATAGTCAAATCCAATTTCTTTCGAATGCTACTCGGGACTTGTCAAATAGAACTTTAGCCATCATAGCTACGTATCGGAATCATATACATACGATTTCTCATTTCAGACTTAACAGATAAGTGAGTAATCATATTCGGAAGTCGATTATTAACCATATTAAGTTATATTAACAAGTTGTTAGAACTATACAATGGAACGTCTTGCGGGCCCGCGGACAAGTACCAAACCGGTCCGAGCCCGCCTATGAATGTCGGGGATGTTATACATTAGGAAACCTCCTACGAGTGTTTCGGAGCGATCCGAGCCCATATGTGAAAGTTACGAACGTTCGTAGTTTCCGACTCTTTTACGAATATAATCTTTTATGCACATTCATATTCAATCATACAAAGGCATAAAAACCATAATTTAACTACATTACGAATACGGATATTAAGAAGCAAACAAGTAGTATGGACATGCTCGGATCGTAGGAATAGAGTTACCTCGGGGATTACATCATAGCCTACATTAACTAAGACATGCCCAAGAAAGAAAGGTGAGCTATACATACCTTGGCCGCCCTCTAAGCTAATCCAAACTTGCACCTCGGCTTCTCACAATCCATGATAACGTCATCAGACACCCGACATTAGCCATAGACATTGAAGAACCCAATTCCAAGCCATCACTTTATCTACAAAAATTCCGGCAGCATTTCCCCTATATATTCACCAACCCCGAGAATTCCACTCGGCCAAATCAACAACAACCAAACCAACAATCATATTTACAACATCAATAATCCATTCACAATTATTCAAGACAATCCAACCCATGTCTTACTTCACCCGAAACTTCCAAATTCCATAAGAACAACCACAATACATTTCCCTCTTCCGAATTCATAAACTATATCAACAATCTGCATGTTAACAATCATCATTTTCATCAATACAAGAAACTATATTAAAATCATATAAATTTGCCAAAACAGCCCGCAACACTACACCTTCAACATGAGTCATCAAACATTCATTCTCACCATATAATTCTCAACAACAATAGCCAAGAACACTAAATAAATTTGATTCATTCTTCCTTTACAAAGCAGCCACCATTCGGCCAACATACCCACCAACAAAAACTTCATGGTTTCATTCATTTCTACACATTACAACAACCAACATGCTAAACAAATTCGATTCATCACCCTATACAACACACACCTACACACGGCCATAACACACACACACGGCCACAACACCAACACACCACAATTTCATGAACTTTATTCATTTTTACATATCACAACATGCATACGCACCTACAAAACATTTAAAGAAGATTGAACCTCACCTCTCCATCCATCTTTGCCTCTCATTGCAGGACATATTTTGCAAGGAGGAGTGTTTTTCTTGCTTCAACAATTATTTCACGTTAACGAGGACCTTCAACTTAGTAGAAAGGCTAGAAGGAAGGAATTTTCATGAGCGAAGGGCCATGTTCGGCCGACTCCATAGCCGTGGCTCTCTCTTCTCTCTTTTCTCCTTCTTTCTTGAATTTTCTAGAGAGGTAAATAATGAAGTGTTGTGCCTCCCTTCTCATGACTTGCTCATATATATATATATAAATATATGCACATGGCCGGTCATGTGCTCTTCTTTTCCTTTTTTTTTTTCTTTTTTTTCTTTCCCTCCAATTTTCTCCATTTTTCTAGATTTTTCCTTGAGTCACAAAAGATGAAGAGTTGTCTTGCTTGCCTTGTCATCTTTGTTTTCATACACATTTAGTCCCTACAAATACAAGGTGACCACATGTACCTCTTCATGGCTTATTTTGAGCCTTTGGATATTCCGAGTCGATGGCGGAAAGTTTAGGGCAAGGTCACAAAAATTATTTTTCAAAAATTATCCGTTGTAATGCGTAAGTCGTTATAAAATTAAAACTATTATTAGTGTGGAAATATTGATGAAGGTTGAGGGCAAAAAGAGGAAAATTTGCAAAATGGCATTATGGTAATATTTGAAAAGGCTAGGGGCAAAATGGTCATTTCACAAAGTTCAAGAAAGTTCAAAAAGGGACCATATTGGCCATGTGAGGAAAAGGATGACTAAAATAATTCAAAAAATATATATAAAACTCTAGAGAAAAAAAAAGAAAGAAAATTCTAGAAATGAAAAGGAAAAAGAAAGAAAAATCTAGAGAGGGGCATGTGCCCCTCACATGCATGCATAAGGATGATATATATATATATATATGAGCTCACTTTGTAATTGAAGAAAAGGAAAGCAAAAAAAAAAAAAAAAAGAAAAAGAGAGGAGAGACTTAGGGGTTCGGCCAAGGGGCCAAAAATCCAAGACCAAGGGAAAATTGAAAAAAATTATTTTTCATGTATTCTCTACCAATTTGGAGGTGCTCTTCAACGTGGAAGGGTTGTTGGAGCAAGAAAAATATTGGTTTGTGCAAAGGAACAAGCTAGCCGTGGGGGAGAAGTGGAAGGAAAGGTAAGGTTCAATCTCATTTTTCATGTGTTGTGCATGATTTGTATATGTTGTGAAATGTAGAAATGAAAGAAGTTTGTGAAAATATGGTGTTGTGTGTGAAGTGGTAGTGGTGGCCGTATGTGAGATGGCCGTGCATGTGTGTGTGTGTTGTGTTGTGTTTGGTTGTTGTTGTAATGTGTTGAAACTAATGAAATTCATGGAAATATTGATGTGGTGTTGTAGCCGTGCATGTTGGTGTTGTAACCGTGTGAGTGGAGTTGGCCGAATAGAGGTAGTGAGGTGTAGGTATGATGAAATGATTTTACTTAGTTTTGTGTTTTCGTGTAATGTCGTGAAATGGATGAAAATTCATGAAAAGTGTGTGTGTTATGGTTGGGGCCGAAAATGGTGAAATTTGGTAAGTTGTGGCAAATTGAATTTATTTGATATTTTAGTTGTTGTTGTTGTAGACTATGTGACATAGAATGAAAGCGGTTGTTGAAGTTAATGTATATGCACGATAACGGAATGCATGGTTGTGGGTGGAGTTGGAGGTTTCGGGTAAGATAGTATGTCAATTAAGTTGTTGGAATATTATGTGAATTGAATTGAATCAAATTGAATATATTGAAATGTCATTGAGTTATATGATAGAAATTGTTGGTGGAAGAATGTATCATGGATTGAGTGTTGATACTGTTGTTGATAGTTTGGCCGGGTTGAATTCCCGGATTGTTTTGATTAAAATTAGCCGAGTGAGAATCTCGGGGATGCCGTATTTACAGAGGAAATGCTGCCGAAATTTCGGTAGCCTATAAGTGAACTTGTATGAAGAATTAAGGCAAACACAAGTCGATGAATCTAATGATCATATGGATCCTTTTGAATGTAGATAAGCAAGTTGGGATGAACAAGTGTAGCTAGCAAGGCGGCGCAGGTATGTAAGGCTTACCTTTTCTTTTATGGCATGTCTTAGAGCTAATAAGTTGTGATATAATGTGTACCTGGGGTAATTCCGCTCCTGATTTTCGAGTCCATTTATGATTCGATTTATGTCATATATAAGCATGTTAGTATCATTAATTATTGTATGTTTGATAAATGAGTAAGTACAAAAGGTTGTAACTAAAAGAGTTTTGTAAGTACGAACACTCTAACTTCGGTACGTTATCTCGATTTTGATTCGAAGTGGGCCCACGATTTTCGACCCCTCCCTTATGTGCGTATGTATGGTATCTGGTGTGTTTATCGCTTCTGATCCCCCGAAAGTTCTGTATGATTAAACGTTTCTTACTTCTGTAATTGATCTCGGATTTTTGCGTTGGAAAGTCGGTTTGATATGATATGCTTTGACCACCTGATCTGATACGTCCTGGCGTTCTGACACGATAATTGCAACGTCCGGTAAGGATTGATCTGAAATTTGCTTCGAGCTTCGGATATCGGTAAGAATATTCGTTTGTCGAGTCTTGATTTATATGCATATGTTTCGCACTACTCGCTCGTGCAAGGCTCAATGTATCTTTCCTTTGCGTCCGGGCCGGGTTCGATATGTTATCGTGCGCATTACGCCGCACCGTACGTTATGTCCGCTCACCGCGTCCGGGCCGGGTTCGTTATCGTGCACCTCTCTGCATTGTTCACCGCGTCCCTCATAGGCGGGCCGGGCTCGTTTTATGATATTATATTATGATGTGATGTTATGGGGTGGTGGCCGGGATGGCATTTGATCCGTACGTTCACCGCGTCCGTACTAGAGGCCGGGTTCGCACCGCGCCCCTCATTGGAGGGCCGGGTTCTGATATATGTACGCTACGGCGTTCTGATTATATGCATATCTGATAAATGATTCTGATTTGTTACCGTGTCCCTCAAAGAGGGCCGGGATCCGTTATCCGCATATGGGAATGATACGTTTCGGTACTCGTATGTTCGTTCGCATATGAACTCGATTTGTAACCATATTACGTACGTACCGTATGGTCCGCGTACGTATGATATGTCTCTACGGCATTCGTATGTTCCGTACGATATCCGTCTGCGTCGACATTATGTTCGCTCCGCACCCCCGATTCCATCGGTTACGTATTCGTATACCTCTGCACATCTGCTCTGTTCACGAATCCGTCTGATATACTCTGTATGTCTGCCCCCGACTACGGGTTTGTCTGGCACGTCTGAGTCCGTTGATGTATTTCTGTACGTCCGATTCTGATTCCGTCCGGTATGCCTTCTGCACCTCCGACTCGGTCTACGTCTCTGTCCGATACATTTCTGCAGTTATGTTTACGACTAAGGTCCTGTCTGTTACAGTCTGTATTGCTAAGTCTGATTACGGTTCTGTCAGTCATACTTCTGTACTTTAGGTTTGACTATGATTTTGTTTACAGTTTTTCTGGCTTTGCATACTCAGTACATTTTCCGTACTGACCCCCTGTTCTTCGGGGGCTGCGTTTCATGCCGCGCAGGTACCCACAGATGAGTTGAAGATGTTCCAGCATGATTGGTGAGCTCCAATTCCTTCTGGAGCACTGCTGAGTCAGAGTATGTACGTTATGTCTTCTGATGGTACTAGAGACTTTGCAGACAGCGGTGTGGGTATAGAATGTCAGTTGTGTGGGCGGCTTCATCAGCCGACGTCTTGTACAGTGTTATGTATAAATTTTGTCAGATTACAGATTTTATTTGATTTAGTATGTATTATGTTCTGGTATGATTAGAAAAAAAAAATTGTGTGCGATAAAGGTCTGCGGGTTCGCTCGGCCTTAAATCGAGGTCGAGTGCCCATCACGTCCCTCGGAAATTGGGGCGTGACAGAGTGGTATCAGAGCGAGGTCGGTCTAAGGGCTGGCGAGTCGTGTCCGGTAGGGTCCTTTTTATAGTGTGAAGCCGGCCACAATTATAAACAGGAGACAACGGGGCATCAAGGGATTGTTGACCTTCTTTTCGTCATAAAATCGTGCGATAGAGCCCGATCATAGGAAACGAGATCCCACATGTAAGCCTTACATACGGCGGAAAGAGATGCATGAGGAAACGGAAGGACACGGAGGTAAGTTCTGGAAATATTCGTTCGCTACCGGAAACCGAAAAGCCGGTACGGCTGTGATTTGGTATGATCAGATACGGTATGATGCGGTATATATATAAAGACCCGGGTTGGCTAAAGTATGTCGCGCATACGTATGATCCGTGAGGTATTGCTAGTATTTGTTGTGGGTGGATTACGGATAGTAAGGATGGAAAAGGGTAAAATGGTCATTTTGCAGAAAAGGACGTGTTACGAACGTGTTCCGGAGTATGTAAGACTTTCACCTGCCCCGAATCATGCAATAAAGGTCGTACGAGAAAATTTACGCGATTATATCGGCCCTAAGGCACCGGAATTTATCAAAGTTTCAAAGTTAAGCGTGCTCAGGCGAGAGCAATCTCATGATGGGTGACCCCCTGGAAGTATGAAGAAATTTCATGAATTTGAGTATAAGAGACAAACGAAAATCCAGGGTGGCCTAAAGGAAATTAAATGTATACGGGATGATTGGAAACCACAAACAGGTCATATAGAATGCCACAGGCGAGGCTGAAAAAGGGACGGAAAGTACGTTACAGTTCTGGAAACAGGATAGGTTTGAACAGTGTTGGGAAATATTTTGTGGGTTAGTCAATGATAATTATGTGGATGTGTATGAATGCATACGGTACCCTATATGTGACTGTATCGGTGAGTGTGTGATTCCCAGCCACCGATGCTACGGCGTGGGAAACCAGTAATCGAATAAGAACAATGAAATCCAAGTGACAACAAAAGTAAGGAGAGTAAGATTTTAGAGGAAAGTAGGTAACAAGAATAAAGAGTGTTAAGGAATAAGAATCTGCATGAAATTGGGAAGCTAGGACCTGAGAGAGAATGGAAAATATAAGGGTATGAATGAGTACGAAGGTATAAATACGCCCCAAAAAGGGGGGGAAGCGGGTGAGAGAAGTGTAAAGGTAAGTTGGGAGCAACTGATGTTGTAATATGTTTGGTAAGGACGCTTAAGCTGTAATAGGGACCCCCCCCCCCCCCAAGGTGATTATGGAAGTCCGTAAGACTAGTTGAACATTCGAGGACGAATGTTCTAAAAGGGGGGAAGGATGTTACACCTTGCATTTTGAGCCTTTGGATATTCCGAGTCAATGGCGGAAAGTTTAGGGCAAGGTCATTTTTCGGTTCCGTTGTAATGCGTAAGTCGTTGGAAAATATTATTAGTGTGGAAATATTGAGGAAGACTGAGGGCAAAAAGGGAAATTTGCAAAATGGCATTATGGTAATTTTGTAAAAAGGCTAGGGGCAAAATGGTCATTTCACAAGAATTCAAGAAAGTTCAAAAGGGACCATGTTGGCCATGTAAGGAAAAAGGATGACTAAAATAATTCAAAAAATATATAAAAACTCTAGAGAAAGGAAAAAGAAAGAAAATTCTAGAAATGAAAAGGAAAAGAAAGAAAAATCTAGAGAGAGGCATGTGCCCCTCACATGCATAAAGATATATATATATATATATATATATATGAGCTCATCTTTGTAATTGAAGAGAAAGAAAAGAAAAAAAAAAAAAAAGAGAGAGAGAGACTTAAGGGGGGGTTCGGCCAAGGGGCCAAAAATCCAAGACCAAGAATCTTGAAAAAATTTGTTTTCTTCATGTATTCTACCAATTTGGAGGCCCTCTTCAACGTGGAAGGGTTGTTGGAGCAAGAAAAATATTGGTTTGTGCAAAGGAACAAGCTAGCCGTGGGGGAGAAGTGGAAGGAAAGGTAAGGTTCAATCTTTTTTTTATGTGTTGTGCATGATTTGTATATGTTGTGAAATGTAGAAATGAAAGAAGTTTGTGAAAATATGGTGTTGTGTGTGAAGTGGTAGTGGTGGCCGTATGTGAGAGATGGCCGTGCATGTGTGTGTGTGTTGTGTTGTGTTGTGTTTGGTTGTTGTTGTAATGTGTTGAAACTAATGAAATTCATGGAAATATTGATGTGGTGTTGTAGCCGTGCATGTTGGTGTTGTAACCGTGTGAGTGGAGTTGGCCGAATAGAGGTAGTGAGGTGTAGGTATGATGAAATGATTTTACTTAGTTTTGTGTTTTCGTGTAATGTCGTGAAATGGATGAAAATTCATGAAAAGTGTGTGTGTTATGGTTGGGGCCGAAAATGGTGAAATTTGGTAAGTTGTGGCAAATTGAATTTATTTGATATTTTAGTTGTTGTTGTTGTAGACTATGTGACATAGAATGAAAGCGGTTGTTGAAGTTAATGTATATGCACGATAACGGAATGCATGGTTGTGGGTGGAGTTGGAGGTTTCGGGTAAGATAGTATGTCAATTAAGTTGTTGGAATATTATGTGAATTGAATTGAATCAAATTGAATATATTGAAATGTCATTGAGTTATATGATAAAAATTGTTGATGAAAGAATGTATCGTGGATTGAGTGTTGATACTGTTGTTGATAGTTTGGCCGGGTTGAATTCCCGGATTGTTGTTGACAAAAATTAGCCGAGTGAGAATCTCGGGGATGCCGTATTTACAGAGGAAATGCTGCCGAAATTTCGGTAGCCTAAAAGTGAGCTTGTATGAAGAATTAAGGCAAACACAAGTCGATGAATCTAATGATCATATGGATCCTTTTGAATGTAGATAAGCAAGTTGGGATGAACAAGTGTAGCTAGCAAGGCGGCGCAGGTATGTGAGGCTTACTTTTCTTTTTATGGCATGTCCTAGAACTAATAAGTTGTGATATAATGTGTACTTGGGGTAATTCCGCTTTGATTTCGAGTCCATTTATGATTCGATTTATGTCATATATAAGCATGTTAGTATCATTAATTTGTGTATGTTTGATAAATGAGTAAGTACAAGGAGGTTACGTAACTAAAAGAGTTACGTAAGTACGAACACTCCTAACTTCGGTCTCGATGTTATCTCGATCTCGATTTGATTCGAAGTGGGCCCACGATTTCCGACCCCTCCCTTATGTGTGTCTGTATGGTATCTGGTGTGTTTATCGCTCGATCCCCCGAAAGTTCTGTATGATTAAACGTTTCTTACTTCTGTAATTGATCTCGGATTTTTGCGTTGGAAAGTCGGTTTGATATGATATGCTTTGACCACCTGATCGATACGTCCGGCGTTCGACACGATAATTGCAACGTCCGGTAAGGATTGATGCGAAATTTGTTTCGAGCTTCGGATATCGGTAAGAATATTCGTTTGTCGAGTCTTGATTTATATGCATATGTTTCGCACTACTCGCTCGTGCAAGGCTCAATGTATCTTTCACCGCGTCCGGGCCGGGTTCGATATGTTATCGTGCGCATTACGCCGCACCGTCTCTGTTATGTACGCTCACGCGCGTCCGGGCCGGGTTCGTTATCGTGCATCTCTCTGCATTGTTCACCGCGTCCCTCATAGGCGGGCCGGGCTCGTTTTTATGATATTATATTATGATGTGATGTTATGGGGTGGTGGCCGGGATGGCATTTGATTTGTCTGTTCACCGCGTCCGTACTAGAGGGCGGGTTCGTACCGCGCCCCCACCGTTGGAGGGCCGGGTTCGATATATGTACGCTACGGCGTTCGATTATATGCATATCGATATATGATTCGACTACGCTACCGCGTCCCTCAAAGAGGCGGGATACATTATCCGCATATGGATATGATCGTTTCGGTACTATGTATGTTACGTTGCATATGAAACGATTTGTCACGATACGGTGTGTACGTACGTACGTATGGTACGTATCGGTACGTATGATACGTCTACGGCATTACGCGCGCGTACGATCGCGTCGACATTATGTTCGCACGCACCCCCGATTCTAATTCGGTTCGATACGTATACCTTTGCACATACTATATACCGTACGTACATTACGCTCCGTTTACGATGTACGTCCGTATATCCGCCCCCGACTACGGGTTTGTCGGCACGTACGAGTCCGTTGATGTATTTGACGTCCGATTCCGATCCTAATTTCCGGTATGCCTTCTCGCACCTCCGACTCGGTCTACGTCTCCGTCCGATATACTATATTTATGTTTACGACTAAGGTCCTGTCCGTTACAGTCTGTATTGCTAAGTCTGATTACGGTTCTGTCAGTCATACTTCTGTACTTTAGGTTTGACTATGATTTTGTTTACAGTTTTTCTGGCTTTGCATACTCAGTACATTTTCCGTACTGACCCCCTGTTCTTCGGGGGCTGCGTTTCATGCCGCGCAGGTACCCACAGATGAGTTGAAGATGTTCCAGCATGATTGGTGAGCTCCAAATTCCTTCTGGAGCACTGCTGAGTCAGAGTATGTACGTTATGTCTTCTGATGGTACTAGAGACTTTGCAGACAGCGGTGTGGGTATAGAATGTCAGTTGTGTGGGCGGCTTCATCAGCCGACGTCTTGTACAGTGTTATGTATAAATTTTGTCGGATTACGATTTTATTTGATTTAGTATGTATTATGTTCGGTATGATTAGAAAAAAAAAATTGTGTGCGATAAAGGTCTGCGGGTTCGCTCGGCCTTAAATCGAGGTCGAGTGCCCATCACGTCCCTCGGAAATTGGGGCGTGACAGAGTGGTATCAGAGCGAGGTCGGTCTAAGGGCTGTCTGCAGAGTCGTGTCCGGTAGGGTCTTGTTTATAGTGTGAAGCCGGCCACATTTATAAACGAGGAGACTACGGGGCATCTAGGGATTGTTGACCTTCTTTCGTCATAAAATCGTGCGATAGAGCCCGATCATAGGGGAAACGAGATCCCACATGTAAGCCTTACATACGGCGGAAAGAGATGCATGAGGAAATGGAAAGACACGGAGGTAAGTTCTGGAAATATTCGTTCTGCTACCGGAAAACCAGAAGTCGGTATGGGCGTGATTTGGTATGATCGGATACGGTATGATGCGGTATATATATAAAGACCCGGGTTGGCTAAGGTATGTCACGCATACGTATGATCCGTGAGGTATTGCTAGTATTTGTTGTGGGTGGATTCGGATAGTAAGGATGAAAAAGGGTAAAATGGTCATTTTGCGAAAAGGACGTGTTATGAACGTGTTCGGAGTATGTAAGACTTTCACCGCCCCGAATCATGCAATAAAGGTCGTACGAGAAAATTTACGCGATTATATCGGCCCTAAGGCACGGAATTTACCAAAGTTTCAAAGTTAAGCGTGCTCGGCGAGAGCAATCTCATGATGGGTGACCCCACGGGAAGTATGAAGAAATTTCATGAATTTGAGTATAAGAGACAAGCGAAAATCCAGGGTGGCCTAAAGGAAATTAAATGTATACGGGATGATTGGAAACCACAAATAGGTCATATAGAATGCCACAGGCGAGGCTGAAAAAGGGACGGAAAGTACGTTACAGTTCTGGAAACAGGATAGGTTTGAACAGTGTTGGGAAATATTTTGTGGGTTAGTCAATGATAATTATGTGGATGTGTATGAATGCATACGGTACCCTATATGTGATTTGTATCGGTGAGTGTGTGATTCCCGACCACCGGTGCTACGGTGTGGGAAACCAGTGATCGAATAAGAACAATGAAATTCAAGTGACAACAAAAGTAAAGAGAGTAAGATTTTAGAGGAAAGTAGGTAACAAGAATAAAGTGTGTTAAGGAATAAGAATCGCATGAAATTTGGAAGCTAGGATCGAGAGAGAATGGAAAATATAAGGGTATGAATGAGTACGAAGGTATAAATACGCCCAAAAAGTGGGGGGAAGCGGGTGAGAGAAGTGTAAAGGTAAGTTGGGAGCAAGCGATGTTGTAATATGTTTGGTAAGGACGCTTAAGCCGTGGGGACCCCCCCCCCCCAAGGTGATTATGGAAGTCCGTAAGACTAGTTGAACATTCGAGGACGAATGTTCTAAAAGGGGGAAGGATGTTACACCTTGCATTTTGCGAGCCTTTGGATATTCGAGTCAATGGCGGAAAGTTTGGGGCAAGGTCATTTTTCGGTTCCGTTGTAATGCGTAAGTCGTTGGAAAATATTATTAGTGTGGAAATATTGAGGAAGACTAAGGGCAAAAAGGAAATTTGCAAAATGGCATTATGGTAATTTTGTGAAAAGGCTAGGGGCAAAATGGTCATTTCACGAAAGTTCAAGAAAGTTCAAAAGGGACCATGTTCATGAAAAAGGATGACTAAAATAATTCAAAAAAAGAATAAAAACTCTAGAGAAAAAAAAAGAAAGAAAATTCTAGAAATGAAAAGGAAAAGAAAGAAAAATCTAGAGAGAGGCATGTGCCCCTCACATATAAAGGATATATATATATATATATATATGAGTCATCTTTTAATTGAAGAAAGAAAGGAAAGAAAAAAAAAAAAAAAAAAGAGAGGAGAGACTATAAGGGGGGTTCGAACAAGGGGCCAAAAATCCTTACCAAGAATCTTGAAAATTTATTTCTTCATGTTTCTACCAATTGGGAGGCCCTCTTCAACGTGGAAGGGTTGTTGGAACAAGAAAAATATTGGTTTGTGTTAAAGGAAAAGCTAGCCGTGGGGGAGAAGTGGAAGGAAAAGGTAAGGTTCTATCTGTGTGTTTATAAATGTGTTGTGCATGATTTGTATATGTTGTGAAATGTAGAAATGAAAGAAGTTTGTGAAAATATGGTGTTGTGTGTGAAGTGGTAGCGGTGGCCGTGTGTGAGAGATGGCCGTGCATGTGTGTGTGTGTTGTGTTGTGTTTGGTTGTTGTTGTAATGTGTTGAAACTAATGAAATTCATGGAAATATTGATGTGGTGTTGTAGCCGTGCATGTTGGTGTTGTAACCGTGTGAGTGGAGTTGGCCGAATAGAGGTAGTGAGGTGTAGGTATGATGAAATGATTTTACTTAGTTTTGTGTTTTCGTGTAATGTCGTGAAATGGATGAAAATTCATGAAAAGTGTGTGTGTTATGGTTGGGGCCGAAAATGGTGAAATTTGGTAAGTTGTGGCAAATTGAATTTATTTGATATTTTAGTTGTTGTTGTTGTAGACTATGTGACATAGAATGAAAGCGGTTGTTGAAGTTAATGTATATGCACGATAACGGAATGCATGGTTGTGGGTGGAGTTGGAGGTTTCGGGTAAGATAGTATGTCAATTAAGTTGTTGGAATATTATGTGAATTGAATTGAATCAAATTGAATATATTGAAATGTCATTGAGTTATATGATAGAAATTGTTGGTGAAAGAATGTATCGTGGATTGAGTGTTGATACTGTTGTTGATAGTTTGGCCGGGTTGAATTCCCGGATTGTTGTTGACAAAAATTAGCCGAGTGAGAATCTCGGGGATGCCGTATTTACAGAGGAAATGCTGCCGAAATTTCGGTAGCCTAAAAGTGAGCTTGTATGAAGAATTAAGGCAAACACAAGTCGATGAATCTAATGATCATATGGATCCTTTTGAATGTAGATAAGCAAGTTGGGATGAACAAGTGTAGCTAGCAAGGCGGCGCAGGTATGTGAGGCTTACTTTTCTTTTATGGCATGTCTTAGAGCTAATAAGTTATGATATAATGTGTACTTGGGGTAATTCCGCTCCCGATTTCGAGTCCTGTTTATGATTCGATTTATGTCATATATAAGCATGTTAGTATCATTAAATTTGTGTATGTTTGATAAATGAGTAAGTACAAGGAGGTTCTGTAACTAAAAGAGTTCTGTAAGTACGAACACTCCTAACTTCGGTACGTTATCTCGATTTTGATTCGAAGTGGGCCCACGATTTCCGACCCCTCCCTTATGTGCGTCTGTATGGTATCTGGTGTGTTTATCGCTTCTGATCCCCCGAAAGTTCTGTATGATTAAACGTTTCTTACTTCTGTAATTGATCTCGGATTTTTGCGTTGGAAAGTCGGTTTGATATGATATGCTTTGACCACCTGAGATGATACGTCCTGGCGTTCTGACACGATAATTGCAACGTCCGGTAAGGATTGATCTGAAATTTGCTTCTGAGCTTCAGATATCGGTAAGAATATTCGTTTGTCGAGTCTTGATTTATATGCATATGTTTCTGCACTACTCTGCTCGTGCAAGGCTCAATGTATCTTTCACTGCGTCCCGGGCCAGGTTCTGATATGTTATCGTGCGCATTACGCTGCACCGTACGTTATGTCCGCTCTTTGCGTCCGGGCCGGGTTCGTTATCGTGCACCTCTGCATTGTTCACCGCGTCCCTCATAGGCGGGCCGGGCTCGTTTTATGATATTATATTATGATGTGATGTTATGGGGTGGTGGCGAGGATGGCATTTGATCCGTCCGTTCACCGCGTCCCGTACTAGAGGGCGGGTTCGTTACCGCGCCCCCACGTCGGAGGGCCGGTTCGATATATGTACGCTACGGCGTTCGATTATATGCATATCTCGATAAATGATTCGACTCGCATTACGCGTCCCTCAAAGAGGGCCGGGATCCGTTATCTCGCATATGGGAATGATCCGTTTCGCACTCGTATGTTCCGTTCGCATATGAACCGATTTGTAACCATTCTCGTACGTCCGTATGGTCCGTAAAGCGCACGTGTGACGTATGATATGTCTCGAGCGCATCTGCATGCTTCGTACGATCTCGCGCCTCCGACATTATGTTCGCATTCCGCACCCCCGATTCTAACTTCTGGTTCTCGTTCGTATACCTTTGCACATCTCGCATTATCGTTCACGAACCGTCCTCGATGTACTCGTATGTCCGCTCCCCGACTACGGGTTTGTCCGACACACATCCGTACGTCCGTTGATGTATTTACGTACGTCCGATTTCGATTCCGTCTCGCGCAGGCCTTCCGCACCTCCGACTCGTCTACGTCTCGTCCGATATATTTCTGCGTAGCTTATGTTTACGACTAAGGTCCTGTCCGTTACAGTCTGTATTGCTAAGTCTGATTACGGTTCTGTCAGTCATACTTCTGTACTTTAGGTTTGACTATGATTTTGTTTACAGTTTTTCTGGCTTTGCATACTCGCACATTTTCCGTACCGACCCCTCGTTCTCGGGGTCGCGTTTCATGCCGCGCGGTACCCACGGATGAGTTGAAGATGTTCCCAAAGATGATTGGTGAGCTCCAATTCTTCCGGAGCACCGCCGAGTCGTAGTATGTACGTTATGTCTTGGATGGTACTAGAGACTTTGCAGACAGCGGTGTGGGTATAGAATGTCAGTTGTGTGGGCGGCTTCATCAGCCGACGTCTTGTACAGTGTTATGTATAAATTTTGTCAGATTACAGATTTTATTTGATTTAGTATGTATTATGTTCTGGTATGATTAGAAAAAAAAAATTGTGTGCGATAAAGGTCTGCGGGTTCGCTCGGCCTTAAATCGAGGTCGAGTGCCCATCACGTCCCTCGGAAATTGGGGCGTGACAGGTAGCTTGACGGACGTGCCATCAAAGAAGAAGGAAATGGTTCGTGAGATTCATCAGTTAGCTAGTCTTGGAGTCCGCTTGGCTGATTCTGGGGATCTTTGGGGTTTCCGTTCGAGGAATTCGTCGAATCTCTATTATGGAAGAGGTAAGCGACGTCAAGTATGAGGACCCCGTTCGGCACGATGGGGTAGATGCAGCCCTTGAAAAGGAGAAGACCCCATTTGAGATTACACCTGACGGAGTACTACTACACAGGGGCGGATTATGTGTACCTGAGGTTGCAGGGTTGCGGCGGCAGGTTATGGGCGAGGCACATTATGCCCAATATTCTGTTCACCCCGGGATCAACAAAGATGTATCACGATCTCAGATGCTTGTACTGGTGGGATGGTATGAAGAGGGACATAGCGGAGTTCGTTGCTCAGTGCCCAAATTGTCAGCAGGTTAAGATCGAACATCAGAAGCCCGGTGGATTGTTACAGGAAATGGAGATTCCGACTTGGAAGTGGGAAATAATTAATATGGACTTCATTACAGGCTTACCTCGCACTCCACGGAAGTATGACTCCATATGGGTTATTGTTGTATGACTCCATATGGGTTATTATTGATAGGCTGACAAAATCAGCCCATTTCCTTCCAGTCAGGACTACTTATTCAGCTGAGGACTATGCCAGGTTATATATTAAGGAGATAGTAAGACTTCACGGAGTTCCCATATCTATTATCTCCGACAGAGGTGCCCAGTTTACAGCTAACTTCTGGAGATCATTTCAGGAAGGATTGGGGACCCAGGTGAGTCTTAGTACAGCATTTCATCCTCAGTCTGACGGACAGGCCGAGCGTACTATTCAGACGCTGGAAGATATGTTGCGGGCTCCGTATTATTGATTTCGCAGGTACCGGGACGATCATTTGCCACTTGTTGAATTTGCTTATAATAACAGCCTACCATTCGAGCATCCGAGATGGCGCCGTATGAGGCTCATTTTACAGAAACGCAGTCACCGATTGGATGGTTTGATGTTGGAGAAACAAAGTTAATTGGCCCAGATATGATCCAACAAGCAGTTGATAAAGTGAAAATCATTCGGGAACGGTTATTAGCAGCTCAGAGTTGACAGAAATCATATGCAGATAATCGACGTCGACATTTAGAGTTCCAGATTGGCGATTGGGTATTCCTGAAAGTGTCGCCCATGAAAGGTGTTATGAGATTCGGCAAAAAGGGAAAGCTCAGTCCGAGGTATATTGGGCCTTATCAGATTGTCCGTAAGATAGGCAAGGTTGCCTATGAATTAGACCTACCAGCTGATTTGGGAAGCGGCATCGGTATTCACGTGTACATGCTCCGCAAATGCATTGGTGACCCTTCCAGAATATTTCCCGTAAAGGATATCCAGGTGACAGAGGAATTATCCTACGAGGAGCAGCCTGTAGCCATACTGGATCATCAGGTGAGAAAGTTACGTAATAAAGATGTGGCTTCCATTAAGGTGTTGTGGCAAAACAATAACAGGGAGGAGATGACCTGGGAAGTTGAAGAGGAGATGAAGAAGAATTATCCCCACTTATTTCCTATGCCTACAGGTAATCAAAATTCCTTAATCGGTTATGTTGATTGATGAATGAATTGTATGTGATAGCTGTAAAAGAAACTCCCCCGAAATGCTTATAAGACACCGTAGGGCTAGTTTAACATTCGACGACGAATGTTCTAAAGGGGGGGAGGATGTTATATCCCGTATTTTGTACATTGGGACAATCCGAGTTAACCATGATAAGTTAGGGACAAGACTATTCCGGGATACGAAATAGAGACTTTTAACCATGATTTTATTTTAAGACATAAGTTGCTTATGATTTTGTTGGCATGGAATATTAAGGGCAAATTTGGAATTAGGAATTAATTGGTCATGAACCACAAAAAGTGGCCATGTGGCCGTGTGGTGTGGGTGGCTCCCACACATGGTTTAGCCAAATTTAATTGATCCAACCCATGTGTGGGCCATGGTACACTTGTATAATTCATATAAGTGTACAAAAGATGACTAATTAGTCATAGTCTTCATCTTCACCACTTAAGAAAATTGTAGAACCTTGGAGAAAAAGAAGAAGGAGCATTCGGCCATGGTGAAAAAAAATTGAGGTCCAAAAATAGTTGTCACACCCCGCCCACAGGCGTGATGGCACCCGACCCCACATCCTGAGTCAACCGTCGTACCCACTACTCACGCACATAGACTTTTTTTTTCACCTTCGAACCGAACAATCATGCAAATACACCTAAGCTTACAACCGATTTATTTAATATGTAATTATACAAAACTTAGTACATAACACAAGCGACATGTCGGACGACGGAGCCGCCGACGATCGACATATCATACCCACGACGCCGTTCGCAAAGTCTCTAGCACGGTATCCGTAACTCATAACAGACAAACTCGACTTGGGTAGTTCTCCGGAAAGTAGAGCTTGCCATCACCGCTGGAACATCTCACGTAATAACTTCGCTCATCTCGGGGAGTACCTGCGCGGCATGAAACGCAGCCCCCGAAGACAGGGGGTCGCACGGAAAATGTGCGAGTATGTAAGGCATGCATACGTAACGAGAACCATAAGCGAAACGTATTTAAATAACCGGTAAATACATTACTCGGAATACCGTACGTTTACCGTTCGTACATAGTCCATACACACTTTGCCTCAAACGTCGAAAAGGTACAAAGTAAGGTCAACGAATACCAAAATGCGTACTTTACCATCGCGAGACCGCATGTCCGAAGAGGTGCAAATCGTACGTAATGTTCGACGATATCGTATATCGACGGGACGTACAGGTATATCGAACAAACCCGTAATCATAGTACGATATGAGGTGTATAATGTCGTGTATCGTAGAGACGTACGCAGATATATCGACGTATTCGTGTTCGCAGTCGATGTACAGAGATGTGTCGAGTAACATGTCCCGCCCTCCCGTGAGGGACTCGGTGGATAGACTCATAAATGTATGTCAAAGTCATGGATCACAGATGCATATAACGTGTCCCGGCCCTCTGAGGAGGGACTCGGTAAATAGGATCATATATCAGATTCATAAGTCATATATGCAAATAACGTGTCCCGCCCTTTGTTAAGGGACTCGGTGAAGTAGAATCATGCATATCGAATCATGTGCCAAGTATACATAACATGTCCCGGCCGCGGGTCTCGGTGAATAATCATAATATGCCATCCCGGCCACCATCCCCGTACCATCAAATCATAAATACATACGGATAACGTGTCCCGCCCGCAAGTACGAGGGACTCGGTGAATAATGCAGAAGTGCACGATAACATGTCCCGGCCCGGACTCGGTGAATCGAATCGTATCGTGACGTACACACGAGATCATAACATGCCCCGGCCCGGACTCGGTGAAAGATACATTGAGTCGCGCACGAGCGTAGTAGTGCAAAAACATATGCATATGAAATCGACTCGATGAATACATACGCTTATTAACATCGAAGATTCGAACAAGTCTCGGGTTCCGCCGAGTTAGCATCGGAGAGTTATAAGCATTTAACGTACGTAAACCTCTTCGGACTTTCCAAGCGATCCGGGTCGTGTATGGAGAACATTAAGACTTATAAGAGAATGTTCATATCAAAATACTTGCATCAAATACTTATGTCACAACACTTATATCCGAATACTTATATCGAATTTCTATTTCGAGAATACTTACATCGAGTGCTTATATCAAAATATTCATATCGGATCATTCATGTCGGAGTGTTTATACCCGGATAGTCGAACCTTAATGCTTCATATCCGAGTTACCGAATACTTATAACAAACTCGAGCATTAGTCAAAAGTTTCTATTGAGGATCGTACGGAAATAAGACAAATAAAGTAACATACATAGGTCTCGGGTGTGGTGGGCCCACCTCGGATCAAATCAGATAACGAACCTAAAAATGTGGTCATTATGTCTCATTACATTATCCTCGAAGATTTCAAGTCATTTCTCTTTCGTTTTCAAAAGTTATGAGCATTTGAACATTTATTTACAAAGAAGCATAAGCCATTTAATTCAATTTTACTGAATGAATAGTAACTAAATTCAACCTCGGATTTCTAGAATTAGAGTGATCCCCGAAGCACATATTCAAGCTTATTACATCTAGGACATGCCAAGAAAGAAAGGGTAAGCCTTACATACCTTTTCCGCCGCTTACGCTACTCCAAATCTCGGCTCCAAGTTCGCCAAAAGCTGCAATTTGGTCATGTTTACCAATTGTGAGCTGTAGCTTCCAAGACTTCAACTTAAATCCACGTTTGTCTACCGGAATTTCGGCAGCATTTCCCCTATACATATAGCGTCCCGAGAATATGGCTCGGCCCAAAACACAGCAACCAAATCAACAATCATAATAACAATATCGATAAGCAATTCCATACGTATTCTAGCATTAATACTTCCTTTCTACATCATTCGACGACATTCATATATATTCCAATAAACTACATACGTTCAAGTCAACATCGGCATTCGCATATTCGAATACTAATCCGAGACCATTTCATTAAGATTCAAGAATATTTCACATAATCCGCACAATGTTCAAATCAGCCCATCCAACATACAAGGCAGCCCGGAACCTCCAATTTCCATAAACACAACAACAATACATTTTCTACCTTCCAATTCATAAGCTCTATCAACGATTGCATATGCTAACAACATTCTTCCCATAAATTCAAGAAACATATTGAAATCATAGTAAGCTTCAAATCAGCCCACACACTCATAACCTTTACTTGGATCATTAAAACTTTATTTCACATCATAGAGTTTACAACGACAACAACCAAACGCTAAACAAATTAGTTCTCCTCTTATTACACAACACAATACACTCGGCCAACATCCAACATACACGGCCAACACAACTCACATCCTATTTTCATGAATTCCTTTCATTTCTACATTCCACAACATGTACAAATCATTAACAACACATGAAAAATAAAATTGAGCCTCACCTTTCCTTTCTCCTTATCTCACGGCTTGGCTTATTTTTTTGCAAAACGAATAGCTTTCTTCTTCCAACAACCACTCCACGTCGAAGAGGACCTTCTAATTAGTATGGAAGCTTAAAGAAAGAATTTTCCATGATCATCTCCATGGGGCTGGTTCGGCCAGCCCCTTAACCGTGGCTCTCTCTCTCTCTCTTTTCTTTCTTTTTCTTTCTTTCTCTCTTGTCTCTTGAATGATGAATAATATACCTTACCATGTAAGCTCTCATATATATATATATATAATTACAAGCATGTGAGGGGCACATGCCCCCTCCTCTAGAATTTTCTTTAAATTTCCTAGCAAAAGATGACTTAATTTTTGTCATCTTTCCCTTTATTTGATTTTCCTTCTTTCTCCTTTTTTTTTTGTCACATGGCCAAATATGGCCTCTTTGGAATTTTCATGAAACTTGGGTGAAATTCCCATTTTGCCCCTCGACTTTTCTCATTATTACCATTTTGTCCCTAACCTTCCGCATTATTTCCACGGCCCATTTTGCGAATTCCTCTTCTTGCCCTTAGCCCTTCACAATATTTCCGTACTAATAATAGTCATAAATAATATTTATAACGACTCGTTCATCAAAATGTTCTTTGAAAATGATCTCGTCCTTAACTTCCCACGACGACTTCGAAATATCCAAACGTTCAAAATACGGGCTATAACATCCTCCCCCCCTTTAGAACATTCGTCCTCGAATGTTCAACTGATCTTATAGGGTCTTACAGCACCTTGGGAGGGGGGCTCCTTATGCACCAACGATTCTTCTTTCCGACTCTGTGCACGACATAGCAAAATTCCTTATCATAAATTTTCCTTTCGCTTTCCATCGACCTCCTCACATATTCATATGCTTACACATATAGTTAGCATCAACTAATCCACAAAATACTTACAGACATTATTCAAGCCTATTCAAATTCCAGAACCGCGACATACTTTTCATTTCTCCTTTAATCGGGTCTATCGCATGCTGCGTAGCCTTTTGTGGTCTCCAATCATCTTGTATAGTCTGACTTCACTTAGGCCATTCCGGTTTCTCATTTATCCTTTGCAACTAAATCTTTGGAATTTCTTACTTCCTTCCCAGGGGGTCACCCATCCTGAAATTGCTCCCGCCTGAGCACGCTTAACCTCGAATTTTTGATGGAATTCGGTGCTTTATTACTGATATAATCGCATACGCTTTTTCATATGGCCTTTATCACATAATCTGGAGCCAGTCAAACTTTCACAGATTCCGACACATGCTCGTAACACGTCCTTTCTTGTACATTTACTATTTTACCCTTTTAATCTTCCATACTACCTTTACCAATTCTTATTAGCCAAAATCTGTACACCGCGAATGCCAGCAATACCTTACAGAGTATATAACTTCATATCACATTCTTGCCATCCGGAATCGCGTCGGTCTCGGGTAATCGATCAAATATATCCACATTTACCTCCTTTCATCGTATGTAAGGCTTACGGATGGAATTTCTTATTTCATTCTCCTATGTCTCGCTCTATCGCACGATCTATGACAAAAAGAAGGTCAACAATTCCTAAATGCCCCGTAGCCTCCTGTTTATAAATGTGGCGCGCTTCACACCATAAACAGGACTCTACCGGACACGACTTTGCAGACAACCCCACGGACAGACCTCGCTCTGATACCACTTTGTCACGCCCCAATTCCGATGGGACGTGATGGGCACCCGACCCCACATCCGGAGCCGAGCGAACCCACAGACTCTTATCACGCACATAAATTTTTTTCAAATTTCTAAACTGAATAATCATCAAATACATAATGAAGCTTTCAAATTCGACAAAATCGTAATTGTACAAAATTAATACATAACGCAAATTAACATGTCGGCTGATGGAGCCGCTTACCGACAGATCGACAACCAACACCCACGACGTTGTCTCGCAAAGTCTCTAACACGGATCCGTAAATCATAACGGACAAACTCGACTTGGCAAAGATTTCGGGAAAGTAGAGCTTGCCATCTTCGCCGGAACATCTCTCGTAATAACTTCAACTCATCCGGGAGTACCTGCGCGGCATGAAACGCAGCCCCGAAGAAGACGGGGGTCGAGTACGGAAAATGTACTGAGTATGTAAGGCATGCAATACAGAAAACAGAACCATAGCTGAAACAGACAGACATAACCGGTAAATACTTTACTCAGAATACCAGACGCTTACCGTTCAGACCTAGTCCATACGCACCTGTCTCATATGTCAGAAAAGGTACAGAAAGTAAGTCAACCAGAATACCAAAATGCGTACTTTACAACCGCAGACCGCATGTCCGAAGAGGTGCAAATCGTACAGAATGTTCAGACGATATCGTATATATCGACGCAGACGTACAGAGGTATATCGAACAGACCCGTAATCACGCGCGTCGCGGATATAGGTGTATCGTACGATTCGTGTTCGAGTCGGATGTACGGAGATATGACGAGGTGTATTCGTATTCGCAGTCGGACGTACAGAGATGTGTTAGAGTAACATGTCCCGGCCCTCCCGTGAGGGACTCGGTGGATAGACTCATAAATGTATGTCAAAGTCATGGATCACAGATGCATATAACGTGTCCCGGCCCTCTGAGGAGGGACTCGGTAAATAGGATCATATATCAGATTCATAAGTCATATATGCAAATAACGTGTCCCGCCCTTTGTTAAGGGACTCGGTGAAGTAGAATCATGCATATCGAATCATGTGCCAAGTATACATAACGCGCGGGTCTCGGTGAATAATCATAATATGCCATCCCGGCCACCATCCCCGTACCATCAAATCATAAATACATACGAGATAACGTGTCCCGCCCGCAAGTACGAGGGACTCGGTGAATAATGCGGAGAAGTGCACGATAACATGTCCTGGCCCGGGACTCAGTGAATCAGAATCGTATCGTGACGTACACACGAGATCATAACATGCCCTGGCCCGGGACTCAGTGAAAGATACATTGAGTCGCGCACGAGCAGAGTAGTGCAGAAACATATGCATATGAAATCAGACTCGATGAATACATACGCTTATTAACATCTGAAGATTCAGAACAAGTCTCGGGTTCTGCCGAGTTAGCATCGGAGAGTTATAAGCAGTTAACGTACAGAAACCTCTTCGGACTTTCCAAGCGATCCGGGGTCGTGTATGGAGAACATTAAGACTTACAGAGAATGTTCATATCAAAATACTTGCATCAAATACTTATGTCACAACACTTATATCCGAATACTTATATCGGAATTTCTATTTCGAATACTTACATCGAGTGCTTATATCAAAATATTCATATCGGATCATTCATATCGGAGTGTTTATACCCGAATAGTCGAACCTTAATGCTCATATCCGAGTTACCGAATACTTATAACAAACTCAGAGCGTTAGTCAAAAGTTTCTATTGAGGATCGTACGGAAATAGAACAAATAAAGTAACATACATAGGTCTCGGGTGTGGTGGGCCCACCTCGGATCAAATCAGATAACGAACCTAAAAATGTGGTCATTATGTCTCATTACATTATCCTCGAAGATTTCAAGTCATTTCTCTTTCGTTTTCAAAAGTTATGAGTAGTTGAACATTTATTTACAAAAAGCATAAGCCATTTAATTCAATTCTACTGAATGAATAGTAACTAAATTCAACCTCGGATTTCTAGAATTAGAGTGATCCCCGAAGCACATATTCAAGCTTATTACATCTAGGACATGCCAAAGAAAGAAAGGGTAAGCCTTACATACCTTTTCCGCCGCTTACGCTACTCCAAATCTCGGCTCCAAGTTCGCCAAAAGCTGCAATTTGGTCATGTTTACCAATTGTGAGCTGTAGCTTCCAAGACTTCAACTTAAATCCACGTTTGTCTACCGGAATTTCGGCAGCATTTCCCCTATACATATAGCGTCCCGAGAATATGGCTCGGCCCAAAACACAAACAACCAAATCAACAATCATAATAACAATATCGATAAGCAATTCCATACGTATTCTAGCATTAATACTTCCTTTCTACATCATTCGACGACATTCATATATATTCCAATAAACTACATACGTTCAAGTCAACATCGGCATTCGCATATTCGAATACTAATCCGAGACCATTTCATTAAGATTCAAGAATATTTCACATAATCCGCACAATGTTCAAATCAGCCCATCCAACATACAAGGCAGCCCGGAACCTCCAATTTCCATAAACACAACAACAATACATTTTCTACCTTCCAATTCATAAGCTCTATCAACGATTGCATATGCTAACAACATTCTTCCCATAAATTCAAGAAACATATTGAAATCATAGTAAGCTTCAAATCAGCCCACACACTCATAACCTTTACTTGGATCATTAAAACTTTATTTCACATCATAGAGTTTACAACGACAACAACCAAACGCTAAACAAATTAGTTCTCCTCTCTTATTACACAACACAATACACTCGGCCAACATCCAACATACACGGCCAACACAACTCACATCCTATTTTCATGAATTCCTTTCATTTCTACATTCCACAACATGTACAAATCATTAACAACACATGAAAAATAAAATTGAGCCTCACCTTTCCTTTCTCCTTATCTCACGGCTTGGCTTATTTTTTTGCAAAACGAATAGCTTTC
The DNA here is from genome assembly GCF_029784015.1 of Lycium ferocissimum. NCBI lineage: Eukaryota > Viridiplantae > Streptophyta > Magnoliopsida > Solanales > Solanaceae > Lycium > Lycium ferocissimum. The sequence continues at coordinate 3,347,967 of NC_081353.1, forward strand.
TTCTTCCAACAACCACTCCACGTCGAAGAGGACCTTCTAATTAGTATGGAAGCTTAAAGAAAGAATTTTCCATGATCATCTCCATGGGGCTGGTTCGGACTCCCTTAACCGTGGCTCTCTCTCTCTCTTTTCTTTCTTTTTCTTTCTTTCTCTCTTGTCTCTTGAATGATGAATAATATATCTTACCATGTAAGCTCTCATATATATATATATAATTACAAGCATGTGAGGGGCACATGCCCCCTCCTCTAGAATTTTCTTTAAATTTCCTAGCAAAAGATGACTTAATTTTTGTCATCTTATCCCTTTATTTAATTTTCCTTCTTTCTCTTTTTTTTGTCACATGGCCAAATATGGCCTCTTTGGAATTTTCATGAAACTTGGGTGAAATTCCCATTTTGCCCCTCGACTTTTCTCATTATTACCATTTTGTCCCTAACCTTCCGCATTATTTCCACGGCCCATTTTGCGAATTTCTCTTCTTGCCCTTAGCCCTTCACAATATTTCCGTACTAATAATAGTCATAAATAATATTTATAACGACTCGTTCATCAAAATGTTCTTTGAAAATGATCTCGTCCTTAACTTCCCACGACGATGATTCAAGTTGAAGTTGTAATTGTTGTGGGCTGATTTTGAAAGTTAACGTGATTTAGTGTAGATTTTATATTTATGAGAATGACATTGTTAACGTGTGGATTGTTGGTGTAATTCATGAATTCGGAAGAGAGGAATGTGTTGTTGTTGTTGTTCTCGGGTTTGAGGAGGTTTCGGGTGAAGTTGTATATTAGTTGGGTTGTTTTGAATATTGTGCGGATTGTTTGAAGTGTTCTTGAATTTTGTTTGAATGATCTCGGATTAGTACTTGAACATGTGAGCGTTAATGTTGGTTTGAATGTATGTAGTTGAATTGAATATAATGGAATGTTGTTGAATTATGTAGAAAAGAGTTACTAACGTTAGAATGCGTTTTGAATTGATTGTTGATGTTGTTGGTATGATTGTTGGTGTTGTTGTTGATGATTTGGCCGAGTTGAATTCTCGGGGTTGTTGAATTTACAGGGGAAATGCTGCCCGAATTTTTGTAGATAAAGTACTAGTTTGGAATGGAATTCTTAAGTGCCTATAGCTAATGTTTGGTATCAATGATGTTGTTGTAGATCTTGGGAAGCCCGAGACTTAGGTTTGGATTAGCTGTGAGAGCGGACGAGGTATGTAAAGCCTAACCCTTCTTTCTTTTGGCATGTCTTAGTGGTAACTAGGCTATGATACGAGCCTCGGAGTAATTCCATTCTTAAGATCCGAGCTTGTATACGATTCTTATTCACTTCTTAATGTTGGCTTTCTTAATGTAGTCGAACTAAAGTCCTTATGTTTTTATATGATTGGATTTCAAATGTTATACAAAGAATTTTGTTCTTAGAGGATTCCGTAACTACGAACGACCGTAACTTTCATAGACGAGCTCAGATCGCTTCGAAACGTTCGTAGGAGATTCTATAATGAATAATACCTCCAACTTTCATAGGCGGGCTCGGATTGGTTTGATACCTGTCCGTGGGCCCCGAGACTTTTCTATGATTGGTTCTAACGACTTTCTGAAAGAATTTAATGTGACTATCGTCTTAACCCCCGAGTGTGGATTACTTACTTATCCATTGAGTCTATAAAAATGATTTTTATGCATATAGTTACTTACGACTCTGCTCGTGCATCCTGTTGTATCTTTTGCCGAGTCCCGGGCCGGTTATGTAGTCGTGCGCACTATGATATATTCCGGAGTATGATGTGTTATAGTTCGCCGAGTCCCTCGCTAGAGGGCTGGGTACCGCTTATATTCTGGTGTTATGATGTGCTATGGCGTTATGATGTGTTGTGGAGATATGTTGGGTTACGGAGATATGAAATCCTCTGGTGTTATGCTATGTTATGGCGCCAGATGACGGGGTGGCGACCATATTCCTTGAGCCCATGCATGATTTGTGTTTCAAAAACTAAATATTTTGGTATTTTGCATATTGTACTTATTTACCGTACTTCTTGTTCCGGTTATGATCCGTTTCTTCGTATTTCATGCTTTGCATACTCGCACATATTCCGCATCGACCCTCTTTCTTCTTGGGCGCGCGTTTCATGCCCGCAGTAGCGTACGCCCATCTTGGTGATCCGCCACTTAGGACACTATTCTCGCTACTTTGGAGCGCTCCCTTGTTCTCGGGAGCCCATATTTTGGCAAGCGATTCTTCCGTTGTATATATGCATATGTCTATTCGGGGGTACGGCAGGCCCCGTACCGTCATATTATTCGTTGTTACTCCAGAGGTCCGTAGACATATATGTGGGTTGTGCATATTACACATCGTTCACCGTGTTCGTATGATTTGTGTTTTGGGCGGTCCCATTCGCCGTGGCGCCCTTGTCGCTTGCGTTTGTATATATTTGGGACGCCGTGCTTATGATAGCCTTGCCGCGCGTACGTGATATATATCTTGTCCGTGCGACAATTTGAGACTACGTATGATCTTTGTATATGTGTAAGTATTTGTATGCTGATTCTGGTTTTTGGGTATGTACGGGTGCCCAGCTCGGGCACTAGTCACGGCCTACGGGGTTGGGTCGTGACAATATTATTCAAGACCTTTACAAAAATTTCTCAACACTGTCTCAAATACCATTCCCGACTTCGTCCCTTTCTTGCCGCCTTCGCATCTTACTAACTGTTTCTAAAGAAGGGATCTCAATTGGAATTTAAGCATCTATATCAAATATATTTCAGCGTCAATTGTTTCCATCTTATACCTGCATTTCTCTTACCCGCTTCCCCCCTTAAGGGTGTACTTATACCGTTATCCGTTCATATTCTGCTCCATGTCCCTGTTTCCAATTTCAAATTCATCTGATCTCTTTTTTTTTTTCAATTCATTTGGTATACTGTACCTTATCCATGTCTTTTCCTTATAATGTATAACTTTGATTATCCACGTACGAAACCTTAACGAAATCACAAAGCGACGAGAGCCTTTCTATATATATAGTGCAAAATTTCATATGATAATCTGTACTTGAGTAATGTGACCAATGTAACAACTCGTCCAAGGCCACATTTCATTCATTCCAATCAATAATTAATTAATACTTGTAGTCGCCCCAATCTCAATTAGGTAGCACTTATATTTCGACGATAAGTGTCCAAGGTTCTCTCGTAATATTATCTTATCCCGACCTGTATCATCTGTTTCCTTTAATAAATTTACAGTACATCATTTGCTCCTCAAGCTTACTGTCTTGGTCCCTTAAGGATTCCACTATTCCCGAGGCGAAGTCGTATACACGCAGTATCCTTTCATGCCTTATGACTTTTTCCCTTGTTGTGTACTCAGCACCGACTTCTAACTTACTCAAAATCATACCAAGTTTATCTAAATGACAATCTTATTTTATAATCTCGTCGTTGTACTATACCTTCAAGTTCATAACTATACATTTCTCTTTTGTTCCATGCTTATACTCAATTAATTATGTCCATCTTGGGTGTTGCCTTTAGAATTCCCCGATCATTTCTCCCGTCTATGTCTATCTTTTATTTTGGGCACGAGAAATCTTATGCTACCTCTGTATCATTTGGAACACATTAGTTCCGCATAATCCTTTTTCTTATTCTCAAAACGTATTCTGTTCATCCATCTTTATTCGTATCATACCAGTCATTTCCTAGCACTCATTCTACCTCGTTGCTCATCTTTCTATGACTTGGTCTTTCACAGTCCCGTCACTTATAGTACTCGTGTCCTCGACTACATATGTCATGATCTATCACTACACTGTTATCTCGCTCTCTTCTTATTTCCTTCTTTTAATTAACTCCTTCTTTTCTGGTGCTCGCTATCATTTCCGTTATCGTATAACCTTCATTCTAAACTTTCCCTACAGAACTTGATAAGTCTTTCTTGTTCGTTCTATAACTCGCTTTTCCGTTTTACACTTACCTTTATATTCTCGTCACACGGACCATGTCATATCTTTGGCCACTTCCCTACTAGGCTTTACTTACTTTCATAACAATCCTCATTGTATTCACATTATATCCTATTCGTATTCAATCCCATAGTGTAACACTTCTTAACCTTATTCACGATTGTTACTATGGGTTAATTACACTTGGTGGAGTAAGCGTACTTAAACTTTTACCTTTCCTAGTCAATCTTATCCTTAATATCTCACAAGCTGTCTTATTACTACATTCATATCCGTCACAATTCTTTTTCCTCTGTACTCTTGTCTTAATCACACTATTACTTCTTTTAACTGTAAGCTCGTCGTAATCTCTCCCTGCTTATCAATTCAATCGGTACCTTAATATAACACTCTATCAAGATCTACCAGCCTTTTCTAAATCATCTCTTAACATTACAAACCCTTTTCCAATTCTTTTTACCATATCGATATCGACCTCCTAATTACTATTACCATCAATTCAACAGTTAACTTATTTCTCGAGGTCAGCCGTACTTGCAACTTAATCAAATCCTGTCATTACTATTGGCACGACCTTTCAAGACATATTAAAAACCTGTATCTCATTCTCTTTTTATTTCTACGAAAATTTTGGCAGAGTTTCCTTTGTATTCCTTACTATCTCAAAACACCTCGCACGAAATACCATGATACCTGTGAATATATATATATATATATATATATATATATATATATATATATATATATATATATATATCATATCATATCCGTCACACCCTAATTTCCGATAGGTATGATGGGCACCCGACCCTTACCTAGGGCCGAGCGAACCCGCCGGCTATCGTAATACTCATAACCATACCGGGCCCACAAAACATAACATGCGCACGTAATGAAAATTTTTCGTAATAAAAACAAACATGCCTTTCGTTTTTTTTCTCAAATCAAATAAAATCTATAGCCGTATGAAAACCGTAATATAAGGCACAATAGTACTTCGGCTTATATAGCCGCTTGCCAAACACATCGGTAGCGTAATGCATACAAACACACCGCTTACATAGCCGCTTACAAAAAACAGACCCGACATATCATACACTCGACACGCTCTCCGCAAAGTCTCTACTAACATCTCGTATACCATACAAGCACTCCTGGACTGCAAAGACATTCCGAAGACATGGAACTCGCCAATCCAAATTCGGAACATCTTCTCGCTAACATCACCTACTCATCCGTGGGTACCGCGTGGCATGAAACGCAGCCCCCGAAGAAAGGGGGTCGCACGGAATATGTACCGAGTATGTAAAGCATAAAGCATACGTAAAATGAAATCATAACCTAAGTCAACAATAGAAAGTGAGTATAAAAACCCAAATACCAAAGTACTTACATCCGACACACAAATCATACTTACTCATACCGAACGCATCATAATCGTCATATGAAATAACATTAACCGATGTGGGATTTGCCTAGACCAATGTGGGATTTGCCTCATCATTGGGTTTGCCCCACCATCTAGTGAACAAACTCATCATATCATCATACATCATCACATACCAAATGCGGTCCATGGACCCGGCGGACGTAACGTGGTCGCCACCCTATCCGGCGCCACAACACAAGATAACACGTAAGTTTCAAATCTCCGTACAACCCCGAACATAACACACCATCACAACATATCATAAGCCATATCACAAAGATAACTCCATAAACGAACCCGGCCCTATGGCGAGGTCTCGGGAACCGTAACACAAGATAACACCGTAGTATATCATAGTGCGCACGATCATATACCGGCCCGGATCCGGTGAAAGAGGTAACACGTAACGCACGAGCAGATCGTAAGTGACCACACGCATATCGTACATCATCACGTACTCAATCGAGTGATCAAAACGAACCCTCTTTTTGAAAATCCAAAACCATAGTCAAATCAAGTTTTCTCCCGAATCTCGCCGGGACATATCCGTCACGACCCAACCCCGTAGGCCGTGACTCGTGCCCGAGTTGGACACTCATACGTACCCTTATCCCACTTTAGCATAATAGCGTAATACGCATAAATAACAATGAAAGGATATCATCGATGACGCTTAAAAGCGAGTATGTCGCACGAAGGCCGATCGTGCCGTCACAAAATATATACACAACCCCAACGTACACAAGCTCACGTAACATATATACGTAACCCACTATACATGTCTACGTACCCTCACAGACCGAAAACATAAACATATGACGGACGTGGCCCCGCCGTACCCATGAAATCCGTATACGTACATACGTAAAAAGACTATACCAAAAGTGCAAGCTCCGAACAAAGGAGGCCGACAGATAGCCGGTAGATAGCCTAAGCGGGCGGATCCGCAAAGCGTGTGCCTGCACTCGCGGCATGAAACGCCCCCCCCCCCGAAGAAAGCGGGGTCGCACGGAAAATGTACCGAATATGTAAAAGAGATCGTAATAAACAAATTAAGAACGTAATAAAGTTATGCGGAGAACATACGAGATACATAAGTAGTCGAAAGCATATCGTAAATCATAAGTAATATATGCAGTAAAACATATGCCAAAACCGGTCCCGTTAGTGGACCTTTTATCGTAACGTGGTCGCCCCCGACACCGGCACCACAAATCACAATGCATCATATCATAATAGATGGCCATATCGATCGAATCAATAAGTATCAACATAAGCGTACATGGCACATCATACTCCACAACCCATGTACGTATTATACCGCCCTCACACCGGAGCACGGCGAACAATGCAGAAATACGCTTGAAAACATATCCCGGCCCGGCTCGGTGGTGGGAAACATCGAGGCATCCACGAATGGAGTAGTGAGAGACTAAATGCAATAAAATACCATATAGATTTTTCTGAGACTCAATGAAGCATAGCGAATAACAAATCAAGCAAAGGAATCGAACGGAATTATGTGAAGTGAATTTCGGATGTCATAATGGATTACGGAGAAATACCCTTTCTACGATAATTTTCATGTTCCAAAATAGTTTATAAGACTTAAGGACATACTTAAAACAATTCTTATTTAGTAGTCAGAAGGATAGTAAAACAAGCTCATGTTATATGCTCAAAACAAGACAATAGTAAAACGAGCGACAAAGCGGGAATAAGGCCCGCCGAGTCAACTGAAGTGACGGACGCAAATTATGTATCTTAAGTCTATAGAATCAACCATGGAGGTCCTAGGGGCATTCCTTAACTTTCTAGGCCATTTGTGGAAGTTTACACAATCCTCTGAACAAAACATACTTAAAGGATTCAATTCTATTGAATGAAAAAGGAACGTTTTCAACCGCGGATTCCGATGAACAGAATACTTTCCAGGGCGCCAATCCGACCCTAGTACACTTAGATCATGCCAAGAGAGAAATAGAAAGGCTTTACATACCTTTTAGGCCTCTTACGCTCCAAAACTCACTTCCCGTTTCGTCAAAAACTAACCGCAAATGGTCACATTGACCGCTTACTATTCATGAGACCTATAATTTCCAAACTTAACCAATATTGTTCTATAAAAATTTGGGCAAAGATCTCCCCTATACATAAGATCCCCGAGATTCAACTCGGCTCAAAATGATCAACAACAACCAAACCAACAACATTAATACACAACAAGAATCACATACTACCACAAATAGTCTTCTTCCAACATAAGACAACAACTTCCAAACTAACTTCACATTTCAATCCAATATCAATATTTTCATCATCATTAACCATCAAGATCATTCTAACACCATTTGGAGACATTATATATAGTTTTTCATATTAATTGCAAAATATGCAAACTTCCCACCAAAACCATAACTCATCCGAAACTTCCGTTCTTCGATGAACATATTCATAACACATAATCATCTCTCAAATCCATTAACAACAATCATAGCTAGCATTTAAACAATACATTCCCATAATTACATAACACTAGGTTAGAATGCATATACTTTCCTACAATAACACATATGCAATTCTAATGCCAAACTTAAATCGTTAAGCCTCCATTTACACTACAAGGATCACAACGACGCAACTAACATATTAAACAAAATAAATTCCACATGGGTTTACCACCTACACATGTCACGGCCAACATGCAATTTTCTCCATTCCATTTCATTTCATTCAACTTTCACTTCCAATGCAATTTCTACAATCTCTACAATCATAATACAACATAAGACTTAACATAATCACACTACACATTGACCATGATTTCGGCCACCAACATGCATGCCCTTCCATCATGCAAACTTCCATATTCCTATGTGCTCTACTCATTTGCATACACTACAACACATTCAAGCCTTCATAACATAATTAGAAGGAAAGAATTCTTACCTTTCTCTTCAAACTTCTTCACTTCCTCAAGTTGTCCAAGCAACAAAACCAAAGCTTAATCTTCCGAACCAACTACGCCAAGTCGATAAGGGACCTCAAATTAGTATGAAAACCACAAGAAAACAATTTTGGAATCAAGATTTTGGAGGGTGGAATTTCTCCAAGTTCAGCCGAATACTCCCTCTTGTGTTCTTCAATTTTTTTTTGTTTCTTGTTTCTTGAATTTTCTTGAATCTCCACTCTTATAATTAATTAGTTACTCACATGGCTTGCACATGATCAAAACATGGGTTGGGCCAAGCCAATATGGCCGGCCACCCTCTCTACTTTGGGCCTAGTTTTCCAATTTTTTGTTTAAGCCCAATTGATGATTGATCGTTTTTGAAAATTCACGGGACTAATTTACAAGGTTCCAATTTTGCCCTTAACCTTCCTTAATATTTCCGCGTCATTATTTCCTTAAACATCACATACACATTAAGTAAAATCCAATTAAGGCCTTATTTCTTAACATTCCAATTATTTCCAATTTTTCCGAGTACGCACAAAATGCGAGGTATAACATCCTCCCCCCCTTTAGAACATTCGTCCTCGAATGTTAAACTATTCATATAGGGGTATATAAATAATTTAGGGAGGAGTTCCTTTTTATTACGACTAGCACAAATAATTCATTGCTTAACCAATATTAGTACACAGGGATTTAAATTACCTGGAGGCGTCGAAAACAAGTAAGGATACTTCTTCTTCATTTCGCTTCGCCTCCCAAGTCTCTTCTTCGCGTTGTTATTCCGCCATAATACCTTAACCGAGGGTATATCCTTGGTGCGTAGTCTCCTCTCTTGGCGGTCCGTAACGGCCACCGCCGTTCCTCGTATGACAGTATCCTCGCCACCCGAATGTCCTCTACCGGGAATACTCGGAAGGTCGCCAATAAATTTACGCAAAGATAGACACATGGAATGGATGATACCGCTTCCAAATCCGCTGGCAAATTCAGCTCATAAGCAACTTTGCCAACCTTGCGGACGATCCGATAAGGTCCAATATACCTTGGACTAAGCTTCCCTTTCCCCGCCGAATCTCCGCGACGCCCTTCATAGGTGACACTTTTAAGAATACCTACCACCCACTTGAACTCCAAAGGTCAACGACGTTATTCACAGTAAGATTTCGTTCGGGTTTTGAGCCGCAAAGCAATCGTTCCCGAATAAGCTTTACTTTATCCACTGCATGATTTCATGATTTCATGTTGTTTTTAGTGTGTAAAAATGGATGAAAATTATGGAATGTGTGTGTTGTGGTGTTGGCCGAAAATGGGCTGATTTGGGGCAAGTATGTGGGACTAATGTGATGTAGTATTTTGGTTGTCGTCGTTGCGAATTCTACAATGTGAAATGAAGGTTTAATGACTTATGTTGGTGTTGCAATTGTTGTGGGTCGTTTTGAAAGTCAATATGATCTTAATATGCTTCCTTGTATTTATGAAGGTAATTTTGTAATGTAGGGAATTGTTGACGTAGTATGAGAATTTGAAAGAAAGAAACGCATTATTGTCGTATTCATTAAGTTGGAAGGTTTCGGGTTTCATAACATATTGTTGGGATTGTCTTGAATACTTTGTGGATTGTTCGGAATGTTCTTAAATCTTGTTTGGATGGTTGTTGGTTTGGTTGTTGTTGATGAATTTAGCCGAGTTAAAAATCTCGGGGTTGTGCACTTATAAGGAAATGTCGCCCTAAAATCAGAGAAAAAGTAATGGTTTGGAATTGGATTCTTTAGCGCGTATGACTAATGTTAGATGCCTATCGATGTTATCATAGATTTTGAGCAAATGTACCGAGGTTCGAGTTTGGATTAGCCTAGAAAGCAAACTGTATGTGAAGCTTACCCTTCTTTTCTTTTGGCATGTCTTAGACGGATTAAGGTATGACATGATTTGTGCCTTGGGGTAACTCCATTCGTAAATTTTGAGTGGGTTTGTGATTCGTATTTGCTCGATGTTGGCATCCTTGGTATTCCGTATGTCTTGGATATGATTGAGTTTGAAGTGTTGCGTAAGCGATTTTTATATGTTTCTTATTATTCGCACCCTTAATGCGAGTTATGATCCTCACGTCTTTTGTATGACTAAATTTCTAAGGTTGCAAAAGAGTTACGTTTTCAAAAGAATTTGGTTTTAAAAGAGTTTTGTTTTCAAAAGAGATATATGCCTAAACGACTCCGAAACTTCAAACGTCCGTAACTTTTTGCATACGACCTGAAAACGCCCCAAAACATAATATGTAAGTTCATAAGACATCATTCTCCCTACCCCTCGTAGTCGGGCCGGACGGGGCCTCGCACCGCCCGTGGGGCCCGCGGCCTTTCTATGCTACCTTTATGGATTTTTCGGAAAATTTAATATTTTCTTCATTATGACTATTTATTTATGTATTTGTCGAGTTGGAAATAAGGATTTTATGCCCATGATTTTGGATACATAATTGTGGTTTCTAAAATTCGGTTTGACATGTTCCCCGAGCGAAATTAAAAAAACTTGTTTTGACTATGGTTTTGGATTTTCAAAAAAGAGAGGGTTCGTTACGATCATTCGTCGAGTCCGTGATGATGTCCGATACGCGTGTGGTCACTTACGATCCGTTCGTGCGTTCTCGTGTTACCTCTTTCACCGTGATCCCGGCCGGTATATGATCGTGCGCACTATGATATATTCTCATATATATATATGTTACGGTTCCCGAGACTCGCCAAGTGGCCGAGTTCCGTTTATGAAGTTATGCCGTGATATGGCTTATCATGATAGCTTATGATGTGTTGTGTTCGGGGATACGCGAGATTTATAATCTTCGGAGTTATGCCGTGTCGTGGCGCGGATGTGGTGGCGACCACGTTCGTCCACGGTCCCATGGACCGCATTTCCGATATGTGATGATGTGTGACGATTTCTCCCGATGATGAGTTTGATCACCGATGATGAGGCTTCATCCCACATCGGTTATCGTCATTCCATATGCATGCATTACGATGCGTTCGGTATGAGTATGCATGATTTGTGTGTCGGATGTAAGTACTTAGATAGTTGGGTTATTACGACTTCACTTTCTTCGTACTTCCTACTTTAGTTATGACCTCGTTTGATGTATGCTATGCTTTACATGCTCGCACATATTTCGTACCGACCCCTTTCTTCGGGGGCTGCGTTTCATGCCACGCAGTACCCGTTTATACGAGTAGGTGATGTTAGCAGTAAGATGTTCCGCCGGGATTGGCGAGTTCCATTTCTTCCGAATGCCGCCGAGTCCGAGTGCTTGTACGGTATCCGAGGTTAGTAGAGACTTTGCGTACGTTGTCGGTGTATATGATATGTCGGTCCGTTTGTAGTTTCGGCTACGTAAGCCGTGTGTTTGTATGCATTATGCTACCGATGTGTTTGGCAAGCGGCCATATAAGCCGAAGTGTCGTTGTGCCTTATATTATAGATTTTATACTATTGCAAATTTTATTTGGTTTGAAAAAAAAAACGAAAGGCATGTTTGTTTTCTGGAAAATTTTCATTACGTGCGTATGTTATGTTTTGTGGGCCCAGTTTGGGTATGGACATTACGATAGTCAGCGGGTTCGCTCGGCCCTAGGTAAGGGTCGGGTGCCCATCACACCCTATCGGAAATTGGGGTGTGACACCCTACCCCCCTCCCCATGTACAAATACATTTTTCATATCCATAGGTATGTTACGTGTACAGAGCGCCCAAGAAAATCATGTGTCCATCGGAGTGACGTAAGGTCGGGGACCTCCGATTATATTATAGAATAATTAAGGGCGCTTACCTCACCTTGAAGGGACGATTAATATAAGGCGAGACTATTAGTGAAGAGCGATATCATGGGAAAGTATAGAACAGGATCATAGAGCATCGTTTCATATACTTGGAATCTTAAAAAGATAGACATTATTCATGGATAGAGTTGAGATTTGTGAAATAGCTTAACGTTCTCATTTCGTCACTGGAATCATGGACTTGGAACCTTTAATCCTAGAATCATCATGGTCATAGTTATCATGTAAACATTTACTAGCTATCGGAGGATAAGAATCGTGCTTTGGAATCAATGAATTTGTTAAAACAGATATTATTGAACAGTCGGAATAATAACCAAAGGCTTCCCTTAGCTATAGAAGGAAATTAAGCCAAATGAGACAATAGGAGAGAGTACGGGAATAGTGGGCCCACCTCGAGTCAAATGAGGCGGCGTATCAAATTTACGCATATTATAATTTATGGCGTCACTTGGGAGGGTCTTAGGGCAATCGAGTCCTATTTGTGTAAGTTTTGGATGTCTAAGAAGTTTTTACAACATTTTATGCAAGTTCTAATTCAATTCTACTGAATGAATAGTAGTTAATTTCCAATCTCGGGTTTCTAGGAAAGGAACTATCCCCGAGGCCCGTGTCCAACCCTACTACGTCTAGGACATGCCAAGAAAGGAAGGTAATGTCACGACCCAGCTCCGTGGGTCGTGATCGGTGCCCTACCTAGGCACCCAAACGTACTTACGAACCAAACCATCGAATACCGCGCGATCGGATTTAACGTACATTATTCTTACCGATAGTCGAAAGCGTATATCATACAAATGCGGTCCCGAGCGGCACCCGTGTCAAACATCACATCGTAATCAAAATTGGCTGAACGTACATCGCCCGTACACACTCATGCAAACAAATGGGCCATATCGGCCATAGTAGCATACGGGGCCGCTTAAGGACGCAAATCAAAATCATATACGTACAAACCGAATCACACACCGATCGGGACCCACGACCCACAAACATGACTATTGTGCCTCTACAAATGTAACAAAAACAACATACGAACATATGACGGGATTGTGGCCCCGCCGTACCCAAACAAGAGCAAATGTACAGTAATATCCAACGAAGTATATATGCCAAAAGCCGTCTGGACGATGAGCACTCCAGTAGCAATAGGTAGCCTAAACCGGGAAACATCCAACCGAGCACTGCGTACCGCGCGCATGAAACGCAGCCCTCTACAGTAGCGAGGGTCGTAAGACGAAAAAGTACCGAGTATGTAAAGCGTAAGATACAAGTAATCCGAATCATAACCGGAGTGAGAAGATACGTAACAAATGGGTAAGTAATAGAACCAAACTCGTACGGAATGCAATGTGCGAATGCAAATAAAAAATCATGCATAACGCCAGAACGTGGTCACCCCCCGACGCCGGTGCCACAACACATCATACTCCGTGTTTTCAAATCCCCGTACATCTCCGAACACATCATAATATCACACACATCATATCATCGTAAGCCATATCACATCATAACACCATAAACGGTAACCGGCCCTATGGCGAGGTCTCGGAAACCGTAACACATCATACCGCCGAATATGTCATAGGGCGCACGATCACAAACCGGCCCGGTACCGCGAACGAAGTCATAACCATTGGCACGAAATTTCGCAGTGTAAATCATATGCATATTAAAAGTAAACTCTAGAAGTCGACACATAATTTCGTATACAAATACATTAGTGTAAGAAAGTTCAAAGCGAGTATCGAACAAATCAGAAATTAGTATACAAAGGTTGCGGGTTTTTAGTTATCAATTTTTCGAAAAACATGTCGTAAGTTATTCTCGGAAAATATAGTAGCGCTCACAGAGATGAGCGTTCAAATAACATAATAAGACATTCGAACGGACCTTAGAGTCGTAGGCAAACACCTCTTTTTATATCATACAGAAAGGAGTCAGACAAACCAGATAAGGGAAGCCTCGGGACTTGCGGGCCCACCTCGGGTCAGGCCGAGGCGGCGAACACAATTTACAAACATTAGGCTCCATAAAGTTGTCCATAGAAAGTTTCGGAGCCATTTGGATTCAGTTACGAAAGATACAAAGGTTTATGCGTTCTTATATCCAAGGCAAGCATTTTGATTCAATTGCGCTGAATGAATAGTAACCAAAAGCAAACTCAGATTTCTAGGAGCAGAATTAGTCCCGAGGTTCCGTTTTCAGCCTAGTAGGTCTAGGACATGCCACATGGAGGATAGGTAAGCGTTACATACCTTACGGACGTCTCACGCTCGCTTAATCTCCAATCCCGTTTCGTCAAAAATCTGCAAATGGTCATCTTTACCAATTACTATTCATGCCAGTTAACATTTCAACTTTGGGTACGTATTTGGCTACCGAAATTTTAAAGACTTCCCCTATAAATACAACGCCCCCGAGATTCAACTCGGCTCAAAACAACCAACAACAATCCAACAACAACATCAATAACATTAATAATCACAACATAACACAACTAGTCAACTTTCCGACCTAATGCATTAGTTTCCATTCCGACTTCACACTTCCAACTTCATGTCTACGTTCTCCTATTTACTTACTAATCCAAAACCATTCAAATGCAAATTGGACATATTTCTCATATTCCATAAAATGTACAAAGTTTCCATCAAACCATAATTCCTCCAAAACTTCCAATTCTCAACATGCATATTCATAACATTCTTCCATCTCCCAATTTCATAAGTCATAACCACAATTCACATCTAAGATCTTACTTTCATCATTATATAAAAATTACATCAAATTCACATAGATTTCTCATAACAACATACAACCAACTTTCAAGCTATCTTAATTCATTAAACCTTCCTTTACATTACAAGGCAACAACAACATAATTAACATACTAACTAAATTTAATTCATCTTTCCTTCCAATTAATCCACCCCCCACGGCCAACATCCCTTTCTCCAAATTCACCCGGATTCATTCAACTTTCATTTCCAACATGAATTTCATCATAATCACAACTAGAATATAACATAAAATTCAACACATCCTCCATACAAAATCATGCACATGCACGGCTATATACACTCACACATACACACACGGCTAAGCACATACACATCACAACTCCATGTTTATTTTCTAATTTCAATCCTCATAACATACATACTTGTTCCATAACATAAAACATGGAAATCTTACCTCTTGCTTGAAATTCCAACTCGCCGCAAACGTAACTTTCTCGCATGAATAACTATACCATGTTGGAGAGCACTTCAAACTTGTCAAGAATTCAAGAAGAACCAAATTTTTGAATCAACGACCAAGGCTCCAAATTTTTTTTTCTTTTTCTTTCTTTTCTCTCCATGGCCGAACCTCATCTTCTTCTTTTTCTTGATTTTTCTTTTGTTCTCTTGAAGTTTCTAAGGATAAAGCCACTTATATAATTATGGCACATGGAAAATATTCATTAAATCCATGGGTTGGGCCTTCTATGTGGCCGGCCACCCTTAGTGATTTGGGCCTCAATTTCTTTTATTATTTTGAGCCCAATTTCCCATGGATCATATTTTGCAATTCCCGAAATAAATTTCCAAAATTCCAATTTTGCCCTTAGGCCTTCTCCGGTGTCTTCGCATTCAAGCTTCCAAAACCGGCTCACACTTGCTAAGAAAAAATCCAAATATGGCCTTATTTCCTTACAAGCAATAATTATTCCAAACTTTCCAAATGTGCAAAAACGCCGGATATAACATTCTCCCCCCCTTTAGAACATTCGTCCTCGAATGTTAAATTAGCCTTACGGGTCTTCCAAACACTTCGGGGGAGGCCTTCACTTTCCAAGTCCTTCTATCATTTTCCGATATTACTGTATTAGGGCTTTTCGGAATCTTTCTTAGTCCAGCGATTCGCAAAAACCTTGAATAAGACATATGACGAGCAGAATCTTTATCGAGCCAGAAGATCGACGATGTTGACGAATCGTATTCGTGAGTCGAAGTAAAAGTACGACGTTATTGCATGAGCATAACCCGACATTATCTTAAGCAAGTAGTCGTAATCGTAACTGCACACTGTGAGTATATCGACAAACTCATCATCGTAGTCGACATACCGAACTTTATCTGATAGGTCCGTAGTCGAGTCGACGTATGGAAGTAGACCGTACGTATCCGTGATCTGAGTCGACGTACAAAAATATATCGTACAAATTTGTCATCGTAGCCGTACGTACAAAAGTATATCGACAAACGTGTTCGTATTCGAAGTACCGAAGTACAACAGACGAAATCATATTCCGACGTCATATCGAAAGGTGTTCGTCAGAATCGGGCCAAACGTATAGAAGTATATCGAACAGACCGTAATCGGAGTCGACGGACGAAGATATATCGATACGCATTTGTAATCAAAATCGACGTGCAGAGCTACATCTTACGTATTCATAATCGTAGTTAGGCATACAGAGGTATATCACCGTATTCATAATCGAGTCGAACGAACGGAGGTACATCAAATAGAAGCGTAATCGGATTCGAGATACAGAGGCATAATAGACAAGAGTTTCATCGAAATCGGAGGTACGAAAAGTAAGTATGGCACACAAAATCTCGATCAAAGTCAAACCACTTTTCACTAATGCTTGGGGTTTATTTAAGTTCCCTTGCTAACGTTTCATTACTCACTCTAATTTTTTGTACCTTGAATCGTTGCATCAAAGTATCCAATCGGCTATAGCAAATAAGTCTGTATTCTTACGGAACTCTGTTTACCCTGTACCATAGCCTTTAGGTCCTTTTTGTACTTTCTCATACCTACGCACATAACCTTTTCTTCTTACCATCGTCTTCTTACCTTACATCCTACCCCAATCCATTTACAATACCACAAATACGCATCCTTTATTTATCACCTTAACACACTTCCTGTGGGGGTCACCCATCCTGCATCTGTTTCGACTCAAAGACGCTTAACCTCGAATCTTTAAGGCATTCTAGTGTCCTAATGCCGGGATGGTCACGTCCATTCCCCCACACGACCTTTGTCACGTAATTCTCGGCAGACGGGTCTTAGAAAATTTTCTGGACAGCTTCCCGTGGCGGGTCCCCCCGATCTAGAGAAGAGTCTTTCACTTTTCTGACCATATGCATATCGTGTCGCTCCTTATGTAAATCCTCAATACTTACCTTCGTCTATATATCAAATTCCACACATCCCACAAGTTTAAATAAGTTGCAAAATTGCTGCCTCATATATACTTTCTCGAAATAGAATTTCCCATACAAGGACGGTGCTTCTTACGAATGGCATAGAGGTTATCTCTGAAATTTTTAGTCCAACGTAATAAATTTACTCTATCAGCGCCGACGTTCAAGACATGTTAAGAACGTACATCTCATTTTCCTCTTTATAATGCTGAAGAAAATCCGAAGAGGTTCCTCTCGTATTTCTTACTACTCCAACACCTATACGTGTACATACCAATCATGCCTCACGTAGCCAACATATATACGTACGTATCACATCGTATCATAGCCACACACGGCTAATAATTTCAAGTAGAAATATGGAGACGTCGAGACTTACCTTGCATACATGCATACCTAATTCAAACGACACCGATGGCATTTTCCTATTTATTTTCCTTTTCGATCTTCGACTTGACATTTCAATCATACTTCAAGCATGCTTCAAATAACTTTCCCAATACACATCCTCCGTGCCATTACTTACCTGCATACTGTGTAGCTTCCAATATCACCAATCATTGTCTTCTATCGATGCCGTTCTTTAGCTGAAATCAAGGATTAGTAAAAATAAATGCACTTCCTACGGCTGGCTCTATCGCACGATCTAAGATCCAAAGAAAGGTAACATCCTAGATGTCCTGTAGCCTCCTGTTTATAAATGCGGTGCACGACACACCGATAAGCAAGACTCTACGAGACACGGCCCGTAGACATTCCGAGGACATTTTTGATCGCTCGATACACTTTTGTCACGACCCTTTGCCTCCGTGGGCCGTGACCGTGTGCCCTACCTAGGCACCCAAACGTACTTACGAACCAAACCATCGAATACCGCGATCGGATTTAACGTACATTATTCTTACCGATAGTCGAAAGCGTATATCATACAAATGCGGTCCCGAGCGGGCACCCGTGTCAAACATCACATCGAATCAAAATTGGCGAACGTACATCGCCGTACACACTCATGCAAACAAATGGGCCATATCGGCCATAGTAGCATACGGGCCGTTTAAGGACGCAAATCAAAATCATATACGTACAAACCGGAATCACACACACCGACCGGACCCACGACCCACAAACATGACTACGTGCCCTACAAACGTAACAAAATAGTAACATACGAACATATGACGGGACGTGGCCCCGCCGTACCCAAACAAAGAGCAAATGTACGTAATATCCAACGCAGCATATATGCCAAAAGTGGGCTCCTGGACGAGGTGAGCACTCCAAAGTAAAGGCAACAGGTAGCCTAAACCGGGAAACATCCAACCGAGCACCGTACCGCGCGCATGAAACGCAGCCCCCCACAGAGCGAGGGTCGCGACGGAAAAGTACCGAGTATGTAAAGCGTAAGATACAAGAATCCGAATCATAACCGGGAGTGAGAAGATACGTAACAAATACGTAATAATAGAACCAAACCCGTACGGAATGCAAACGTGCGTAATGCAAATAAAAATCATGCATAACGTCAGAACGTGGTCACCCCCCGACGCCGGTGCCACAACACATCATACTCCCGAAGTTTTCAAATCCCCGTACATCTCCGAACACATCATAATATCACACACATCATATATCAAAGCCATATCACATCATAACACCATAAACGGTAACCGGCCCTATGGCGAGGTCTCGAAACCGTAACACATCATACTGCCGAATATGTCATAGGGCGCACGATCACAAAACCGGCCCGGGTACCGGCGAACGAAGTCATAACCATTGGCACGAACAGAGTAGTGCAGAAATCATATGCATATTAAAAGTAAACTCTAGAAGTCGACACATAATTTCGTATACAAATACATTAGTGTAAGAAAGTTCAAAGCGAGTATCGAACAAATCAGAAATTAGTATACAAAGGTTGCGGGTTTTTAGTTATCAATTTTTCGAAAAACATGTCGTAAGTTATTCTCGGAAAATATAGTAGCGCTCACAGAGATGAGCGTTCAAATAACATAATAAGACATTCGAACGGACCTTAGAGTCGTAGGCAAACACCTCTTTTTATATCATACGTAAATGAGTCGACAAACCGATAAGGGAAGCCTCTGGGATTTGCGGGCCCACCTCGGGTCAAAGCCGAGGCGGCGAACACAATTTACAAACATTAGGCTCCATAAAGTTGTCCATAGAAAGTTTCGGAGCCATTTGGATTCAGTTACGAAAGATACAAAGGTTTATGCGTTCTTATATCCAAGGCAAGCATTTTGATTCAATTGCGTCGAATGAATAGTAACCAAAAGCAAACTCGCATTTCTAGGAGCAGCACTAGTCCCGAGGTTCCGTTTTCAGCCTAGTAGGTCTAGGACATGCCATACGGAGGATAGGTAAGCGTGCTACATACCTTACGACGTCTCACGCTCGCTTAATCTCCAATCCCGTTTCGTCAAAAATCTACAAATGGTCATCTTTACCAATTACTATTCATGCCAAGTTAACATTTCAACTTTAAGTATCGTATTTGGCTACCGAAATTTCGGCAAAGACTTCCCCTATAAATACAACGCCCCCGAGATTCAACTCGGCTCAAAACAACCAACAACAATCCAACAACAACATCAATAACATTAATAATCACAACATAACACAACTAGTCAACTTTCCGACCTAATGCATTAGTTTCCATTCCGACTTCACACTTCCAACTTCATGTCTACGTTCTCCTATTTACTTACTAATCCAAAACCATTCAAATGCAAATTGGACATATTTCTCATATTCCATAAAATGTACAAAGTTTCCATCAAACCATAATTCCTCCAAAACTTCCAATTTCAACATGCATATTCATAACATTCTTCCATCTCCCAATTTCATAAGTCATAACCACAATTCACATCTAAGATCTTACTTTCATCATTATATAAAAATTACATCAAATTCACATAGATTTCTCATAACAACATACAACCAACTTTCAAGCTATCTTAATTCATTAAACCTTCCTTTACATTACAAGGCAACAACAACATAATTAACATACTAACTAAATTTAATTCATCTTTCCTTCCAATTAATCCACCCCCCACGGCCAACATCCCTTTCTCCAAATTCACCCGGATTCATTCAACTTTCATTTCTAACATGAATTTCATCATAATCACAACTAGAATATAACATAAAATTCAACACATCCTCCATACAAAATCATGCACATGCACGGCTATATACACTCACACATACACACACACGGCTAAGCACACACACACACATCACAACTCCATGTTTATTTTCTAATTTCAATCCTCATAACATACATACTTGTTCCATAACATAAAACATGGAAATCTTACCTCTTGCTTGAAATTCCAACTCGCCGCAAACGTAACTTTCTCGCATGAATAACTATACCATGTTGGAGAGCACTTCAAACTTGTCAAGAATTCAAGAAGAACCAAATTTTTGAATCAACGACCAAGGCTCCAAATTTTTTTCTTTTTTTTCTCTTTTCTCTCCATGGCCGAACCTCATCTTTCTTTTTTCTCTTGATTTTTCTTTTGTTCTCTTGAAGTTTCTAAGGATAAAGCCACTTATATAATTATGGTCACATGGAAAATATTCATTAAATCCATGGGGTTGGGCCTTCTATGTGGCCGGCCACCCTTAGTGATTTGGGCCTCAATTTCTTTTATTATTTTGAGCCCAACATGGATCATATTTTGCATAATCCCGAAATAAATTTCCAAAATTCCAATTTTGCCCTTAGGCCTTCTCCGGTGTCTTCGCATTCAAGCTTCCAAAACCGGCTCACACTTGCTAAGAAAAAATCCAAATATGGCCTTATTTCCTTACAAGCAATAATTATTCCAAACTTTCCAAATGTGCAAAAACGCCGGATATAACAGGTAAAGTCTTACATACCTCTTTTCGCTCCTTATGCTATTCCAAATTCAAGCTCCAACTTCGCCAGAATCTACAAATTGGTCATATTTACCAAATGTTAGTTCAAGTGTCTAGAAGTTAAATCTCAAAGTGACACTTGTCACCGGAATTTCTACAAAGACTTCCCCCGAATACATCATTCCCCAAGAATCATCTTAGCCAATTCTCATCAACAACAATCCGGGGAATGCAACCCGCCAAACCATCAATCATAACATCACAACCATATTAACAATTTCCAATTTCAATCCAAGATACATTCTAGCAACTTAATCAATATACTACTTCCTTCAAGACCTTCCAACTCCAATGAAAACAATAACAACCTAATAATTCATATACCAACAATATCATACTAGTCTCATAATCTTCCATGCATGCAAGAACATTATATTCCATTTATATAAATTTTACACAAGTTAAGACTCCAACCACCACAACTTCACTAACTCATTAAACTTCTACTTGCAACATGAAATCCATAATATAACAACCAAGATATTAAATAAAACATGCTCACCATTCTTTCATAACTCAACACATATACACGGCTAAACACCTAACACACATCACACGGCCACATCATATATATACACAACTACAACCTCTCCAAAATCATTCAATTTCCATTATCCACTTAGTATTCACAATAACAACAACCATATATTAGATAAAATAGTTAAATCATCATTCCTACACACCCCCATAGGTACACGGCCACCCCTCCACTTCCTTATTTCTCATGAATTTCACTCCTTTTTATATACTACAACATGCAAAAGTATCCATAACATGTAAAGAGAATGAATTCTCTTACCTCCTTCTTGATTCTCCAACTTGCTTAAATTTCCAACTTATGAAGTTGTGTTTTCCTTGCTCTTACAAACACTCCAACTTGCTAAGGACCCTCAACTTAGTAAGATTATCACAAGATAACAATTTTTGGAACAAGATTGAAAGCTAGAAAATTTTTCTTTTCTTTTTCTCCTCTCTTTTCTCTATGGCCGAAGGCCTCTTTGTTTTCTCCTCTCTTCTTTTTTTTTCTTGAACTTTCTTGAATTATGAAGAAAAACAAAGAGGGACATCTCATTTAATCACATGGAATATTAATCTCACATGGGCTTGGACTATAACCATGGCCGGTCAGCCTCTTAATTTTTTTAAAATTTCCAAGCCCAATCAATTCATGCCCATTTCTTGTAATTCATGCAACTATCTTTTTTTCCAAATTCCAAATTTACCCTTCGTCTTCCTCCATAATTCCACGAGGCATATTGCGAGTTTCCTTTATGCCCTTGGCCTTTCTTAATAATTCCGCTTCCAAATGCTTCATAAGCCATTCACGCTTAACAAAAATAAAAATATGGTCTTGCTTGCGTCCTCCGCAATTGTTTAATTTTTTTGATTGACAAAATGCGGGGAAAAAAACACACCACACGCTATACACACCATGCA
>NC_081353.1:3370858-3421670 GCF_029784015.1 Lycium ferocissimum
GTCTCCTTTAATATTAAATTTTCCCCCCTTCCTTCGGGTTTTCATCCCCACAGTACGACACCCTTCGATCCGCCCAGGTCATCTATCGCCACTACGGCCCCCCTTTGTTGGGAGCTTTTTACTGACCTTTTTCGATATGTATGTACATTCGGATTTCGGGGGTACGACGGGGCCTGTCCGTCATATGTTTATGTTTTCAGTACATAGGGGGTACTGTAGACATGTATAGTGGGTTCCGTATATGTTTTGTAAGTTCGTGTACGTGGGTATTGTATGTATACTTTGTGACGGCCTGATCGGCCTTCGTGCGTCATACTCGCTTCTGTGCGTCCTCTGATAATATCTTTAATTACTATATATGTTTATTTCGCTATTACGCTTATGTGGGGTAAGGGTACGTATGAGTGTCCAACTCGGGCACGAGTCCGCCCGCCACGGGGGTTGGAGTCGTGACACGTATACGGATAGCTTACGGACACAAATATCAAAATCGTCACGCATTATATCGGCTTGTCGCAAACACATCTCAAACACAACCATGTATATATCGAAAGCCGACAAGGCTATCAATTGGCGCAACGGCCCAAAACATATACAAATGCAAGCCGACAAGGCGCAACGAAAAGGATCGCCCGGAACATATAATATACAAACACCGTACAGAATTGGCATAACCCACATACGTGTCCACAGACCTCTAAAGAGACCAACATAATCATATGACGGGACAGGGCCCCGCCGTACCCCTGAACAAATATATACAAATGCAACGAACGAGTGTATACCAAAATGTGGGCTCGGAATAAAGGGAGCACTCAAACGAGCTGAAAAAGGTTGTCTAGACCGGCGGATCACCAAAGCGTACGTACATGCCGCGGGCATGAAACGAAGCCCCCGAAGAAAGCGGGGTCGTACGAAATATATGCGAGTATGCAAAGAAGATAATGTAGTAAACGAATACGAGTCATAATCGAAAAGAAGTACGAAAGTAAATGCATTTCAAAATATCAAAATATTTATTTTCAAAATACAAATCATGCATAGGGCTCGAAAATATGGTCTCCCGCCGTCGATGGCGCCATAACACAAGACAGACACCGAAAAGTTTCAAATCTCCGTATCCCCGTCACATATCATACACATAACGCCGTACACAGATAACGCCAAATATAAGCGGAACCCGGCCCTGCGCGGAGCTCGGCGAACCATGTCTGACATAACACCGAGTATATCAAAGTGCGCACGACAACGAACGGCCGGGACTCGGCGAAAGATATAACAGAATGCACGAACGGAGTCGTGAGTAACCATATGCATAAAATCATTATCATATACTCAAATGATAAGTAGAATGACCATACTTAGAAATCGGAATGATAACCAAATCAAATTCTTTCAAAAGTCGTCAGGATTACCAAAGAAGAGTCGCGGGACCCACGGACGGGTGTCGACCCGAGTCGGGCCCGCCTATGAAAAACATACTCATCATACACCATACAATCACCTACGAGCATATCGAGGCAATCCGAGCCTTTCGTGAAAGATACGGGCGTTCGTAGTTGAGAACTCTTTAAAAGCCAAACTTTTTTATGCAAAAGTTGAAAATCAAATATTTCAAAGACATAAAGGCCAATATTTCATCATATCAACATACGAATTCCAAGAAACGAATAAGAGTCATAAACATGCTCGGATTGCGAGAATCGAATTTCCTCGAGCTCGTGTCATAGCCTACTTGTAACTAAGGCATGCTAAAAGAAGGAAGGTGAAGCTTTACATACCTCAAACGCTCTCCAAGCTACTCCAAACTCAAGCTAATGTCAACCTACGTCTCGGGCTGCCCAAGGTCTACAAATAAGTAATAATATGCCAAACATTAGCCATAGGCATTTGGGCATTTAATTCCAAATTAGCCTCCCATTCTCACAAGTGGGACAGCAATTTCCAATAAATAGGCCAACCCCGAGAATTTAACTCGGCCAAATCAACAACAACCAACCTAGCAACATCAATAATCAATCCGAAAGGCAATATGACATTAGTAACTCTCGTTTACATCGTTCAACAACAACATATTGATTCAACGGCTTACCTTCAAGCCGACATCGACGCTTATACATTCAAATACTAACCGAACCCATTCCAACAATATTCAAAGACATTTCAAACAATTCATACAACATTCCCAACAATCAACAATTGCTCCAAGTTACCGAAAAAAACAGCCCCAAACCCGAGAACACAACTATAACCCATTCCTCACTTCCAAATCATGATTTGCACCAACAACCCACATTTTAACAATGCTATTCTTATAAATATGGAAATTGCATTAAATGCACATAATCCTCCAAATCAGCCCGCAATACTTGCAACATCAATTCGAGTCATTAAACTCTTATCGTCAACCGAGAATTCATAACGACAACAACTAAAACGATAAGTAATATTAATTCATTCTTTGTCACACATGGGAGGTTACATTCGGCGAACATACCAACAAGGACATATTGATAATTCTCATTCATTTCTTCACACTACAACAATTAACATACTACATAGAACTTAACTCATCACTTAAACACAACATACACATCACACGGCCAAACCTCATATACACGGCCTCAATTACAACTTACTATATTTCATGATTTTCATCCATTTTAACATACTACAACATGCATACAACCTTTATAACACATAAAACATGATTAATTCTTACCTTTCTTCTTCAACTTCACAAATAGGCTAGGTTTTGCAAGGATGAAAACGGATGGTTGGATGACCGAATAACACTTCCACGTTACTTAGGGACCTCAAATTAGTGGATTTGCATCAACGAAATAATTTTTGGGATGGCTTGTTTTGGACTTGATTTTTTCTCCTCTTGGCCGAGAGCCTTGTTGGCAATTCTTCAACTTCTTACTTTTTTTTCTAAGTGTTGAGAATGGAGAAAGATGACTTAGTTGTCACACCCTTAATCCGATAGGGTGTGATGGGCACCCGACCCTTATTTAGGGCCGAGCGAACCCGCTGACTCTCGTAACACTCATAATCATGCTGGCCCTCAAGTCATGACACAAATGCATAATGAAAGTTTTTGAAGAACAATATGCTTTTTACCTTTCTCGAATCAAATAAAATCTGTAACATATAGAATTTATAATACAATGCGTAATAATACATCGGCTTACATAGCCGCTTACATAACCGACATCTTATACCCACGACAACGTACGCAAAGTCTCTAACATGGAACATGAAACCATAACATAATACTCGACTTGGCGGCCTCGGGGAGAAAATGGAGCTCGCCAATCCCGCTGGAACATCTTACGCTAATATCTTGCTCACACACTGGTGTACCGCGCGGCTCGAAACGCGACCCCGAAGAAAGGGGGTCGACGGAATATGTCGAGTATGTAAAGCATGAAATGTAATAAGCGGGATCATACTGAAGTAAAGAGTACAGAAGATCATAAGACTTGACTTCGAAAATATTTATCATGCTTATCAAAATCATATAATCATCATATATACATATAGCGTGTCCCGGCCCTCTAGTGAGGGACTCGGTAGGTAAAATCATATCATAATCATATCATCGTACATATATACCGTTACCCGGCCCTCTAGTGAGGGACTCGGTGAGCAAAATCATATCATAATCATGTATGCATGTCCATATACATATATACATACCGTACCCGGCCTACAGTGAGGGACTCGGTGAATAATGTGTCCCGGCCCCGCTAGCAAGGGACTCGGTAAATAATCATAGCACCATATACCGTACCCGGCCCTTTCGAGACTCGGTCGTACCCGGCCCTTTCGGGACTCGGTGAATAATCATATCATCATATACCGTACCCGGCCCTTTCGGGACTCGGTGAACAATGCAAAGATATGTGCACGAATACGTACCCGGCCCGGGACTCGGTGAAAGACATATTGAGCTTGCACGAGCAGAGTAGTGAGAAACCATATGCACACAAATCATTTCATGGACTCAATGAAGTAATCTAATCGAAGCGTCATTTGAAAGTCCGGACATTAGTTATATCAAATAGCTTTCGGACATTACTCGGAACATGTCACATATCGTAAGCATATCAAAGTGTCGTAGAGATCATAGCCATACATCAAATCAATCTGAGTCCGCCTCGGAGGGTTACGAACATTATTCACTTAAGAACTTTCTACGAACAAATCGAAGCGATCCGAGCCTTTCTGTGAAAGTTACGGACTTTCGTAGTTTCGGAACCGTTTAGGAACCAAACTCTTTTGAAAACAAACCTTTATGCAACTTTTGAAATTCAATTATGCAAGTGACATAAAAACCATGATTTGACCATATTAAGAATACGAATATCAAGAAGCCAATAAGATTCATAAACATGCTCGGATCACCAGAATAAGATTACCTCGAAATTCGTGTCATAACTTATTTTCAACTAAGACATGCCAAAGCAAGAAGGGGTGAGCTTTACATACCTTAGACGCCTCCTAAGCTAATCCAAACTTACGTCTCGACTTCTCCCGATCTACAATAATGTCATTAGGTATCAACCATTAGCCATAACACTTAAGAATCCAATTCCAAATTAACACTTTGTCTACAAAAATTTCGGCAGCATTTCCCCTATAACTTCGACATCCCCGAGAATTCAACTCGGCCAAATCAACAACAACCAAACCAACAACCATACCAACAATATCCATAAGTGATTCAAAATGCATTCTAACGTTAATAATTCCTTTCTACACAATTCGACAACATTTCATTATATTCAAATAAACTACATACGATCAATCCCATACCAATGCTCACATATTCGATTACTAATCCGCAACCATTTACACATGATTTAAGAACATTCCAAACAATCTATACAATATTCAAAACAACTCAAACAATAGGCCATTCCCCGAAATCTTCCAACTACATTAGGAACGTCAATGACACATTTTCTTCTTCGAATTCATAAACTATATCAACAATTTCATACGTTAGCAACATCATTTTCATTATTACAAGAAGCCATATTAAGATCACAATAAGTCCCAAATCAGCCCACACGACCATAGCTCTACTTAGATCATTAAATCTTTATTCTACATCATGGAATTCACATCCCCAACAACCAAAACACTAAATAAAATCAATTCATTCCTTCTACACACAAAATCCATATCCACGGCCACACACCATCATACAACATTTTATGATTTTCATCCATTTCCATACACTATAACACGTCCAAGACATCCATAAAACATGTAAAGGAGGGTTAAATCTTACCTTCTCCTTCAATTCCTCTTCCCAGCTAGAAGTAGTTCTAGCAACAACAAATGATTTTCTCGTTCCCACAACTACTCCACGTCGACGAGGGCCTTCCAATTAGTAGCGAAACAAGGAGAAAATAATTTTTCTCTTTCAATTTCCATGGGTCATGTTCGGCCATCCCATGGCCGAACACCCTCTCTCTCTTTTCTTTCCTTTCCTCTCAAGTTTCTAGAGTTGTAAAATGTTGGCTTGTGCCTTGTATGCCAACACTTATATATATATATACATATATATGGGAGCACATGGCCGGTCATGTGCCCCCTCTTGGCCGTTTTTCCCCTTCTTTCTTTTTCTCCCTTTTTCTCTAATTTTCTAGAATTTTCTTAAATGATGAATGATAATTTGTCTTGCTTCATGACTTGTACACATATATACTTGACTCCCACAATGTAGTGTACACATATGCCACTTCATGGCATGAAAATATTGGCCAACATATGGGTCCACCTTGGCCTTTTGGCCATTTCATGAAATAATTTTTCCAACTTTTAGCCCCATATTTTCCTTATTCCAAATTTACCCTTAATACTCCATACCAATAAAAATATGAATATGCAACTTATGCATTCTAGAAAAAAAAATTACAGCCTTGTCCCTAACTTTCCGCCATTAACTCGAAATATCCAAATGTACAAAATGCGAGATATAACATTAGTGATCATCTTTTAAGCTCCTAAGT
Organism: Lycium ferocissimum; assembly: GCF_029784015.1. Lineage (NCBI taxonomy): Eukaryota > Viridiplantae > Streptophyta > Magnoliopsida > Solanales > Solanaceae > Lycium > Lycium ferocissimum. Next base: position 3,376,885 of record NC_081353.1, read on the forward strand.
GAATCATACATGTGTCCCTTGGCCCACACATGTGTTGGAGCAATTAAAATTGTCCACAAATTGTGTGGGCCAACTCCCACACCACACGGCCAAAGCAAGGAAATATGCATGATTTTCAACTTCCAATAATTCCAATTTTGGTCCCAAATTTTTCTAATTGTTCCATGCCCGCAAATTCATGCACAACTTATGTCTCAAAATAAAATCGAAGGTCAAAAGTCCCGACTTTGTATCCCGGAATGGTTTTGTCCCTAACTTACCATAGTTAAACCGGATTGTCCCGATGTACAAAATACGGGTTATAACAAAGAGGTGGAACAGGTATGTAAAGCTTACCCTTTCTTTCTTTTGGCATGTCTTAGATGTAAGTAAGATATGATACGAGCCTTGGGGTAACTCTATTCTTAAGATCCGAGCATGTCTACGATTCTTATTCACTTCTTGATGTTAGCATTCCTAATATAGTCGAGCTATGGTTCTTGTGTCTTTTGTATGATTCAATAGTAAATGTTGCATAAAGAGTTTTTGTTCCTAAAGGGTTCTATGTCGAATAATGTCCGCAACTTTCATAGACGGGCTCGGATCGCTTCGATACGTTCGTAGAAGGTCCTAAAGTGGATAAGGTCTGTAACTTTCATGAACGGGCTCGGATTGCCTTGATATGTTCGTAAAGTGTTCTTTAATGAATAATGACCGTAACTTTCATAGGCGGGCTCGGATTGGTTTGATACTTGTCCATGGTCCCCGAGACTTTCCTTTGTATAGTTCTAACGACTTTTTGGAAAGAACATAACATGACTATCGCTCAATCCTCGAGCATCGAACAGTTTACTTACCTATCGAGTCACAAAACATGATTTATATGCATATGATTACTCATTACTCTGTTTGTGCATTCTGTTATTACATCTTTCACCGAGTCCCTCATTAGAGGGTCGGGACACGTTATATGTGATACGAAGTATGATGTGATACGAAGTATGCTGTGATACGAAGTATGATGTGTTACGAAGTATGATGTGATACGAAGTATGATGTGTTACGAAGTATGATGTGTTACGAAGTATGATGTGTTACGGAGTATGATGTGTTCGGGAGTATGATGTGTTACGGAGTATGATGTGTTCTGAAGTATGATGTGTTATGGCGTCAATGACGAGGTGGCGACCATGTTCATCGAGCCCTATAATGGGCCGGATATGTTTTCTACTATTAATATGCATGATTTGTATTTCAAGAGTAAGCATTTTGGCATTCTGATTATTATACTTGTTTTCTGTACTTCTTATGCATAACTGTGCTTCAAATGCAAGCATTTTGGTATTCTGGTCATTATGCTCACTTTCTGTACTCCTTACTTTGGTTATGACCCCGTTTTCTGTATTTCATGCTTTACATGCTCAGTACATATTTCGTACTGACCCCCTTTGTTCGGGGGGCTGCGTTTCATGCCACGCAGGTGTATACGGACGAGTGGAGGATACTAGTAAGAGATGTTCCAGCTGGATTGGTGGGCTCCATTTCCTTCCGGAGTGCGGCCGAGTCAGAGTATCTATGTTATGACATCTTGATTTATGTTAGAGACTTTGCAGACAGAGTCACGTATATAACATGTCAGTCTTGTAAGCGGCTCTGTAAGCCAAAGTATCATTATGCATTATGTTACAGATTTCATATGATTATAGATTTTACTTGATTTGAGAAAGGCGAAAATCATGTTTTTTTTAAAAGCTTACATTATGCATTCATTTCGTGATTTAAGGGTCCAGTAAGATTATGAGTATCACAAGGATCAGCGGGTTCGCTTGGCCCTAAGTAAGGTTTGGGTGCCCATCATGCCCTATCAAAAGTTGGGGTGTGACACGAAGAAAGGGGGTCAGTATGAAATATGTACTGATTATATAAAGCATGAAATACATTAAGGAAAATCATAATTGAAGTAGAGATTTTAGGAGACAAGTATGATAATCAAGAAATCACTGTACCTGTGCCTTATGAAATGAAATCATGCATAACTATATCATATACCATATTCGGCCCATTATGGACTCGGTGAATCTGTCATATACATGTATATCATACCCGACCTATCATGGGGCTCGGTGCCATCATCACATCATCATATCATCATATCATCATATATATATATATATATACCATGCCCGGCCCTCTAGTGAGGGACTCGGTGAGCAATGCAGTGAAACTGTGCACGAAAACATACCCGGCCGGGACTCGGTGAAAGATATAATAACGGTATGCACGAGCGAGTAGTGAGCAACCATTTGCAAATTAAATCATCATATGAGACTCAACAGAATAAGTAGAATAAACTTGTACTTGAGTATCAAAAACGACAGTCATGTCAAGTACCCCTCGAATGTCACTATGGAGTATATCAAATAGAAATTCAAGAATCATAGACACGTATCAAGACAATATGAAATAGCTTCTGGAAATCAAGAACATTAGCCATCCTAATATCTCTAAGAATAGGAGATTCTTTGGAGTTTATACATTCATCGTCTGCTTGTTTCATATAGATCATGCCAAAAAGAAAGAAAGGATAGCTTTACATACCTTGTCCGCTCTTAAGCTAATCCAAACCTAAGTCTCGGGCTTCCCCAGATCTACAACAACGTCAGTAGATACCAAGCATTAGCTATAGGTACTCAGGAATTTAACCTTAAGCTAGCACGTCATTTATAGAAATTTGGACGGCATTTCCTTTATAAATTCAACAGATCCCGAAAATTCAACTCGGCATAATCATCAACGACAATACCAACAATCATATTAAAAACATCAATAATTAATCCCATCGATCCAGTCCCTCAACAATATAAAAATAGTTTCAATAATTCAAACAATAATGCGACGAGCGGTAAGCCCTGCTTGTCAATTAAACAATAGTTTTAAATCCCATTTTCATTCCGAAATTTCTCAACAATATTAACAACAACAACAACACCTCCAGGTTATTCAATTAATTTCCATTCATATAATTTCATAAGAAAAACTTCCCAAAATAGCCCACCGAACTGCAATGCCAATTTATTCGATTTCCGATATAATTTTCATATTTCCTTCATCTAGCCATGTAGATACGACTTGGATAAATCAAATATGTCTAGTAGAGGAGAATTCTTATCTCATGTGCCAAGAAATAATCCTCTTCCGCCTTACTTCACTTCGAAGAAAGTCCGGATCCAACAACGCGATAAGATGAAATAACGAGATCTTACCGGTGAACAAAATCCGAATATTATTCTTGAGAAAAAAAATTATACTTGATCTCATAAATTTCTTGATAACGTTGCTGCAAACAGGGGGTATTATGTAGCCGCAACATAGGGACGTTGCTGCCCTCCTATAACGATGTTCCCTTGAAAATGAAACCACGTATTAACAAGAAATAAAGCTCTTCATATGTAGAACCACTTTGCTGTAGCCAAAACGTGACTTTTATGCAATAGTTCATTTATTCTTTTAGGGAAAGGTAACAAAGGAATGGTCTTCCACCTTATCACCTTTTTGTGACCATGGGGTCCACCCGTATCAATCTGCCTCCTCTTTCCAATTCTTGACACCTCAAATGTAGAATAGCTTAATAAGTAGGTGCTTACTCCACTTAAGACACGTGGAATAGGTGTTTCCATGTCAACACTTATCCACTAATCTACCAATTAATTACTTTATTTCCTCCATGCTCCAACATTTAACTAATCACACATATAATTAATTCCTTGACCACGATTCACTTAGACATGAACCACTTTTAACACACTTCATATATTTATTATCATAATCGTGTAGTAGAATTCTAGTCCATAGCCTCTTTATACCTACACAAATATTATTCCCAATCACCGTCGTCATACTTGTTAAGGCCTAAATTATTTTTGGACTTCATGCCTCATATACACCAAGTTCTTGATTTTCATGCTTAACTATGACTAAATTCTCCAGACTTGGGTAAATTTGCTCATGTTGGACGGTTCAATCTCCTAGTCCAAAAATACGGGGTATTATAGCTTGGACCGTATTTATTCCATTCAAATAAATTTCGAACCTCGACGAAACTTATTTTCTTCGATTTATTTAACTTCTAATCCTTATGATACATCCGTAATCACTCTAACCGCCTATAAGCTTGGGGGATAACCTCGTTTCCGTTACTAGTGTCATTTAACTCGCACGCTTTCCAACGCATGAAAACACGGGATGTAACAACCAATTAAAATTTATAAACAATTCGTGCACTTATCAAAAATCGGGGATTAAAGTCCTTGTCTCGTATCCCAAAATAATCTTGTCCTTGAAGTTATGTCGATTAGCTTACGAATAATCCGTCGTATAAAAATACGGGATATAACATATACATATATATGTGTATATATAGTACCCATGGAGACTTGACTATTGTACTCTTATCTTACCACCGATTCGCGACCGGTTGGGCGATTATGCATTTCTATTTACCACAGGGCTACGACTAGTTGGGCAGACACATAATTACCACCGGGCTATGGCCGGTCGGGCAGTTACGCATTTACCACCGAGCTACGGCCGGTCGAGCAGTCACTACTGATCAGTTGGGCAGTTGGATGATTAAAATTACAACATCGATGTAAGGCCATAGAATAAGATTATAAGGTAATTATGATCATTGTGCATATCATGGCCCTTAGTGGAATTTCAAAGGCTTAGGTTGATTCGTATCACTCTTGTTTATTATGTCTTATTATTGTGTTTCATTTATGGCTTACATACTCGGTACATTATTTCGTACTGACGTCCCTTTGCCTAGGGACGCTGTGTTAATGCCCGCAGGTTCAGAAAGATTTTCGGGAGGATAGCGCCCGTAGGATTTTTCGAGTAACCGTATGCTCCATACCATTCGGAGTTACCATGTCCAGAGTTTTGTGTATATACAATGTGGGTAGGCTGGGGCCCTGTCCTGACCATGTTACAGTTACACTCCTGTAGAAGCCTGAAGACTTATTTTTCCAGTACAGTATGTTAGTATAGAGGCCTTGTCGTCCCTTGTATATATCTCTTGTTGGGTTTTGTTGCTTGCAGAGACGTATATTGGCCTAGTTGGTGTTATAGCCCGTATATTGCACGTTTGGAAATTCCAAGGTCGTCGTGGAAAGTTAAGGGCGAGACCATCTTCAAAAATTATTTTAATGTACGAGTTGTCGTGAATATTATTTATGACTATTATTAGTATGGAAATATTGTGAGAGGCTAAGGGCAAAAAGAGAAATTCGCAAAATGGGCCGTGGAAATAATGCGGAAGGTTAGGGACAAAATGGTAATATTGAGAAAAGTCGAGGGTAAAACGGGAATTTCACATGAGTTTCATGAAAGCCCCAAGAAAGGAATATGGATCATGTGACAAAAAAAAAAAGAGAATAGAAAAGATGACAAATAAGTCATCTTTTAGTTTGGAAAAAATTCAAGAAAAAGAGAGAATAATCTAGAGAAATTGAGAGAGGGGCATGTGCCCCTCACATGCTTGAGGATATATATATATATGTATGTTCATTCAAGAGAAAAGCAAGAAAAAAAGATGAAGAACAAGTGCCAAGGCCATTCGGCCAAGGCATGAAAAAGAAAAAAAAATCAAAAAAATTCAAGCCTTCAATCCTTTGGTTCAAAAATTATGTTCTTCAAGTATTTCTACCAAGTCAAGGATGCTCTTTAATGTGGTGCAATTGTTGGAGCAAGAAAACCATCCCTTATGGCAAGTTCAAGGTTCTAGCCAAGTGAAGAAATTGAAGAAAAGGTGAGAATTTTTCTTCTTCTATGTATTATGGAAGGTTTACGTGTGTTGGAGCAAATTGAGTTGAATGAAAATTATAGAAATAGTAGGTGTGGTGTGTAGGCAAGGTTAATTAATTTTTATGTAGAATTCTTGTTGTGGTTGTTATGGAATTTATATTGGAAACGGAAGTTTGATGATTGTGGTATGTAGAATTATATGAAATTCATGAAATATGTATGTATGGTGTGTGGCCGTGAGTGGGCTGCCATGGTGTAGAAAAAATGAAGTAATGATAGTTAGTATTTTAGTTGTTGTTGTGATGGATTCTATGTAGTGAAAATGAAAGTTTGATGATTCAAATGGAAGTTGTGATGGTTATGGGCTGATTTGGAACGTAATATGATTTGAATATGTTTTCTTGAATTTATGGAAACAATGTTGTTAAAGAGTGGATTATTAGTATCGTCGATGAATTTTGAGGAAAGAAATGTATTATTGTTGTCTCTATGGAAATTGATGGTTTCGGGTTCCATGGGGTAATGGATGGGTTACTTTGAATGATGTATGGATTGCTTGGAATACTTCTAAATCGTATTTGAATGGCTTCGGAATAATATTTGAACGAACGATCAATAATGTGAGATTGAATGTACGTAGTTCATTTGAAGGCGAATGAAATGTTATTGAATTAAATTGAATATGTTTGGAGATGCTATTGTAGTTTTATTGTTGATATTGTGGCCGAGTTCCATTCTCGGGTTGTTGTTGTTGAATTGGGCCGAGCCATATTCTCGGGACGATGTATTTACGGGGAAATCTTTGCCGAAATTTCGGCGGACAAAGTGTTGCTTTAAAGAATCAACTTATAAATGCCCCTAACTAAGGTTTGGTAAATGCGACCATTTGTAGATTTTTGGCGGATTTGGAGCTTGAATTTGGAGGAGCGTAAGAAGCGGAAAAAGGTATGTAAGGCCTCACTTTCTTTCTTTGGCATGTCTTAGATGTTATAGGCTTGAATACGTGTCTCGGGGACTTCCCTAACTCTAGAAATCCGAGATTGAAAAATAGTTACTATTCATTCAGTGGCATTGAACCAAAAGTGCTTGAATAGTGAAAGAAAGATCGAAACACCCTAGAACTTGCAAGAATAAGACCCGATCACCCTAAGACTTCCATAAGCAACATTATGAAACGTATTATACGTAAATTGTCCACGCCGCCTCATTCGACCGAGGCGGGCCCACTATTTCGAACCCCGTCCTATTAGCTCATTAAGCTTATTTCCATGTTATAGCTAATAAAAGTTTTTGGTTATCATTCCTATTATCAAATTAAAAGTTGTTTTTAACTAAACCCTCGACCCCAAGGTATGATTTTCTTTACTAAAAGTTTACAAGTGTTTTCCAAAATATACATTTTTCTTTAAAAACTAAGTTTTACAATATTGCCGGTTTTATGACTTAAACAACGACTATAATTCTATGATGTCTATGATCCTATGATGTCTATGATTCTATGGGGACTATGATCCTATGGGGACTATGATTCTATGATGGCTATGGTTCTATGATGACTATGACTCTATGATGACAATGATTCTATGATGCCTATGATTCTATGATGACTATGATCCTATGATGGCCACGATTCTATGATGACTATGATTCTATGACAACTATGATTCTATGATGACAATGATGGTGTCAGGTATGCTATATCAATGACCCGATATGCTATGACATGTTCTATGTTGATAGTCTCGCCTTATGATTATCGTTCTTTCAAGGTGAGACAAAGCGACCATGATTATTCCATAATGCGATCGGAGGTTTCCGACCTTACGTCACTCGACAAGTACATGATTTTCCTTGGGCTCCCCTGCGTGCTAAATATGAACATGGGTTGGGGGGATGGGAACTATGCATACTTGGGAATTGGGAAGGAAACTATGTTTCATTGCCACAGTCGATTGGCTTATCATCCGGACGCGGGATGCCGGACGCGGGATTTATGGCGGTGTATTCGTATGTGGGCGATTTAGTGCGTACTATGATGATATGGCGCTAAGTGGGCGAGCCCCCCGCCTCGTGCGGTACTATGACTCACTATGATATGACCAAGTAAGCATGCATGGCATCCGCCCCGGGGCACTCATATACTATGTTATTATTCATGGTTACCCCGCTATCCTATGATATGTTCTATGTTCTCTATGTTCCGCATGATATGATTCCTATGTACGATTAGTCACGTGGGCTTGACATGACATGTTCTATGTTTCTATGCGGTTATTGTCCATGTATACATTTCTTACTATGTTATTATTCATGCCTCACATACTCGGTGACATTGTTCGTGTCGACGCCCTTCTTGTTTATGGGTGTGCGCATTTTCATGATCGCGCGGTGGAATCCCCCCCTTACACTACGAGTAGAAGTCGGTATAGAAGATGTTCCGGCAATGTTGGCAAGCTCCACTCACCCTGGAGAGTTCTCGAGTCAAAGCATGCAACATTGCTATGGTCTATGATTACGATGGTAGAAGACTTTAAGAGGAGACGAGTCGGGCATGTCTAGAGTGTCGATAAACCTAAAAACGAGAGTTCCAAGAAGGGTTGATGTGTTTTTATTTTACGGAGCCCTCTTATTTACAAACTGCGTCTATTTGAGAAACGACGAAAAAAGATTTTGAAAAAAAATTTACTATGTATTTTACTTTACTTTGTCCTATGAATCCAAGAGAACATGTGTGTACTAAGAGACCATGAGAGGTTAGGGTTAAGGGAAACTAAGATATACGGGATCCAATATAGGGTGAAGGTGCCCATCACACCCTAGTAAAGTCGGGGTGTGACAGTTGGCTAGGTAGTTGTTATTGTATACGTTGGGATGATCCCATCTTGCCGAACTAGTTTGGAGTGCATATATTATAGCTTAGGGCCTCGTCGTCCCCAGATACGATATTATGTTTATAGGTTGGACTATGACATGGATCCTAATTTGTCTTTCGAGACATAGATGATACGAGTCACAACTTGGTTCGCATTCTGACGCCTAGTAAGGCAGGGACGAATGTTCCTAAAGGGGGGAGGATGTCATCCTACACCTAGGTCGTGGAAAGTTAAGTGTGACCATCTTACTTCAAACTTGTTAAATTACGTGAAATTCTTATCTTTTAGTTGTTGGATTGGAAGTATGGATCATGTGACAAAAAAAAAAAAGAGAATAGAAAAGTGACAAATAAGCATTTATGAACTAATAGTGGATATATATATATTAAGTGTGAAGAAGCCATTAAGTGTTTGTATGACCAAACCTCGTTACCTTTTTAGTTTATGGTTGGTCGACAAGTTGTTGAATGAAAATTATAGAAATAGTAGGTGTGGTGTGTACACTTGATGTACCTTTTGTTTGGTTGTCCCTAGTTTTATTGGAAACCGAGCACGAGGATTCATGTATGTATGGTGTTGCCATGGTGTAGAAAAAATGACTATTTAGTATTTTAGTTGTTGTTGTGATGGATTCTATGTAGGGAGGATGATTCAAATGGAAGTTGTGATTCGCTGATTTCATCGTATTCCTTTCCTTACTTTATTGTTGTTGTCTTTTCGGGCTTATGTATTACAGTTTCGGGTTCCATGGGGGATATTTATTGATATTTGGCAGATATATCTATATTTAATATCATTCCCCACAAACTCTTAGTACTTTAATCGTAACTTTGATGTTATGGTAAATTAGAGCTTATGTTGGTTTATTTCTTATGATTAGGTACAATGGAGTAGAATGAAGGAATTTTGAGCTCTTTGGGTGAGCTGAAGATGTTTGTGATCGAGAGTGAAAGTTGCGAGAAGAAGTGTTGGCAAGAACAAGAACTAGAAATTCAAGCACCTGCACCACCCTTGCGTCGCGAGGGTGGCGTGAGAAAATCATTCCTATTATCAAATTAAAGTTGTTTTTAACCTCCGACAAGAAATGATTTTCTTTACTAAAAGTTTACAAGTGCCACATTTTTCTTGCATCGCGAGAAGATCAAGCTTCTGACCAAATTTTACTCTATGATCTATGATGGCTATGGTTCTATGATGACTATGCCACCTTTGAATAGCAAGGGTGGCGCTAATGACTATGATTCTATGGGTTTTTCTAGTTCGATTGGGAAAGGTTTTGAATGTCCTAAACGTTACCCGACCCGATGAAAAGGATATTTTACTGCCTAAATGGAGGCGAGGACGTATTTTTGAAAAGAAAAAAAAACCTTGTTGAGACTTGAGATTACCGGTTTACTTTATTTTTCTACTTTTTTAGTTTAGTTTATGAATTCTTACGTATTTATGATGTTTATTCCGAATATGAGTGGCTAATGTCCCTTGTTATAGGGTTATGGCCGAAGTATGAATATTGTCGTATGAACTTGACTTGAAGTTTGCTTTCTTTACTGTATGAGATTTTTGCTTAATATTGTGCTCTACTATTTTCGAAAAGATTTTGCTACACGACCGGTATGATATGTATTTGATTCTAACTAGAGAGAGGAATACTAAATTAGAATGAAGATTAAGTAAAGTAAGATCCTAGCCCTTGGCATCGGGGAGTGGATTTGTGTCTAGGATAGAGATATACCTAGTTCGCCTTACTTGGTTGATATACAGGAATTATAAATGCGTTTGTTTGAATGTTCATGACCATAGAGATTTAGGCATGAAAGTTGTTATATCCCGTATTTTGAACATTGGGATTCGCGTCATCGTATTCCCTTTCCTTACTTTATTCCTGTCTTTTTCGGGTTAACTATGATAAGTTAGGGACAAAACCATTCGGGATACGAAGTCTTTTTCGGGACTTTTGACCTTCGATTTTATTTTGAGACATAATTTGTTCATGAATTGGTTGGCATGGAACATTTGGGAAAATTTGGGACTAAAAGTGGAATATTGAGAAGTTGGAAATTATTGGAAAAAGGCCATGTTGGCCGTGTGGTTTGGGAGAGGGCCGATGAAAAGGATATTTTACCCACACATTTTGTGTCACACTACTAATTCCCGATAGCTAATGTCCCTTGTTATAGGGTTATGACGAAGTATGAATATTGTCGTATGAACTTGACTTGAGTTTGGGCACCTTGTATGAGATTTTTGACCCTTATTTAGGGCCGTAGCGAATCTAAATTAGAATGAAGATTAAGTAAAGTAAGACTCTCATATTACTCATAATCACACTTGGTTGCCCGCAAAACATGACATAGGCACATAACGAAAATTTTTCGTTAGGGACAAAACAAACATGCCTTTTCATCTTGTCAAATCGTTGGTGGAAAAAGCCTCGTAGTCATAACAAATCGTCATAACAATAATTTTGAGACATAATTTGTTCATGAATTGGTTGGCATGGAACATTTGGGAAAATTTGGGACGTAATGATACATCGGCATGCCTTTAAATTCTTGTTACATAAAAACTGTAGTCATAACAAATACTTATTAATAAAGCGTAATGATACATCGGCTTATAGCCGCTTACAAAACTGACATATCACACACACGACGCCGGGTTCGCAAAGTCTCTACCATAACTTCGGATACCATACAAAAGCACTCTGACTCGGCAGCATCCGGAGGAAATGGAGCTCGCCAATCCAGCTGGAACATCTCTCGCTAACATCATCTAATCATGCGCGAGTACCGCGTGGCATGAAACGCAGCCCCGAAGAAAGGGGGGTCAAGTATGGAATACGACTGGATATGCAAAGCGAGGTACGTAAAACGAAGTCATAACCAAAGTACGAAGTACAGAAAGTGAGCATAACAACTCGGAAAACCAAAGTGCTTGCATCCGAAGTACAAATCATACATAAGCGGTACAGAAGACAAATATAACCATCAGAATGCCAAAATACTTACTTAACTTTCGTTTGAAAAACATTCCTGTCTCACATATACGGAAAATAGAACATATCATATGAGCTGACATTAACCGACTGATCCTATTCCAGAATATCATATGTCATACTACATCATACTTCGTGTTCCAAAGCAGAAGATACAGAAAGTAAGTGCAAATCCAAAATACCAAGGTGTTTATTTTCAAAATACAAATCGTGCATAGGGCTCTTAGAATATGGTCGCCCGCCCGTTGATGGCGCCATAACCCATCAGACTCCAGAAGATTTCATATCTCTAAAACCCGACATACCGCGGTCAAATACCCAGCGGTCAATATCACTCGACATACCGCGGACAAATACCCAGCAGTCAATATCACTCAACATACCGCGGACAAATACCCAGCGGTCAATATCACGCAACCGCGGTCAAAATATCCAGCGGCAATATCGCACATACCGCGGTCAAAATATCCAGCGGCAATATCACACATACCGCGGTCAAAATATCCAGCGGCAATATCACACATACCGCGGTCAAAATATCCGGTAATGCAATATCACACATACCGCGGTCAAAATATCCCGGCAATATCACACATACCGCGGTCAAAATATCCAGCGGCAATATCACACATACTGCGGTCAAAATATCCAGCGGCAGCATCACATAGTGCGCACGATCACACAACCGGCCCGGGACTCGGCGAAAGACATACAACAAAATGCACAAGCAGCATTGTGGGAAGCCATATGCAATGCAAAACATTTACACAGACCCAATAGGATAATCAAAACAAACTGTTATTTCAAAACCAAATCAATAGTCAAATCGGGTTTTCTTCCGAATATCACTCGGAACATATCAAACCGAACTTCGAAACCAAGGTTACGTATAGAATCATATGCATTGAAATCCTCATTTTAGACTTAACAGTTAAGTATATAATCATATTCGGGGGTCGGAAAAATAGTCATATCAAATTCTTTCAAAAGCCATCAGAACCATACAGAAGGAAATTGCGGGACCCACGGACGAGCGTCAACCCAATCCGGGCCCGCGTACGAAAATCATAGTCACTATACGTTATGGCATCATTTACGAGCATATCAAAGCCATCCGGTTCTGTCTGTGAAAGTTACGGACGTTCGTAGTTACAAAACTCTTTTGAAAGCAAAACTTTTTATACAACATTTGAAAACCAATCATACAAAAACATATAAACCATATAAGGATGCCATCATCAAGAAGCAAATAAGTATCGTAAACATGCTCGGACTTTAAGAATAGGATTACCCCCGAAGCTCATAACATATCATCACTTAGCCATATCTAAGACATGCCAAAAGAAGGAAAGGTAAGCTTCACATACCTTGATTGCTTCCTAAGCTATTCCAAACTCAAGTCTCGGCTTCTCAAAATCTACAACACGTTATTAGACACCAAACATTAGTCATAGGCACCTCGGAATCCCATTTTAAGCTCGCACTTTATTTACGAAATTTAAACATTTCCGTAAATTCAACACCCGAGAATTTAACTCGCCAATTCTTCAACAACAATACCAATAACCATATAAACAACATCAATAACCAATTCAAAACGCATTCCAATATTAGTAATTCTTTTCCATATAATTCGACAACATTCCATTCATTCAATTCGACTACATGCGTTCAAACCAACATCGACGTCCACATATTCAAATACTAATCCGAGATCATTCAAATAAGATTCAAGAATGCTTCCAACAATCGACACAATATTCCAAACAATCCAAACAATACACCATGGAACTCGAAACCTTCCCAACTCAACACGAACAACAATAGCATATTTCTTTCTTCCAAAACTCATAAACTACATCAACAACCACATATTACAATATCATCCATGTAAATAAGAAACCATGTTATCAATATACTAACTTCTACATTAGCTTACAAATGATCCCAACTTCAACTTGTATCATCCAATACCTTCATTTTCATCACATAATCCACAACACAACAACCAAATTACACTAAATAAAATTTGTTCATTCTTTACCAAACAACACAACCCATATTCGGCCACCCCAACCAACCCACAACTTTCATGATTTTCATCCATTTTCACACATTACGACAACACCCAAACATGTTAGATACAATTAATTTACCACTCCTATACAATACCACATACACACGGCCACACACCACACACGGCTATAACAACAACACCACATATTCATGAATTTCATCCATTTCCACACTCCACAACATACACAAACAATTCATAACATATTAAAAAGAGGATTAAAACTCACCCTTTCCACTTTGTTCTTCACTTGGCTAGGGTTGGGAATTGCATGAACAAGGGATTTGTTTGCTCCAACAACCACTTCATGTTGTTTAGGACCTTCCAAATAGTGGAAAACCTAGAAGAAATAATTTTTTCTTCATCAATTTCTCATGGCCAAATTTGGCCATCTAGGGCCGAACAGCCCCTTGTTTTTTTTTTCTCCATTTTTCATGAACTTTCTAAGAGATAAAATGATGAAGATGATTTAATTGTCATATTTTTCACCATATATAATTTGCACAAGTGGCCCTATGTCCCACATCTCACACATGGCCACATATGGCCATTTTCATGAAATACTAGTTTCCAAAATTTCACTTCTAGCTCCAAATTCTCATGAAATGCTTAACTTTCCATAATTCACTTTTAACCCCAAATTTCACTTATTCCAAATTTACCCTTACACTCCATACCAATGAAAAGATGAATATGCAACTTGTGCATTAAAACAAAAAAATCAACAAAATCGAAAATTAAAAGCCTTGTCCATAACTTGTCGCAACCAACTTAAAATATTCCAATGTGCAAAGTACGGGGTATAACATTTTGTAGCCAAATTTAATTGGTCTAACCCATGTGTGGGCTATGGACACTTGGATGATTCATCTAGGAGCATAAAAGATGACTAATAAGTCATCTTTCTTCATTTCCACACACTTAGAAAAATCAAGAACTTGAAGAACAACAACAACAACCATTCGGCCAAGGGGGCAAAATTCAAGACCAAGATTTAGCCATCACAAAATTATTTCTTCCTAGCAAAACCTACTAAGTGAAGGGTCCTTGTTACCGTGGAGTGGTTGTTTGGGGCAACAAACTGTTCGTTTGCATCCGTTGCTAACCCTAGCCAAGTTGGAAGTTGTGAAGAAAGGTAAGGTTTGATCTTGTTTTATGTGTTATGAATGATGTGTGTATGTTTTAGTAGATGAAAATGGATGAAATTCATGAAATATGGCATGTTAGAAGTTGAGCCGTGTGCATGGTGTACGGTGAGCGTGTGGATATGTGTGTTGTGTTGAAGTGATGAATTAAATTCTAGCTATCATGTTTGGTTGTATAGTGTGAAGAAATGAATCAGAACCATCAATATTATCACGACCCAGCCCCGTGGGCCGTGACTGGTGCCCTACACAGGCACCCCAAACAAACTTACGAACCGAATCATCAAAATAAGGCATGCTCGCATTCCACGTGCCCATAACTCGTATCGATAATCGAAAGTTGACATCATACAAATGCTACCCTAAGCGGTCGCCCGTGTCAAAATATCACATCAGAATCAAAGCTGGCGGAATGTACATCGCCCAGACATACTCACACAAACATGTGGGCCATACCGGCCATAGTGGCATACGGGCCGCTTTTATAGGCGCAAAACAAAATCACATACGAACAAACCGGAGTCACATACAAACAGACTGGACCCACGACCCACAAATATGACTACAGGCCTCTACAAACAGAACAAAACATATGAACATATGACGGGACAGGGCCCCGCCGTACCCGAACAAAGAGCAAATGTACGAATATACAACGGAAAAGGTATATATACAAAAAGTATAAGCTCGGATCAAGGAGCATTCCGGACATGCTGTAACGCAGGTCCTAACCGGTGGCGTACCACGCGACGCGCGTCCGTACCGCGGCATGTAGCGCGGCCCCCGAGGAAGGGGGTCGCACGAAAGAAGTACCGAGTATGTAAAGCGAGAGGTACGATAACTCAAATCATAACTAGATTCGAGAGATACGTAAACAAATACGTACGTAACCGATCAAACCCCGTGCGAAATGCAAATGTACAGAATGCAAATAAAAAAAATTACGCATAAAGCTCGGAATACGTGGTCACCCCCGATGCCGGTGCCACGACACATCATACTCCAGAAGCTTTCAAATCTCCGTACATCTCCGAACACATCATAACATCACACACACATCATATCATCGAATATATCGAAGCCATATCACATCATAACACCATAGACGGTAACCGGCCCTATGGCGAGGTCTCGGAAACCGTAACACATCATACTGCCGAATATGTCATAAGGCGCACGATCACAAAACCGGCCCGGGCACCGGCGAACAAAACCATAATAATTGGCACGAGCGGAGTAGTGCAGAAACCATATGCATATCAAAAGTGTGTTCCCAGACTTGACACAGAATTTCATATACATATACAATAGCCTCAAAAGGCTTAAAACGGGTATCGAGTAAAACTGAATTAGCATACAAGAGTTACGGATTTTCAAATTATAAATTTTTCTCAAAACACATCGTAGGTCATTCTTCGGAAAATTTATTATCATTCATAGCAACAAGCGTTCAGATAACCTTATCGAACATTTCAAACGGACCTTAGCATCATGGGCAAACAATTCCTTTTTTTCATATCGGACGGAAAAAGGGTCGAACAACCAAACAAAGGGAGCCTCGGGATTATGGGCCCACCTCGAATCTAGTCGAGGCGGCGGACATAAATTACCAACGTTAGGCTCCATAAAGTCATCTATGAAAGTTTGAAGCGATTCGGATACATTAGCGGAAGTTATGAAGGTTTGAGCAATCTCTCAACAAAAAATATAAAGAATATAATTCAATTGCGCTCGAATGAATAGTACTCAAGATCAATCTCGATTTCCAAGAGCAGAATTACCCCGAGGTCCCGATTTTAACCTAGTATGACTAGGACATGCCAAAGAAGGAAAGGTAGGCTTTACATACCTTAGACGTCTTATGCTCGTCCAATCTCAATTCCCGTTTCGTCAAAAACGCAAATGGTCACCTTTGCCAATTACTATTCATGCAAGTTAACATTTCAACTTTAGCCAAGTATTTGGCTACCGAAATTTGGGCAAAGACCTCCCCTATATATAACACCCCCGAGATTCAACTCGGCTCCAAACAACCAACAACAACAACCATAACGATCATTACAAATCGCAATACAATGCCATTAACCTACTTTCCGACAAAATGCAAAAATTTCATTTCGACTTCATATTTTCGAATCAATACCAACTCAAACCATTTAACCTTTATTCATGTTATAAACATCATCACAACACAATTAACATATCAAACAAAATAATTCATTCTTATTTCATTTTATCCATACTACACGGCCCTCATCCACTTTTCTTCCATTCCAACAAAGCCATTAATCTTCTATTCACTTCACAAGGTCATAATAACATAATTAACATACTAAATAAATTCAACCAATTTCCCTACATACATAGCACCACACGGCACACATATATATATACATACACATACACATGACTCACACAACACAACTCTTAACCCCATGATTTTCATTCAATTTCATTCACCACAACACTTATAATTTTTTTACAACATGAAAGAAACATGAAATTCTTGCTCTTTCTCCACAACAAGATTTCTCACGGCCATGCATGGTTCTACACATGCACACGGCCATGCACACACACACATACTTCCATGACACGTCCAATTCAATCATTATAACGTATAAATTCATTCCATGATCATAAAACATAAGAATCTTACCTTTTCTTGAAATTTCACTTTCCACAAACGGAGTTCTTCCTCCAAACCAATTATGCCACGTCGAAGAGCGCCTTGAACTTGTTATAAATTCAAAGAGAACAAGATTTTTAAGTCAAGGATTGAGGCTCCAAAAATTTTTTCTTTTTCTCTTCTTTCTTCCTCACTAGGCCGTGAGCCTTCTTTCTTTTTTTTTCTCTCAATCTCTTTTGATTTCTTGAACCTTCTATATGATAAAGATGACATATATAATATGATCCTTGTAGTAATTTATCACATGGGAATTATTTTTAATCCATGGGCTTGGCCAACCCTATGGCCGGTTGGGCTCCCTTTTTTGGGCCTCATTGTATTATTTTATTTTTTTGAGCCCAATTAATCATGGATCACATTTTAAAATTCCCGAAACAAATTTTCAAGATTCCAATTTTGACCTTGGCCCTCCCCCGTATTTCCACACCGCCATTTTTTTCCATGAACAACACACACACATCTTAATTCCAACCAACACATGGCCTTATTCTTTACAAATCAAAATTATTTCGAATTTTTTTCAAATATGCAAAAATGTCGGATGTAACATCCTCCCCCCCTTTAAAACATTCGTCCTCGAATGTTAAATCAACCTTACGAATTTCACAAACACTTCGGGGGAGGTCTTCCCGTCGATTACATACTCGCACTTGATCGGGTAATTATAAGAGCTTTCACTTTCCGAGTCCTTCTATCATAAGCCGATATTACCGTATTAGGACTGTTCGGAATCATTAGTCTAGCGGTCCATACGATCTCAAATAAGATATACGGAGAACAAAATCTTGACCGAATCGAAGATTAGAAATATGTCAAACGGTAGTCATGTCCGAAATCGAAGTACAAAAGTACAAATGTATTAAGCATAATCCAACGCTACCTTAAGCATTCAAAATCGAGCGTACGTACGTAAATATACTCGACAAATTTGCCGTCGAGTCGGACGTACAAAAGTATATCGACAAAACGTATTCGTATTCAAACGTATAGCATAAATTCATACTCCGACGTCATATCAAACAAACTCATAACCAGGGCCAAACGTGCAGAAGTATATCGAACAGATCGTAATCAGAGTTAAACATACGAAGATATATCAGACAGATTGGTAATCAAAATCAGACGTATGGAGCCGCGTCGAACGGATTCATAACCAGAGTTAGGCATACGTAGGTACATCGATGAAGCAGTAATCGGATTCGGAAATATAGAGGCGTAATAGACGGGCTTCATTTACCGAAATCGTAGGCGCAAAAATGTGGCATACGAATCACTTACAAAATTTTCCTATCAACGATTTATTACTCACTCTACTCTCGTAGGTTTCTAAGCACCCCTTATATTCAATTTCCCCTTAGGTTAACCCAAGTCCTTATTTGGCCCTTATCTCCATGTTTGTGGAAATTTTCGACATACTTCCCTGGGGTCACCCATCCTAGAATTGCTCAAGTTCCAAAGACGCTTAACTTCGAAACTTTCATGCATTTTGGTGTCTTAGTTGCCGGGATATAATGGCATCCACTCGCCCCACACAACTTTCGTCACGTAATTTAGGACATGATCTGTGGTCTTAACAAATTTTTGAAAAATTTTCATAGCGGGTCCCACTCCGACTTTTCACTCTTCTAACCACACAATTACCGTATGCCCATCCAAATTCTCAATGTTCATTTTTCATCCCGTATATAGCTATCTCAAAGATTCTAGTGATTTAGATGTTTACCTTACTTTTACTGACAGCCAGAAAGAGAAAATCACGTAATATAACAGAGTACGGATCCATAGACACATATATCTTTCAAGGAAAGTGTAACAATATACCTGGGTCCGCGTCCAGTGATGCCTCTGGATTCCGCTGACCAGTCAAAGCGTAGATGCGGTTCGAGGGACCGCTAAGATCAGAACCTCCGCCACGGCCCCGCCGCGGCCCGCCGGAGCCGGCATACTTCGCCCGCAGGCGCATAGCCGGGCGAGTAGCCGACGAACCAAAGAATCGAACCCGTCTGGCCGTGCCGCACCACCAGACCGCCCACCCACGACAATCTCGCATAATCGGTGGCCCCGGCCGGCGCCGCAAGAAAACAAGCCCCCGTAGCCCTAAAGCACTCCCCGGGCGCGACCTCCCACAATACGAACACGGGGCATAGGGTGGCCTAGTCCGACCGGGACCTCTCGCTCGCCCGAGGACCCGGGGCTCGGAACCCCGTCCGTCCCGGACGGTCCCGCGCCATCAAATCGCCACCTAAGAGATCGTATATCCCGACCCGACCTGAGGGAAATATCCACCCGATCGTCGTGGACCGAGGCCGCCCGCCTCTAGAATCTCCAAAATATCCGGGCAGCACCGGCCCTCGGGGCGGCCTCCTATCACGATCTCTCGCCGGCCGGTCCGGCTCGGCGTCGGCCCCCTCCATCCCCCGAGCGTAGGCTCCGTAACCTCGGCAATATCCATATCCGTTCGCGCCGCCATCGACATACGTGCGTCAACCAAGTAACGATCCGGCCCCGAGCACATACCGGATGCATCCGATCGGCCATGTCCGCCACTATAGTAGGGGCATACCGGCCGCAGAATCAAACTCAAGATTATACTCACGAACACTCCGACCCCCTCTCGCTTATCCGCAAAAATCTATCAACTCTCCCCCTCCGCAGCCTCGGGGGGGGGGGGGGGGGGGGGGGCAAGAAATGGCGAGAAAAGTGCACCGTGAACTCGTCCCACGTACTCGCGCACCCTCACCCCGGATAGTTCCCGTGACTCGTACCACCAGAGAGCAATACCCCGTAACTCGTGTGAGGCTAGCTCGACCGACTCGGCCTCCGAGGCCCCGACTCGTCCCAATGAGCGCCTCATCTCCCGAATGAAGTCCGCGGGGTCCTCGTTCGCTTAGACCCGAAAACTCGGGGGGCTACATGTCAAGAAATCACGACCCTCGCACCGTCACGTCCGTCATCATCATCACCCCTCCGTCCGCGTCCGTGAGCCCGTCCTCGCTACTATAGTCGTCAATAACCGGTTCCCGCCCTCAACGTCCCGTCCCAACACCCGCCGGGGCCGGGGCCTCGCGGGAGCTAACGGGGGCGGAGCCGGCCCCGCCCCTCCGATAACGGTACACGCAGAACCCTCCCGACCGGGCACAACGTCGGCATGGTCCGAGCGCGGCCCTAGTAACCCTCTGGGCCCGGCTAGTCTCTCCTGTCTCTGGCACTGCTTTGCCCTTCTGGGCAGCCGTCGCCTTCTTCGGAGGCATTACTGAAAAATACAACAATCGGTCAGAAAAAAAAAGTCATCCTAATAGCACAGCTCTATCGCACGATCTAAGATCCAAAGAAAGGTAACACCCTAGATGTCCTGTAGCCTCCTGTTTATAGATGTGGTGCACAACACACCGATAAACAAGACTCTACGAGACACTACCGTAGACATTCCGAGGACAACCTGCTCTGATACCACTTGTCACGACCCAGCCCCGTGGGCCGTGACTGGTGCCCTACACAGGCACCCCAAACAAACTTACGAACCGAATCATCAAAATAAGGCATGCTCAGATTCCACAGCCATAACTCGTACTGATAATCGAAAGCTGACATCATACAAATGCTACCCTAAGCGGTCGCCCGTGTCAAAATATCACATCAGAATCAAAGCTGGCGGAATGTACATCGCCCGTACATACTCACACAAACATGTGGGCCATACCGGCCATAGTGGCATACGGGGCCGCTTATGGGCGCAAAACAAAATCACATACGAACAAACCGGAGTCACATACAAACAGACTGGACCCACGACCCACAAATATGACTACAGTCCTCTACAAACAGAACAAAACATATGAACATATGACGGGACAGGGCCCCGCCGTACCCGAACGTAGCAAATGTACAAAATATACAAATTTAAAAAGGTATATACCAAAAGTATAAGCTCCGATCAAGGGAGCATTCCGTACCAGGAACGCAGGTCCTAAACCGATGGCGTACCACGCGATGCGTCCGTACCCGCGGCATGAAGCAGCCCCCGAGGTAGGGGGGCCGCACGAAAGAAGTACTGAGTATGTAAAGCAGGAGGTACGATAACTCAAATCATAACTGGATTCAGGAGATACAGAAACAAATACAGACGTAACCGATCAAACCTGTGCGAAATGCAAATGCATGTAATGCAAATAAAAAAAATTATGCATAAAGTTCTAATACGTGGTCACCCCCGATGCCGGTGCCACGACACATCATACTCCAGAAGCTTTCAAATCTCCGTACATCTCCGAACACATCATAACATCACACACATCATATCGTCAGAATATATCAGAAGCCATATCACATCATAACACCATAGACGGTAACCGGCCCTATGGCGAGGTCTCGGAAATCGTAACACATCATACTGCCGAATATGTCATAAGGCGCACGATCACAAAACCGGCCCGGGCACCGGCGAACGAAACCATAATAATTGGCACGAGCGGAGAAAATAAACCATACGCATATCAAAAGTGTGTTCCCGTACTTGACACATAATTTCATATACATATACAATAGCCTCTAAGGCTTAAAACGAATATCGAGTAAACCGAATTAGCATACAAGCGCAGTTACGGATTTTAAATTATAAATTTTTCTCAAAACACATCGTAGGTCATTCTTCGGAAAATTTATTATCATTCATAGCAACAAGCGTTCGTATAACCTTATCAAACATTTCAAACGGACCTAGCATCATGGGCAAACAATTCCTTTTTTTTTCATATCGGACGGAAAAAGGGTCGAACAACCAAACAAAGGGAGCCTCGGACTCTGCGGGCCCACCTCAAATCTAGTCGAGGCGGCGGACATAAATTACCAACGTTAGGCTCCATAAAGTCATCTATGAAAGTTTCGGAGCGATTCGGATACATTAGCGAAAGTTATGAAGGTTTGAGCAATCTCTCAACAAAATATAAAGAATATAATTCAATCTACGAATGAATAGTACTCAAGATCAATCTCGCATTTCCAAGAGCAGCACTACCCCCCGAGGTCCCGATTTTAACCTAGTAAGACTAGACATGCCAAAAGAAGGAAAGGTAGGCTTTTACATACCTTACGGACGTCTTATGCTCGTCCAATCTCAATTCCCGTTTCGTCAAACCGCAAATGGTCACCTTTGCCAATTACTATTCATGCAAGTTAACATTTCAACTTGGGTAAGTATTTGGCTACCGAAATTTCGGGCAAAGACCTCCCCTATAACATAACACCCCCGAGATTCAACTCGGCTCCAAACAACCAACAACAACAACCATAACGATCATTACAAATCGCAATACAATGCCATTAACCTACTTTCCGACAAAATGCAAAAATTCTCATTTCGACTTCATATTTTCGAATCAATACCAACTCAAACCATTTAACCTTTATTCATGTTATAAACATCATCACAACACAATTAACATATCAAACAAAATAATTCATTCTTATTTCATTTTATCCATACTACACGGCCCTCATCCACTTTTCTTCCATTCCAACAAAGCCATTAATCTTCTATTCACTTCACAAGGTCATAATAACATAATTAACATACTAAATAAATTCAACCAATTTCCCTACATACATAGCACCACACGGCCACATATATACATACACATACACATGACTCACACAACACATCTCTTAACCCCATGATTTTCATTCAATTTCATTCACCACAACACTTATAAATTTCTTACAACATGAAAAGAAACACGAAATTCTTGCTCTTTCTCCACCTCAAGACTCACGGCCATGCATGGTTCTACACATGCACACGGCCATGCACACACACACATACTTCCATGATTCTCGTCCAATTCAATCATTATAACGTATAAATTCATTCCATGATCATAAAACATAAGAATCTTACCTTTTCTTGAAATTTCAGCCTTTCCACAAACGGAGTTCTTCCTCCAAACCAATTATGCCACGTCGAAGAGCGCCTTGAACTTGTTATAAATTCAAAGAGAACAAGAT
The DNA here is from genome assembly GCF_029784015.1 of Lycium ferocissimum. Classification (NCBI taxonomy): domain Eukaryota; kingdom Viridiplantae; phylum Streptophyta; class Magnoliopsida; order Solanales; family Solanaceae; genus Lycium; species Lycium ferocissimum. The sequence goes on from NC_081353.1 coordinate 3,400,445, forward strand.
TTTTAAGTCAAGGATTGAGGCTCCAAAAATTTTCTTCTTTTTCTTCTTTTCTTCCGCACTAGGCCGTGAGCCTTCTTTCTTTTTTTTTTCTCTCAATCTCTTTTGATTTCTTGAACCTTCTATATGATAAAGATGACATATATATAATATGATCCTTGTAGTAATTTATCACATGGGAATTATTTTTAATCCATGGGCTTGGCCAACCCTATGGCCGGTTGGGCTCCCTTTTTTGGGCCTCATTGTATTATTTTATTTTTGAGCCCAATTAATCATGGATCACATTTTAAAATTCCCGAAACAAATTTTCAAAATTTTAATTTTGACCTTGGCCCTCCCCCGTATTTCCACACCGCCATTTTTTTCCATGAACAACACACACACATCTTAATTCCAACCAACACATGGCCTTATTCTTTACAAATCAAAATTATTTCGAATTTTTTTCAAATATGCAAAAATGTCGGATGTAACAAATATGTGTATGTGTAATGTTGGCCGAATATAGGTCATATTATATGACAAGAATGGATTAATGTTACTTAGTGTTTTAGTTGTTGTCGTTATGAATTCTATGTTGACGATGAGAGTTTAATGACTCGAGATTGATGTTGTGATTGTTATGGGCTGATTTGGAGGATTATGTGCATTTAATGTGATTCCTATATTTATGAGAATGACATTGTTAGAGTGTGAATTGTTGGTGTAAATCATGATTCGGAAGTTAGGAATGTGTTATGGAAGTGGTTCTCGGGTTTGGGAACAATTTCGGGTGAATTGGAGCATTTATTGGATTGTTGGAAATATTGTGTGAACTGTTTAAAGAGTTCTTGAATATTGTTTGAATGGTTTCGGATTGGTAATTGAATATGTGAGCATTAGTGCTAGTTTGATTATATGTTGGTTTATATGTATGTAGTTGTAGTGAACATAATTGGAATGTTGTCGAATGTGTGGAGAAGAATTATTAATGTTCGAATGCGTTTCGAATTGATTGTGGATATTGTTGGAATGATTGTTGGAGTTGTTGTTGTTGAATTTGGCCGAGTTGAATTCTCGGGGTTGTGCATTTACAGGGGAAGTGTTGCCCAAATTTCCGTAGAATTATGTGTTAGCTTGGAAATGAACTCCTAAATGCCTATAGTTAATGTTGGTATTTATTGATGTTATGTAGATCTTGGGGGAGTCCGAGACATAAGTTTGATTTGGATTAGCTTTTTAGAGTTTAGCCGAGGTATGTAAAGCTTACATTTCCTTCTTTTTTCGGGCATGTCTTAGATATGGCTAAGCCATGATACGTTACGAGCCTTTGGGGGTAATTCTATTCTTAAAGTCCGAGCATGTTTACGATGCTTATTTGCTTCTTGATGTTGGCATCCTTATATGCTCAAGCTATGGTTTATATGTCTTTGCATGATTGGTTTTCAAACGTTGCATAAAATGGGGGCTTTGTTTTCAAAAGAGTTTTGTAACTACGAACGTCCGTAACTTTCTGTATTTAACCGGATGGCTTTGATATGCTCGTAAATGATTCTATAATGTATAATGACTATGACTTTCGTAGGCGGGCCCGGATTGGGTTGACGCTCGTCCGTGGGTCCCACGACTTTCTTCTGTATAGTTCTGATGGCTTTTGAAAGAATTCAATATGACTATCTTTCCGACCCCCGAGTATGACTACTTATTTATCTGTTGAGTCTGAAATAAATATTTTTATGTATGTGATTTTGATACGTAACTATGATTTCTAAAGTTCGGTTTGATACGTTCCCGAGTGATATTCGGAAGAAAATCTGATTTGACTATTGTTTTGGCTTATAAATGATTGTTCGTTTTGATTAACCCATTAAGTATTTGAAAATGTTTTAAACTGTATTTGGTTACTCATGATTCTGCTCGTGTATTCTGTTGTTACATTTTTTGCCAAGTCCCGGGCCGGTTATGTTATCGTGCACACTATGCTGTATTCTGAAGTATGATGTGTATTTCGAAATATGACGTGATACGAGGTCTGATATGATATGTGATAACAAGATGATATGATGATTCTGGTTACCGAGTCCCTCACTGGAGGGCCGGGACACGTTATATGTTATATGTATTCCGGGATATGACTACTGAATCGTATTCGCATGGTGGGGCAAACCCAATGGTGGGGCAAACCTGGGGCAGACGAAAATTCCCATTAACGTTTAGGCCAATCCCACATTGGTTTAGGCCAATCCCACATTGGTTTAGGCCAATCACACATCTAAGCATTCCACATGATCGGTCATGATGTTATGATGTGTTACCGTATGTATATGATGATCATTTACTTATGTCACTCTGTCCCATTATGGGCCGGATATGATACATGACGTGGATATGCATGATTTGTATTTCAGGAGTAAGCATTTTGGCATTCTGACTATTATATTTGTCTTCTGTACCTCTGATGTGTGATTTGTACTTCAGATGCAAGCACTTTGGTTTTTTTCTGGTTGTTATGCTTGCTTTCCGTAGATTTTACTTCGGTTATGACCTCAATTTTCGTATTTCGTGCTTTTGCATACCGCACATATTTCGTGGCCGACCCCTTTCTTCGGGAGTCGCGTTTCATGCCCGCAGTACGTACGCCCGATTTGGAGATCCGCCGCTTAGGATACCTACTTTGTCGCTTTGGAGTGCTCCCTCTTTCGGGCTCACATTTTGGCACGACATTTCCGTCATTTGTATATATGTTTGTTCATGGGCACGGCGGGACCCCGTCCCGTCATATGATTCGTCATGACTCTTTAGAGGTCCGTAGACATATATGTGGGTTGCGGTTAGTTACCGTCCTGCTATGTTCGTTTGAGCCGTGTTTCCGCGACCATCCGCCGTGGCACTTCGGTCACCGCGCGTATGTACGCTTCGATATGTTATGTATATATAGTACGACACGGGCCCCCCATCGGCTCGTGCGCTTATATGTTTGTATGCGCAGTTTTTTGGAACCACGCATGATCTTTATGTCCGTATAAATTGTTTGTATGTCGATTTTGACACGAGTGCGATGTGGTGTCCCCGCCGGCACTAGTCATGGCCTACGGGTCGGGTCATGACAAAAGTGGTATCGCAGCGGTGTCATTCTCGAATATCTACGCACCGTGTCTAAGAGAGTCTTGTTTATCGGGTGTTACGCACCACATCTATAAACAAGGCTATAGGACATTTAGGATGTTATCCCTCCTTCGATCTTAGATCGTGCGACAGAGTCAGACATCGTGATGACCCTCCCTAACGGTTATGTTTTCAGCGATACCTCCGAGAAAGGCGACGCCTACCGTGCATGGCAAGTTCACGGCAGCAGGGGAGACCCGCCTGTGCCCGGGAGAGTTACTGTGGCCCGTGCCGAGCTCGTGCTCGAGGTTGTGCCCCCGCGGCCCGCCGGCCACACCACCGCATCGGGGAGGTGTGGCTTGGAGCAGTCGACGGGGCCGCAGGTCGGGGCGGCCCCACCGCCGGCCCCCGACGTTCGAGTACCCGAGCCTCCGCCCTCACCAGGGGCGAAGGATCCGGCGATGCGAGACGCGAGACGCGGTCCGGTTATTGGACCTGACGATGGCGGCCCGTGTTCACAGCACGAATTTGGGGGGTGATTATGTAGACAGACATGATAGTTCGAGGACCCGTGATTTCTTAACCCGTAATCCCCCAGAGTTCCCGCACGGTCGAAGCCCGAGGAGGATCCCCAGGAGTTTATCCGGATTGCAGGCGCGCACGTCGAGGGCGATCGTTGCTTCTGAGACCGAGTCTGTCGGGCTGGCTTTATATCGGTTGCGTGATGTAGCCGTTAATTGGTATGAGTCCTGGGAGTTGTCGAGGGGCGAGGATGCTCCTCCAGCAGTGTGGGACGAGTTTGTAGAGGCCTTTCTTGGCCACTTTCCGCCTCCGGGAGACGAGGCGAGCCGTAGTCGACAGCATTCCCGCGTCCGAGGCAGACGGGCATGGAGTGTTCGGGATTATAGTCTCGAGTTTGATTCATTGGTCGTATATGCACCCGTCCGGTAATGATAGGGACCGCACCGGACGCACCGGTATCCGATGGGGCCGGATGATTACTTGCTGACGCTGCTTGGTGATGGCGGCCCGGGCCGGTGACGGACATCGTACGGTTCTGTGCACATGCCGTGGTACGAGGATCGACATGGTGGGGGGCGTCACCGATAAAGATTACGACAGTGGCCAGCCCAAGAGGGCTAGATCCACCGGGTATTCCGGGCAGGGCCCCGAGGCAGCCTCAAAGCATGGAAGAAACAGAGCGATATCCTCCCCGCCCAAAGACAGTGAGCATACCTCAGTCAAGCCGCGGGCAGGTGAGACCGCACAACGACTGGGCCCGGTGAGCGGTGTCGAGCTCCGTGGCCTTGCCCATGTGGGGAGCGAGGTTCCAAATGGGGCCGAGGCCACCCCGACCTCCGTGTTCCCATCGTGGGAGGCATCACCCCGGGGAGTGTTATCGTGCCACGGTGCTTATTTTACTTGTATGCTGTATTGGCTTTAAGAGAGAGTGTCCGTACGCAGGCGGTCCAGGGGCGCAGCCCACCATCTAAGTCACCGTCGGCTCGTTCTCTCCCCCTTCCGTAGCTATGCACCCGATGGGGGCGGGCATGCCGACACCACAGGGCCGTGGCAGAGGCGCGGGCGCAGCCTCTTCCAGCTCGGCGGTCCATCGAACCGCCCATATGCGTTGACCCATCGACAGATCGGAGGCGCTACCGTACGCGCGCGGTAATCTAGACTCCTTAATTGGTTATGCTGATTGATGTATGAACTCTATGTAATAACTGTGAGAGAAACTCCCCCAAACTGTTTGTAAGACCCATAGGGTTAGTTTAACATTCGAGGACGAATGTTCTAAAGGGGGGGAGGATGTTATATCCCGTATTTTGAACATTGGGACAATCCGGGTTAACTATGATAAGTTAGGGACAAAACCATTCCGGGATACGAAGTCGGGACTTTTGACCTTCGATTTTATTTTGAGACATAATTTGTTCATGAATTGGTCAAGTATGGAACATTTGGGAAAATTTGGGACTAAAAGTGGAATATTGAGAAGTTGGAAATTATTGGAAAAAGGCCATGTTGGCCGTGTGGTTTGGGAGAGGGCTCCACACATTTTGGCCAAATTTAACTGTCCAACCCATGTGTGGGCGTATGGACACTTGGATGATTCATCTAGAGCATAAAAGATGACTAATAAGTCATCATTCTTCATTTCCACACACTTTAAAAATCAAGAACTTGAAGAACAACAACAACAACCATTCGGCCAAGGGGGCAAAATTCAAGACCAAGATTTAGCCATCACAAAATTATTTCTTCCTAGAAAACCTACTAAGTGAAGGGTCCTTGTTAATGTGGAGTGGTTGTTTGGGGCAACAAACCGTTTGTTTGCATCCGTTGCTAACCCTAGCCAAGTTGGAAGTTGTGAAGAAAGGTAAGGTTTGATCTTGTTTTATGTGTTATGAATGATGTGTGTATGTTGTAGTAGATGAAAATGGATGAAATTCATGAAATATGGCATGTTGGAAGTTGAGCCGTGTGCATGGTGTAGCCGTGTGGATATGTGTGTTGTGTTGAAGTGATGAATTAAATTCTAGCTATCACGTTTGGTTGTATAGTGTCAAGAAATGAATCAGAACCATCAATATGTGTATGTGTAATGTTGGCCGAATATAGGTCATATTATATGACAAGAATGGATTAATGTTACTTAGTGTTTTAGTTGTTGTCGTTATGAATTCTATGTTAACGATAAGAGTTTAATTACTCGTGATTGATGTTGTGATTGTTATGGGCTGATTTGGAGGATTATGTGCATTTAATGTAATTCCTATATTTGTGAGAATGACATTGTTAGAGTGTGAATTGTTGGTGTAAATCATGATTCGGAAGTTAGGAATGTGTTATGGAAGTGGTTCTCGGGTTTGGGAACAATTTCGGGTGAATTGGAGCATTTGTTGGATTGTTGGAAATATTGTGTGAACGTTTAAAGAGTTCTTGAATATTGTTTGAATGGTTTCGGATTGGTAATTGAATATGTGAGCATTAGTGTTAGTTTGATTATATGTTGGTTTATATGTATGTAGTTGTAGTGAACATAATTGGAATGTTGTCGGAATGTGTGGAGAAGAATTATTAATGTTCGAATGCGTTTCGAATTGATTGTGGATATTGTTGGAATGATTGTTGGTGTTGTTGTTGTTGAATTTGGCCGAGTTGAATTCTCAGCGTTGTGCATTTACAGGGGAAGTGCTGCCCAAATTTCCGTAGAATTATGTGTTAGCTTGGAAATGAACTCCTAAATGCCTATAGTTAATGTTGGTATTTATTGATGTTATGTAGATCTTGGGGAGTCCGAGACATAAGTTTGATTTGGATTAGCTTTGAGAGCGAGCGAGGTATGTAAAGCTTACCTTTCCTTCTTTTGGCATGTCTTAGATATGGCTAAGCTATCATACGTTACGAGCCTTGGGAGTAATTCTATTCTTAAAGTCCGAGCATGTTTACGATGTTTATTTGCTTCTTGATGTTGGCATCCTTATGTTATACCCCGCATTTTGTACATTTGAATATTCCGAGGTGATGGCGGGAAGTTGAGGATAAGTTTATAAATTTTTTTTTAGAATGTACAAGTTGAGTATTTATCTTTTATTGGTATGAAGAATTAAGGGTAAATTTGGAATAGGAAAAAATTGGAGGCTAAGAGTTGGGGAAAATAATTTCATGAAATGGCCAAAAGGCCAAGGTGGCCGTGGACCTCACCGATATTTTGGCCACTTGTTTTAAGCCATAAAAGGAGACATGTGTTCATTATATTGTGAGAGCTATATATAGGTCAAGGGATGACCAAGTCAATAATTAGTCATCTTTTATGACTTAAGGAAATTTCTAGAAAATGGAAGAAAATTGGAGAAAAATTGGAAGAAAATAGAGTGCACATGACCAACCATGTGCCATGGATGTATATATATAATTGTGAGGCTAAAATAAGACACAACTCATCATTTAAACTTGGGAAAATTCAAGAAAGATGGAGAAAAAAAGAAACGAGAGAGACAATCGGCCAAGGCTGGCCGAAAATGGTGTCGCCCATTTGGATCATGAAAAAAATTATTTCTTCATGCTTTCCTACTAATTAGAAGGTCCTCGTTAACGTGGAGTAGTCGTTGGAGCAATTAATTTGTTCGTTGTTGCCATGGACACACCTAGCCGTGGAGAAGTTAGTTGGAAGAGGTAAGGTTTAATCTTTATTTTCATGTGTTATGCATGATTTGTGGATGTTGTGGAGTGTGGAAATGAATGGAATTTATGAAAGTATGGTGTGTTGAAGTGTAGCCGTGTGCATGTTGTTGGTGAAGGTATGATGAACAAATTCTATTTAATGTTTGGTTGATGTTGTTATGGATGGTTTGTGTATGTTTTGGCATGTAGAAACGAATGAAATTCATGGAATTATGTAGAATGGAAACTTGGCCGTGTAGGGGCTGTTTTGGTAGAACATAATGAACTAATTTTATGTAGTGTATTGGTTGTTGTTTGCTGTGGATTATGTGATGAAAACGAAGGTTCAATGGTCTAAATTGAAGTTGTAATTGTTTGTGGGCTGATTTACAAGATAATGTGATTTCAATACGGCTCTTGCATTAATGAAAATGATGTTGCTAACGTATGGAATTGTTGATATAGTTTATGAATTCGGAAGAGAGAAATGTATTGTGGTTGTTCTTATGGCATTTGGAAGTTTCGGGTGAAGTAAGACATGGGTTGGATTGTCTTGAATATTTGTGAATGGATTATTGATGTTGTAAATATGATTGTTGGTTTGGTTGTTGTTGATTTGGCCGAGTTGAATTCTCGGGGATGTTGAAGTTATAGGGGAAATGCTGCCGAAATTTTTGTAGACAAAGTGTTAATTTGGAATTGGATTCTTAAGTGTTATGGCTAATGGATGATGCTTAATGATAGTATTGTAGATCGTGTGAAGTCGAGACGTAAGTTTGGATTAGCATAGAGGGCGGCCAAGGTATGTAAAGCTTGACTTTCTTTTCTTTGGCATGTCTTAGCACATGTAGGCTATGATATGATCCCTGAGGTAACTCTACTCCTACGATCCGAGCACGTCTATGAGTCTTAGTTGCTTCTTGATATCCGTATTCGTAGTATAGTTAAATTGTGGTCCTTATGCCTTTTGTATGATTATATATGAACATGCATAGAAAGATTTTGTTCGTAAAAGGGACGCTAACTACGAACGTCCGTAACTTCCATAGAAAGGCTCGGACCGCTTCGATATGTCCGTAGGAGGTTCTGTAGCGTATGATGATCTCAACCTCCACGGGCGGGCCCGGATCGGTCGGGTACTTGTCCGTGGGCCCGCAAGACGTTCCTTTGTATAGTTCTAGTAACTTGTTAAAAGAACTTAATATGGTTAACAACCTGACTTTCGTATATGATTACTCACTTATCTGTTAAGTTTGAAATGAGAAATCGTATGTATATGATGTTGATCCGTAGCTATGATGACTAGAGTTCTGTTTGACAAGTCCCGAGTAACATTCAAAAGAAACTGGATTTGACTATGACTATTGCCTTGGTTTTTAAATGATAGTCTGTTTTGAATGTTTTATGGAATCGGTGTAAATGTACGAAATGAGAATGCGTATGCACATGATTTGGATACGTAACTATGATTGATAAGAATTTTATTTGATATGTTTCCGAGTAATATCCGGAAGAGGTTTGATTTGACAAATGCCATTGGCTTGTAAATGATAATTTGTTTGATTATTCTGTTAAGTATGTATAAATGTTTTGAATGGCATATAGATCCCATGATTCTGCTCGTGCACACTTTTGTTTCTTCCTTCGCCGAGTCCCGGGCCGGTTACTATCGTGCGCACAATCCGAAGTATGATGAGATTCCGAAGTATGATGAGCATCTGATATATGATATGATACGAAGTATGATGAGTTATGAAATATGATGTGATTCTGATTTATGATGTATGACGGAGATACGGATATCTGAAAACTTCCGAAGTATGATGAGTTGTGGCGCCCAAGCGAGAGGGCGACCACGTTACGTCGTCGGTCCTATTACGGACCGCATAGGGTATATGATATGATAATCGACGATCGATGACATGATGATTTGATAATGTGATGATCGATAATATAACGAATCATTACGATGATACGGATAATATGATGATTAATCGATGATGATATGATAATATGACCGAGTCGTTTAATGTGATGATATGATAATGTGAGGGCCGGGACGCGTTATATGATATATACATATATGTGTTCTGAAATGTGATCAGTCGGTATCGGAGCCGGTGGTGGGGCAAACCCAGTGGTGAGGCAAATTCCACCTTTGGTTTAGGCGAATCCCACATCGGTTTAGGCGAATCCCACATCGGTTAATGTCAGCTACTATGATATGATTTATTTTCCATATATATATGAGACAGAAATGTTTTTAAAAGAAAGCTAAGTATTTTGGCATTCCGATCAGTATATTGGTCTTCTGTACCTCGTATGTATTATTTGTCTTTAAGATACATGTATCTTGACATTCTGATTATTATGTCCACTGTCTGTACTCCTCATTTTGGTTATGATCTCGTTTTATGTTTTCTATGCTTTACATACTCAGTACATATTCCGTACTGACCCCCTTTCTTCGGGGGCTGCGTTTCATGCCGCGCAGGTACACCCAGATGAGCTGAAGACATTAGTAGAAGATGTTCCAGCGGGATCGGCGAGCTCCATTTCTTCCGGAGTATTGCCGAGTCAGAATGTTTATGTTATGAAAGTTTGTTCTTTGTTAGAGACTTTGCAGACAGAGTCATGTGTATAATGTGTCAGTTATGTAAGCGGCTCCATAAGCCGATGTGTTGTTATATGTTATATTACAGATTTCGTGCGATTACAGATCTTTGTTTGATATAAAGAAGGTGAAAAGCATATTTGTTTTCTGAAAAAGTTCTATTATGTATTTATGCTATGATTAAGGGCCCAGTCTGATTACGAGTATTACGAGAGTCAGCGGGTTCGCTCGGCCCTAGGTAAGGGTCGGGTGCCCATCACACCCTGTCGGATTAAGGGTGTGACAAATTGGTATCAGAGTGGTTCGTCCTAAGGGTTGTTTGCAAAGTCGTGTCCAGTAGAGTCCTGTTTATGGTGTGAAGCCGGCCACATTTATAAACAGGAGGCTACGGGGCATCTAGGGTGGTTACTCTTCTTTTACTTCTTAGATCGTGCCATAGAGCCAAGTCATAGGGAATGAGATTTCCGATACTAACCTTTGATTTTAGCAGAAGAACGACACCGATCGAAGAAGGCGATTGACGATGGAAGTTACAAAGCACGCAGGTAAATAAAGGTACGAAAGATATATGTTGAGTAAGGTATTGGCGCATGATTGAAATGTGAAGTTGAAAAAAAAATGAAAAGGAAAGTAAGCAAGAAAGGGTAACACGTGCAGTCGTGTTGAGCATATGAGGTAAGTCCACTATTTTCAGACCTTTATGAATATTGAGAGCCCTGTGCGGCTGTGATACGATACGATATGATATGATGTATGTATATGATGATGGCCCTGTGAGGCACTGTTGGTATTTCCTGCGTGCAGGTTTTGGGATAATAAGGAATACAGAGGAAACTCTACTGAAATTTTTCTAGAAATGGTACGGAAATGAGATGTAAGTCTGGAATATGTTTTGAAAGAGTCGTGTTAATAGTAACGATGGGAGTCGACTGAGCTACGAGTACGGCTGCCCTCTAGCAATAAGTTAACCAAGGAGTTGGTGATAATAGTAAATAGGAGGCCGATGAGGATATGGTAATAAGGAATTTGGAACGGATTGGTGAGATTAAGAGATGACTTGTGACATTAAGAGATGACTTTGAAAGGTCTGGTAGGTTTGAATAAAGTGATATGATTAAGACAAGGGTACGGAGGAAAAAGAATTGTGACGAATAGGAACGTACGGATAAGACAGCCGATGAGATGTGTCGTGAGGACGTTTTGGGATATGTTAAGATTCCGACCTACTCCAGATTATGTGATGAAGGTTATGCGGTGAGGTGGACGTGATCATACCAGCATTAACGTACCCGATTTTGTTAGAGTTTCAAGGTTAAGCGTGCTGGAGTGAGAGAAATTTTAGGATGGGTGACCCCCCTGGGAAGTTTTCTGAAAATCTTACAAATTCAGACGTAAGAAGCAAATGAGAAACTGGAGTAGTCGAAGAAAAATTAGAGTATGCGGAGTGGCCAGGAATCTTAAGAGGACGCGTAGAACAGGGCGGATCAGGTCGGTAAGGAGAAGGAGTTAACGGAAAGAGGAAATAAGAAGGAAGTGGGACAACAGTGTAGTAATAGGATATGACGTGTGCAACTAAGGACACGAGTGCCGTAAGTGACGGAACGATGAAAAGCCAAGCTACAGAAAGTTGAGAAACGAGGAAAAATGAGTGCCATAAGTGTCGGGACGGCGGAAGGCCAAGTTGTAGGACGAGGAGAAACAAGATAGAATAAATGCCAGAAGATGACTGGTAGGATACAGGTAAACGTGGATGAACGGAATACGTTTTGAGAACGAGAGAAGGACTATGTAGAAGAAGTGTGTTCTGAGTGACACAAAGGTAGCATAAGATCCCTCGTGTGCAGAATAAGGGATAGGCATAAGCGGGAGAAATGATAAGGGGATACCAAGGGAAATACCGAGATAAGTTGAGATAAAGATAACATTTCAAGAGGACTTTGGACGCTTACCGTCGGAATAAAAGTGTCTTGTCTAATTGAGATTGGAAATAAGGACATGAGGCGAAGTATAAACGGATAATGGTAAAAGTACAACCCTAAAGGGGAAGCGAGAGAGAAAGGTAAGGATGAGATAGAAGCAGTTGATACGGTAGTGTGTTTGATATGGACGCTTGGGCTACAAATAAAACCCTTTACTGAAGTAAGTTAGTAGGATCGGGAAAACCGACAATAAGTGGATAAAAGTCAGGATAATGTTTAAGGTAGTGAGAGAAGTTTTGCCTGAGACTTTGAATGACACGACGCCAGAAAGTGGACGTGTATGAAGAGAAAGACTATAACAAGAGAATTGTATTGGATAGCTTAAGAGATAGTATGAGGGATGGCAATAGCTATGAAAAGGGAGCTCCCCCGAGGTGCTTATGAGACCCCGTAAGACTAGTTGAACATTCGAGGACGAATGTTCTAAAGAGGAAGGATGTTATACCTCGCATTTTGTACATTTGAATATTCGAGGTGATGGCGGGAAGTTGAGGATAAGGTTATAATTTTTTTTTAGAATGTAAAAGTTGAGTATTCATCTTTTATTGGTATGAAGAATTAAGGGTAAATTTAGAATAGGGAAAAATTGGAGGCTAAGAGTTGGGGAAAATAATTTCATGAAATGGCCAAAAGGCCAAGGTGGCCGTAGACCCCACCTATATTTTGGCCACTTGTTTTAAGCCATAAAAGGAGACATGTGTTCATTATATTGTGAGAGCTATATATGGGTCAAGGGATGACCAAGTCAATAATTAGTCATCTTTTATGACTTAAGGAAATTTCTAGAAAATGGAAGAAAATTGGAGAAAAATTGGAAGAAAATAGAGTGCACATGACCAACCATGTGCCATGGATGTATATATATAAGTGTGAGGCTAAAATAAGACACAACTCATCATTTAAACTTGGGAAAATTCAAGAAAGAAGGAGAAAAAAAGAAAGTAGAGAGATAATCGCCCAAGGCTGGCCGAAAATGGTGTCTCCCATTTTGATCATGAAAAAAATTATTTCTTCATGCTTTCCTACTAATTAGAAGGTCCTCGTTAACGTGGAGTAGTTGTTGGAGCAATTAATTTGTTCGTTGTTGCCATGGACACACCTAGCGTGAGTTGGAGAAGTTAGTTGGAAGAGGTAAGGTTTAATCTTTATTTTCATGTGTTATGCATGGTTTGTGGATGTTGTGGAGTGTAGAAATGAATGGAATTTATGAAAGTATGGTGTGTTGAAGTGTGTGTCCATGTTGTTGGTGAAGGTATGATGAACAAATTCTATTTAATGTTTGGTTGATTTTGTTATGGATGGTTTGTGTATGTTTTGGTGTAGAAACGAATGAAATTCATGAAATTATGTAGAATGGAAACTTTGTAGTGTTTTGGTAGAACATAATGAACTAATTTTATGTAGTGTATTGGTTGTTGTTTGTTGTGGATTATGTGATGAAAACGAAGGTTCAATGGTCTAAATTGAAGTTGTAATTGTTTGTGGGCTGATTTACAAGATAATGTGATTTCAATACGGCTCTTGCATTAATGAAAATGATGTTGCTAACGTATGGAATTGTTGATATAGTTTATGAATTCGGAAGATGGAAATGTATTGTGGTTGTTCTTAAGGCATTTGGAAGTTTCGGGTGAAGTAAGACATGGGTTGGATTGTCTTGAATATTTGTGAATGGATTATTGATGTTGTAAATATGATTGTTGGTTTGGTTGTTGATTTGGCGAGTTGAATTCTCGGGGATGTTGAAGTTATAGGGGAAATCTTTGCCGAAATTTTTGTAGAAAAAGTGTTAATTTGGAATTGGATTCTTAAGTGTTATGGCTAATGGATGATGCTTAATGACATTATTGTAGATCGTGTGAAGCCGAGTCGTAAGTTTGGATTAGCATAGAGGGCGGCCAAGGTATGTAAGCTTGACTTTCTTTTCTTTGGCATGTCTTAGCACGTAGGCTATGATATGAGTCCCCGGGGTAACTCTACTCCTACGATCCGAGCACGTCTATGAGTCTTAGTTGCTTCTTGATATATGTATTCTTAGTATAGTTAAATTATGGTCTTATGACTTTTGTATGATTATATATGAACATGTAAAAGATTTTGTTCGTAAAAGGGACGCTAACTACGAACACCGTAACTTCCATAGGAAGGCTCGGATCGCTTCGATATGTCCGTAGGAGGTTGTAGCGTATGATGATCTCAGCCTCCCGGGCGGGCCGGATCGGTTTGATACTTGTCCGTGGGCCCGCAAGACGTTCCTTTGTATAGTTTAGTAACTTGTTAAAAGAACTTAATATGGTTAACAACCTAACTTTCGTATATGATTACTCCTTATCATTGTTAAGTACGAAATGAGAAATCGTATGTATATGATGTTGATCCGTAGCTATGATGACTAGAGTTCTGTTTGACAAGTCCCGAGTAACATTCGAAAGAAACTGGATTTGACTATGACTATTGGCTTGGTTTTTTAAATGATAGTCTGTTTTGATTGTTTTATGGAATCTGTGTAAATGTACGAAATAAGAATTCGTATGCATATGATTTGGATACGTAACTATGATTGATAGAGTTTTATTTGATATGTTTTCGAGTAATATCCGGAAGAGGTTTGATTTGGCTAATGCCATTGGCTTGTAAATGATAATTTGTTTGATTATTCTATTAAGTCTGTATAAATGTTTTGAATGGCATATAGATCCCACGATTCTGCTCGTGCACACTTTTGTTACTTCCTCCGCCGAGTCCCGGGCCGGTTACTATCGTGCGCACAATCCGAAGTCTGATGAGATTTCGAAGTATGATGAGCGTCTGATATATGATATGATACGAAGTATGATGAGTTCGAAATATGATGTGATATGATATGATGTGTGACGGAGAGACGGAGATATGAAAACTTCCGAAGTATGATGAGTTGTGGCACCCAAGGCGGGGGAGGGGCAACCACGTTCGTCCGTCGGGTCCTGTACGGACCGCATAGGGTATATGGATATGATGATCGACGATACGATGACATGATGATTTGATAATGTGATGATCGTAATATAATATAACGATACGTACGGTAATATGACATTAATCGATGGTATGATAATATGATGATTAATGTGATGATATGATCATATATGATAATCGATATGATGATTGATTGTTTACCGAGTCCGTCACCGGGAGGGCGGGACGCGTTATATGATATATACATATATGTATTCTGAAATGTGATCAGTCGGTATCGGAGCCGGTGGTGGGGCAAACCCAATGGTGGGGCAAACCCAGTAGTGAGACAAATTTCACACTGGTTTAGGCGAATCCCACATTGGTTTAGGCGAATCCCATATTGGTTTAGGCGAATCCCACATCGGTTAATGTCAGCTACTATGATATGATTTATTTTCCATATATATATGAGACAGAAATGTTTTTAAAAGAAAGCTAAGTATTTTGGCATTCCGATCAGTATATTGGTCTTCTGTACCTCGTATGTATGATTTGTCTTTCAGATACAAGCATCTTGACATTCTGATTATTATGTCCACTGTCTGTACTCCTCATTTTGGTTATGATCTCGTTTTCTGTATTCTATGCTTTACATACTCAGTACATATTCCGTCTTGCCCCCCTAACTTCGGGGGCTGCGTTTCATGCCACCGCGCGGTACACCCGAGATAGTGAAGACATTAGTAGAAGATGTTCCGGCGGGATTGGCGAGCTCCATTTCCTCCGAATCGCCGAGTCGGAAATGTTTATGTTATGAAAGTTTGTTCTTTGTTAGAGACTTTGCGGACGATTAGTCATGTGTATAATGTGTCAGTTATGTAAGCGGCTCCATAAGCCGATGTGTTGTTATATGTTATATTACAGATTTCGTGCGATTACAGATGCTGTTTGATATAAAGAATGTGAAAAGCATATTTGTTTTCTGAAAAAGTTCTATTATGTATTTATGCTATGATTAAGGGCCCAGTCTGATTACGAGTATTACGAGAGTCAGCGAGTTCGCTCGGCCCTAGGTAAGGGTCGGGTGCCCATCACACCCTGTCGGATTAAGGGTGTGACACCTTATATGGTCAAGCTATGGTTTATATGTCTTTGTATGATTTGTTTTCAAACGTTGCATAAACAGTTTTGTTTTCAAAAGAGTTTTGTAACTACGAACGTCCGTAACTTTCACTGACGATCGGATGGCTTTGATATGCTCGTAAATGATTATAACGTATAATGACTATGACTTTCGTAGGCGGGCCGGGATGGGTTGACGCTCGTCCGTGGATCCGCCGACTTTCTTCTGTATAGTTCTGATGGCTTTTGAAAGAATTGATATGACTATCTTTTCCACCCCGAGTATGGCTACTTATTTTTGTGAGTCGAAATAAGAATTTTTATGTATGTGATTTTGATACGTAACTATGATTTCTGAAGTTTGGTTTGATACGTTCCAGTGATATTCGGAAGAAAATACGATTTGACTCTTTTTGGCTTATAAATGATGGTTCGTTTGATTAACCCATTAAGTCTTTGAAAATGTTTTAAATTGGTTACTCATGATTCTGCTCGTGTATTCTGTTGTTACATTTTTCGCCAAGTCCTGGGCCAGTTATGTTATCGTGCGCACTATGCTGTATTCTGAAGTATGATGTGTATTTTGAAATATGACGTGATACGAGGTCTGATATGATATGTAATAACAAGATGATATGACGATTCTGTTTATCGAGTCCCTCCTTTGGAGGGTCGGGACATGTTATATGTTATATGTATGGATTCTGGAATATGATCAGTTGGAATCAGAGCCGGTGGTGGGGCAAACCCAATGGTGGGGCAAACCCAGTGGTGAGGCAAAATTCCACACTGGTTTAGGCCAATCCCACATTGGTTTAGGCGATCCCACATCGGTTAATGGCGTCTCATATGATCGGTCATGATGTTATGATGTGTTACGGTATGTATATGATGATCATTTACTTATGTCCTCACTCGTCCCATATGAGCCGGATATGATACATGACGTGGATATGCATGATTTGTATTTCAGGAGTAAGCATTTTGGCATTCTGACTGTTATATTTGTCTTTTGTACCTCTGATGTGTGATTTGTACTTCAGATGCAAGCACTTTGGTTTTTTTCTGGTTGTTATGCTTGCTTTCTGTACTCCTTACTTCGGTTATGACCTCGATTTCTGTATTCCGTGCTTTGCATACTCAGTACATATTCCGTACTGACCCCCTTTCTTCGGGGGCTACGTTTCATGCCCGCAGGTACAGACGCCCGATTTGGAGATCCGTCAGTTTAGGATACCTACTCTGCTGCTTTGGAGTGCTCTCTTGTTCGGGGCCTACATTTTGGTACAGACATTTCCATCATTTGTATATATGTTTGTTCATGGGTACGGCGGGGCCCTGTCCCGTCATATGGTTCTGTCATGACTCTTAGAGGTCTGTAGACATATATGTGGGTTGTGGTTAGTTACCGTTGGTTGTGTTCGTTTGAGTTGTGTTTGGGCGGACCATCCAGGTGTGCCTTGTCACCGCGTGTATGTACGCTTCGATATGTTATGTATAGTACGACGACCTTATACGGCTTCGTGCGGTTTATATGTTTGTATGCGACGGTTTGGAACAACGCATGATCTTTATGTCTGTATAAATTGTTTGTATGCTGATTTCGGTTAATGAGTACGTATGGGTGTCCAGCTCGGGCACTAGTCACGGCCTACGGGGTTGGGTCGTGACAAAAGTAATACGAATAGGTGGCTAGAAAACTCGAGATATTCGTAGTCATAAAATCAACCCTGTTAATCAGTAACTCGAAAAAGAACAAAGGTCAATGAAATTTAATGCGCAGCATGATTGCGTAAGTGTCGTGTGTCACGACCCAACCCCGTAGGCCGTGACTAGTGCTCGAGCTGGGCACCCAAACACATTCATAAATCCGAATCACAAACAGATAACTTATGCGTATACAAATGTCAGACCACTGTCTCAAATTATCTCAAGCTGCTCTCGAAACACATCTCAAACACAAACATATGTATCGTGAAGCCGCAAGGCTATCAAATGGCGCAACGGCCCAAAACATATTCAAATGCAAGCCGACAACAACGCTACGTAAACGGGATCGCCTAGAACATATAACGGACAAACACACCTATACGGAGAATAGGCACAACCCACATACATGTCCATGACCTCCAGACGGACAAACGAATCATATGACGGGACGGCCCCGCGGGCGCACACGAACAAACGAATACATATGCGAGCGAACGAATATATACCAAAATGTAGGCTCACGAATAAGGGGAGCACTCCCGAACGAGCGAGAAAAGGGTGTCCCGCATCGGCGAATCACCGAAGCGTACGTCCGTACTGCGGGCGTGTGAAACACGGCCCGAAGAGAAGTGGGGTCGGTACGAAATATGTCTTAGTATGCAAAGCGAGAAGATGCATAAACAAACCGAGTCATAATCGAAACGAGTACGAAAGTAAGTGCATATCCAAATACCAAAATGTTTATTTTCAAAATACAAATCATGCATAGGGCTTAGAAAATATGGTCGCCCGCCCGTCATAGGCGCCATAACACAGCATAACACCAGAAAGTTTCAAATCTCCGTATCCCCGTCACACATCATAACACGGACATAACGCCATACACACGGCGTAACACCAAATATAAGCGGAACCCGGCCCTTTAGCCGAGGCTCGATGGTGAACCACAACACGAGCGTAACAGGAGTATAACATAGTGCGCACGACGACATAACCGGCCGGGACTCGGCGAAAAGACACGACGAACGCACGAGCAGTCGTGAGTAACCATATGTAAAAAATCATTATCATAGACTCGAAAAGATAAGTAAAATGGCCATGCTTGGAAATCGAATAATAGCCAAACAAAATTCTTTCAAAAGTCATCGGGATTACAAAAGGAGAGTCGCGGGACCACGGACGGTGTTGACCCGGCCGGGACCCGCCTATGGAAAACATACTCATCACACGCCACAAGATCTCCTACGAACATATCGAGGCAATCCGAGGAACTGCAGGAAAGTTACGGTCGTTCGTAGTTGGCGGAACTCTTTAAAAATGAAACTTTTTATGCAACATTTGAAAATCAAATATTCCAAAGACATAAGGGCCAATATTTCGTCACATCAAACATACGAATACCAAGAAACAAATAAGAATCATAGACATGCTCGGATTGCGAGAATAGGATTTTCTCGAGGCTCGTGTCATAGCCTATTTGTAACTAAGTGTCACACCCTAAATTCTGTTAGGGCGTGATGGGCACCACCTTATTTAGCTTAGTGACGAACCAGCCGACTCACATAATACTCATTAACACCGGCTTTCACTTTGTAACACGGATACATAACGAAAGTTTTTCGAAGAATAATATACTTTTTACCTTTTCTCGAATCAAAATTAATCGTAACATATAAAACTTTTAATACAATGCGTAATAGTACATCGGCTTACAACCGCCACACATGCTTGACATCTTATACCACGTTAACGTACGCAAAGTCTCTAACTCGGAACAAAATCGTCGTAACATAATGTTTTGACTCGGCGGCCTCCGAGAGGCGGGAGCTCGCCAATCACCGCTAGAACATCTTCTAATAATATCCTCGCTCATCACAGGTGTGCACTGGCGGCATGAAACGTACCCCCCCGAAGAAAGAATTCGGTACGGAATATGTACTGAGTATGTAAGGCATGAAATGTAGTAAGCGGGATCATACTAAAGTAAAGAGTACAGAAAATCATAAGACTTGCTTTTGAAAACATTTATAATGCATCTCAAAATCATATAATCATCATGTATACATATATCGTGTCCCAGCCCTCCCGTGAGGGACTCGGTAAATAAAATCATATCATGATCATGCATGCCTATACATATATATACACATACCGTACCCGGCCCTCTAGTGAGGGACTCGGTGAATAGCGTGTCCGGCCTCGCTACATAAGGGACTCGGTATGCCATCTGCCTCCATCCCCATCTCATCACATCATCATATATATATATATATGGCGTGTCCCGGCTCTGACAGTAGGGGACTCGGTGAATAATGCAATGGAATGTGCACGAATGCGTGTCACGGCCGGGTCTCGGTGAAAGATGCCTTGAGCTTGGCACGGAAGCATAGTGAGAAACTATATGCATATAAAACATTTTGAGAGACTCAAAAGTAAGTCGAACGGATCGTCATTCGAAAATCGGGACAATAGTTATATCAAAAACCTTTCGGACATTATTCGGAAACATATCAAATATTATAAACATATTAAAGAACCATAGAGATCATAGCCGTACGTCAAACTAATCTGAGTCCGCCTCGGAAAGTCACGAACCTTATTTACTTTAGGACTTACCACAAACATATCAAAACGATCCGAGCCTTTCTGTGAAAGTTACGGACGTTCGTAGTTTCGGAATCGTTTAAGAAATAAACTCTTTTTGAAAACAACTTTCATAGAATCTTTGAAATCCATTCATGTGAAAAAAACATAAGGACCATAATGTGACTACATTAAGAACATGAATATCAAGCAACAAATAAGGATCATAAACATGCTCGGACCGCAAGAGTGGAATTACCTCGGGGTACGCGTCATAACTTACTTTTCACCAAACATGCCAAAAGAGAAAGGGTGAAGCTTACATACCTTAGCCGCTTCCTAAGTTACTCCGAATTTACGTCTCGACTTCTCACGATCTACAACAACATCGGTAGGCATCGAACATTAGCCATAAGCATCAAAGAATCCAATTCCAAGCCATTGCTTTCTACGAAATTTCACATCTCCCCTATAAATTTGCTCAACCCCAGGAATTCAACTCGGCCAAATCATTATCAACAATACCAACAAACATAATCGCAATATCAATAATCAATCCCGACGCATTCTAACATTAATAAATCCCTTCATATAATTCGACGACATTCCATTACATTCAATTCGACTACGTACTTTCAAATTAACATCAACGCTCACAAGTTCAAATACCAATCCAAGATCATTAAACTAAGATTCAAGAACATTTCAAATAATCCGCCCAATGATCAACAAGCCAATCCAATGCACAACCTTACCCGGAATCATTCCAATTCAACAATAACATCACCAACACAATTCTTTCTTTCAAATTCATAAACTATGTCAACAATCCATTCGTTAATAAATTCATTTTCATAAATTCAAGAAAGCATATTATAGTCACATTAGCTTCCAAACGGCTCATATGATTACAACTTTGATATTGGATTATTAAGACTTCATTTTCCATCATAGAGTTCACAATACAACAATCAAATTATACTAAATAAAATTAGTCCTTCTCCCCCAAAAGGCGCCACCATTGGAA
>NC_081353.1:3421770-3427129 GCF_029784015.1 Lycium ferocissimum
CACCCAATTCAACATACCATATATGAATTTTTTCATTTCCACACACTACAACACACATGAACCATCCATAACACATGAAAAGAGGATTAAAACTTACTCTTTTTCACTTAGTTCTTCAACTTGGCTAGGTTGAGAATTGCAAGAACAAAGGCTTTGCTTGCTCCAAAAACTACTTCATGTTTTTAAAGGGCCCTTTTCCAATGAGTTGAAAAACTAGAAGAAATTATTTTTTTCTTCAATTTTCTTGGCATCCATCTCGCCATTCCAACGTGCTTCCTTTTTTTTTCTCCATGCTTCTTCATATTTCTAGAGTTAAAAGATGATGATTTTGTCTTGCTCCTCATCTCATATATGCATACACAATTCATCCATGTGTACCATAGCCCACACATGGCTTGGATGAATCAAATTTGGCCAAAGCCGTGTGTGGGAACCCGCGCCTCCACCGCGACGACATGAGTACATTTTCATGGAAATAAATACTTTCCAATAATTCACTTTTGACCTCAAATTTTCCTTAATATTGCCTCAATAAAATCATAAGCAACTTATGCCTTAAATAAAATTGGATGTCAAAAGTCTCGATACCAGCATCCGGAATAGTCTTGTCCTTAACTTTTAATGATTGCTTTAAATGTCCCAATGTACAAAATATGGGATATAACATGCATGCTAAACCTCCTCCAAAGAAACTCAAAACCATCGTGCAGTAAACCCCCTTGATCTTTACAAAAAATTTTGGGATGATAACATCAAAGAACTTCTTACCGTCTCTTGAAGACAAAATAATCGTCTACGGGTACGATTGTTGATCTTGACCATATGTTTCTTGTGTTGTAAGGTAAAACATTTATTTGTCTATCAGG
The DNA here is from genome assembly GCF_029784015.1 of Lycium ferocissimum. Classification (NCBI taxonomy): domain Eukaryota; kingdom Viridiplantae; phylum Streptophyta; class Magnoliopsida; order Solanales; family Solanaceae; genus Lycium; species Lycium ferocissimum. The sequence goes on from NC_081353.1 coordinate 3,422,637, forward strand.
TTGGGAGATTTTTTCAAAACCCCTCCTCATGTGTATGAAATCCCTGTTCGTATGTTTTATGCAAATCTCCGGTCCTCTAAAGCTAATGAACTCGAAACCATGGTCTTTGGTACCCACATTGTATTAAATTGCCCTATCCTTGACTCTATTTTTGGTTGCACCTATTCTGGTTTTTTTGAACTACCCAGAAATTTTTGGCCTGAACTCTTGAAGTCTCCTTTGATGATGTTAAGAAAACCCTTTCCAATTCCACCTCTGTTCCTGCTTAAATTGGTCCGTCCAACATCTCTTTTGAGGCTCGTTTGTTAGCTCATATGGTTGCGACTACTATTGTCGCTCGTGCTGGGTTCTACTCTACTATCTCCCAACGTGATGCCATCTTTGCTTTTTGCCTTCTCTCCAAAAAGAAAATCAATTTGTCCTCCATAGTCATCAACTACATGATTGAGTTTTTTCAAATCCTTCTAGCCTTCCAAAGGTATGCCATCTCCCGCATACTTAAGTCCACAAAATTGATTTAGTCGATATCCCATTACTCTCGTTAAGCAATGTTACAACTCTAGGGCGTTTGGTAGCACGGGTATGTCTTGAGCAATGAATCTTGGGTGCTAAAGGACGTCTTGATGCATCTCAACCCGGTCCTTCCACCAAAGAAAAAAAAATCGATCCTTCTCTGCCCCTGAAGGGCGAATCGCTCCCCAAACTCTCTTTTCGGATAAAAAAATTTAGTCCATCAAAGACTTAAGGCATCCACAAGGCCAAAAGAGAAGATTCGTGATATGACAAAGGGAAAAAGGGGGATGTCTCTAACCCCTAAATGGGCCGTAAAAAGGAAAAAAACCGTCCGCCAAGCTTGCGGTTTAGCGACCCCCAAGTCTTACTATTCAACAAAGAAGGATGCTTTTGTGAATATTTTGCTTTTTTCCCTTCGTCTCCTTTTCCGACGCCAAGAGGTTCCTTTTTTTTTTTTTTTCCGTTTAAAAAATTTTTTTTTGGGGATTTAAATTTTTTTTTCTTTTGGGTTGACTTTGGTTTAATTTTTTTGTGCTATTTGTTCGATCTTACAAATGTTATAAGTTTTAACATTTATTTGTCGTTTTTTGTCTTTTTTTTGACCGATGCCAAAAGGGGAGAACTAGAAAACCAATGTTCGGAACCTACAAGGACAAGTCAATAATTAGCCTCCACCTTTTCGGGAATCCGTGTTATATTTGGGGTTTTTTGAATTGGGACAATCCTTAACTATGATAAGTTGGGGACAAAACCTTTCCCGGATACAAAGTCATTTTGCCCTTTTGATTTTTTTTTAAGACATAATTTGTTCAGAATTTGTGGGGAACATTTGGGAAAAATTTTTGGGACCAAAAGGGAATAATTGAAATTTGGAAATCAGCATTTTTTGGGCCATGTTAGCCGTTGGGGAGATCCCACACTTTTTGTGGAAAAATTTTAAATTTCCAAAAAATGGGCCGGGACATTTGTATGACTTATATTAGTAAAAAAGATGATTTGTCATTCATCTTCATTCAACACTTAGAAAAAAAAAAAAGGTAAGAACAACAACAACAACCTCTCCCAAGAGGGAGAAAAATCAAGCCCAAAATTTGATATCCTAAAAATTTTTTTTGAGAAATCCACTAATCGGGTCCCAAGTAACGGGGGTTTGGGGGTCATAAAAATCCGTTTGAACCAAACCCCTAGCCTATTTGTAAGTTGAGGAAAGGTAAGATTTAATCTTGTTTTTGTTTTTAAATGATGAGATTTTAAAATGTTAATAGGATAAAATTTCAGAAATATGGCATGTGGGAAGGGCCAGACGGGTGTACCCGTGTGGGGGCGGGTTTGAGAGATAAATTTGATTATACTAGCTGAGTTTATGTGAAGAAAAGAAGAGAATCAAAACATAGTATAGTTTTATTAAATGGTCATATTATAGACAAGAAGGGTTAATTCTATTTGAATTTTGATTGTTTTTGTTAGAACTCTATATTGGCATGATTTAATGCCCAAAATTGATAGAAGTTTTGGGGGCGATTTGGAGGTTTTTGGCTTGATGATTTTGTATTTTTTGGAAGACATTGTTGAGGGCAATTGTTGGGCAAATCATGATTTGGAAGAGGAAGGGGTTTAGGTTGTGTTCTGGGGTTTGGACAGCTTTTCTAGGGGGATATTATTTGGGATGTTTGAAATGTTGTATGAATTGTTTAAGATGTCTTTGAAGTGTTGGTAGGGGGGTTAGATCAAGTATAACGTTGATTTTGGCTTGAATGTAACCCGGGAAATTTGAATACTATAATGTTTTTGAATGATGTAAAAGAGGGTTACTAATGTTATATTGTTTTTCGATTGATTATTGATGTTGCTAGTTTGGTTGTTTGGGGTTTTTGTTATTTGGCCAGAAATTCTGGGGGCCATTTTTTGGGAAAAAGCCACCCCAAAATTTTGTAAATTTAAGGGTTTTTTAAATTAAATGCCTAAATGCTATGGCTAATGTTTATAATGACGTATTTGTGACTGGGGGGCCCGAGGCGAGGTTGGCATTAGCTTGAGTTTGGACTAGCTTTAGAGCGGGCGGGTAGTAAAGCTCAACCCTTTCTTCTTTTGGGATGCCTTAGTTACAAATAAAAAATGACACGAGCCCGAGAAAAAATTTTATTCTCGCAATCCGAGCATGTTTATGACTCTTATTTGTCCCTTGGGAAATTTGATGTTAGTGATGAAAATTGGCCCATGTCGGGGGGAAATTTGGTTTTTGAACGTCGAAAAAGTTCCGTTTTTTAAAAAAGTTCCGAACACGAACGCCCGTATCTTTCTTTGGCCCGATTGCCTCGATATGTTCATATGATTGTATGGCATAGAGGATGCCACGGGCCCCGGCCGGTCAACACCCGTCCGTGGGGCCCGCGACTCTTCGTTTTGTAATCCCGATGACTTTTGAAAGAATTTGGTTTTTATTATTCCCACCGATTATTTTACTTATCTTTAATCATGGGAATGATTTTATACATATGGTTTCTCACGACTGTCGGATTCGTTGTATCTTTTGCCCAGTCCCGGCCTCCCGTTGTCGTGCGCACTTTTTTATACTCCCGGGGTTATGCCGTGTTATGGTTCACCAGCCCTCGCGAGGGCCGGTTCCGCTTATATTTTGGGGTTTCCCCGAGGCGTTAGCCCTGTTAAGGTGACGGTATACGGGGATTTAAACTTTCCCGTGTTATGGGTTCGGGCGGCGGCACCATATTTTCTGAGCCCTATGCATGATTTATATTTTGAATATAACATTTTGGTATTTTGGATTTGCACTTACTTTTCTGTACTTCTGTTTCGATTATAACTCAGATTTGTTTACTATATCTTCTTCTTTGCATACTCGACATATTCGACCCACCCCCCCTTTTCGGGGCCCCGTTTAGCCCGCGGGGAGTACACACAACGGGGGATCCGCCGCTAGGACACCCTTTCTCGGCGGAGGCCCTTATTCCGAGCCCCATTTTGGTATATATCCGTTCGTTGATATGTAAGTTTTCGGGGGGGCCGGGGGCCCTTTTCCCGTCAATGATTCTTTTTGTCCCAGAGGTTTTGGGCGTATAGGGGGTTTGGCCTATTCGTATAGTGTTTGTATGTTTATGTTCCGGGGTCCCATTCGCCGTCCTTCTCGCTTGCATTTGTATATGTTTTGGGGCCGAGCCCATTTGAAGCCTTCCGCGCCCAAAATATATGTTTGTGTTTGAGATGGTTGAGAAGCGAGATAATTTGAGACAACGTCCGATATTTGTACACGATAAGCATCGTTTTGGGTTCGACGTTGGGGGTTTTTTGCCCGCCGGCACTAGCACGCCCCGGGCGGGCGGAGTTGGGTATCCGAGCGGGTTTATTTGAATGTCCTCCGGCAGAAATTCTATCGAGTGGGCACACATCTATAAACAGGGGGCAGGACATTTAGGATGTTTTCTTTCCCTTTTTGACTTGATCTAAGAAATTGGATCGTGGGGAACTTTCTCAACAAAATGTTATTTTTCACATGCCCTTTGGGGAAGGCCACAAAGCCCCTGGGGAAATCCCGCAGGGAGCCCAGTGCCCCAGAAACTAAGGCCCCTGCCACCCGTATGTCACGACCCAACCCCGTAGGGGCGGACACCGAATTGGACACCAAAGCCCCCGCACTCGAATTAACATACTAACTGCATAAATATAAATAATCACATATGATCTCGATTAGCGCATAATAGCTAAAAATTATCACAAAAAGTCAACAATGTCAAAAAAACCCTAGGGGCGAATGTACATATCATATGTACCACAAGGTACCACCGGTAAGACGCCCCCAAAAATGTATCACACATATACGTAACGTACGTATAGCTACACCTACGTACATGTCCACACCCCAAACCAAAAATAACGAAATCATAGGGACGGCCCGACCCCCCAAAAAAATATATACATATGCACGAAAAATACATATATACCAAAATATCGGGCCCGACGGGGAG
>NC_081353.1:3427229-3511527 GCF_029784015.1 Lycium ferocissimum
TTGTTAACAAGTCAAGATAGAGCACCAGAAGCTCGAAGGTTTATTGCAGGCTATGGATATTCCAACATGAAAATTGGAGGCAATAAATATGGATTTCATTACAGGTGTCACGACCCAACCCCGTAGGCCGTGACTAGTGCCCGAGCTGGGCACTCGTACGCATCCGTCAACTATAACCATACCATAGCAAACATAATAAGAACTTAAACATACGGAAAGGCACGGCGTCGCATACATATATACAAATCGTACATAAGCCTGGGAACATTTAAAACACAAACACAACTGAACAGTGACTACCCACAACCCACACATATGTCTACAGACCTCTAAGGTAATAACGAGATCATATGACGGGACAGGGCTCCGCCTTACCCCTGAATAGACATAAACATATACGACAAAAGAGTCTGTACCAAAATATGGGCTCCGGAACAAGGTAGCACTCCAAGATAGCTGGATAAGAATCCTAAGTCGGCGGATCACCAAAACGTGTATCCGTACTGGCGGGCATGAAACGACCCCGAAGAAGGGGGTCGGTCACGGAATATGTGCGAAATGTAAATCATGGAATACGGTAAACGGGATCATACTTGGCAACCGAATCATTACGGGAACAAGTATGATAACCGGAAAAATCAAATGACTTGCCTTAGAGACATATATCATGCATGTCAATATCATATCATCATGTCATCATATATATATATATATATATATATATATATATATATATATACCGTACCCGGCCCTCTAGTGAGGGACTCGGTGAATAAGATCATCATATCATCATATCGTCATGTCATCATATATATATATATATATACCGTACCCGGCCCTCTAGTGAGGGACTCGGTGAATGAGATCATCATATGCCATCCTGGCCGCCATCCCCATATCATCACATCATCATACATATATATACCGTACCCGGCCTCTAGTAAGGGACTCGGTGAATAATGCAATGAAGCGTGCACGAATACATACCCGGCCCGGACTCGGTGAAAGACATATTGAGGCTTGCACGAGCAGAGTAGTGAGAAACCATATGCACACACATCATCATTACAGACTCAATGGATAAGTAAGTAGTTGGCGCCCGAGAGTTAAATCGGAAATCATATTAAGTTCTTTAAAAAAAAAAAACAAGTCGTTAGGACTATACAAAGGAAAATTTCGGGGACCACGGATATGCATCAAACCAATCCGGGCCCGCCCATGAAAGTTAAAGTCATTATACGTTATAGAATCATTTACGAGCAAATCAAAGCAATCCGGTTCTGTCTATGAAAGTTACGGACATTTTTAACATAAAAATCCTTTTTGGAGCAAAACTCTTTATACCACATTTGAATTCAATCATACAAAGACATAACGACCATAGTTCTACCACATTAAGAATGCTAACACTAAGAGGTGGATAAGGATCGTAAACGTGCTCGGATCATAAGAGTAGAGTTACCCCGAGGATCGTATCATAGCTTACTTACACTAAGACATGCCAAAAGAAAGGAAGGGTAAGCTTCACATACCTCGTCCGCTTCCTAAGCTAATCCAAACTCAAGTCTCGGGCTCCCAAGATCTACTGATACGTCAATAAATACCAAACATTAGCTATAGGCACTTAGGAATTCAATCCTAAGTTAGCATTTGTCTACGAAATTTGGGCAGCATTTCTCCTGTTTATATGCCTAGCCCGAATTCTCAATTCGATAACCAACAACACCAACAACAATACCAATAGTATTAACATCATTTCCAATACCGACGTATGCCATAAAACTTCCCGCACACTGTTTTCTAAATTTCTCGGCCAACCAAATTTGCGATATAACTATTTAATAATTTTATTTCCATAAAGGAGTCGAAATTCATATGAACAACATCAATAACAACAGCCTTCACATTTTACAAGTTAAATACATTTATTTTCATCCAAAATTCTCTTCAAATCTCCTTCCATAATTCACAACACCAACACACGAATTTATCAGACTATTCCTGCCGTGCTAATCCGTTAAAATTCTAAATAAACTCGTTAACAATGAAAAGGAACCGTATTCATACCTTAAGCATGCAGCCCCCACGTTATCACTCTTCTCCTTGGTTGATTTTTAGCTCAAATTGAAGACAACGCAGCGTACAACACTTTTCTCTTCATGGGCTTCGAATTCGGGGCTCGATTTTGGTCAAAATTGGTTTTTCTTCTCTCCAAGGCTCTTCTCTCTCTCTTTCCAGAATTTTCTGGTGTTCTTGGTCTGAAAAATGAGAGGCAAGGGCTGAAATTTCACTTAAATAGGCATGGGTCATGGGCCTAACCCGGTTGGGCCCGATTTGGGCCTAGCCCACTGACCTTTCCGCCTTAAAACGTCCATATCTCCTTATCCCGATGTCACCTGTGGGCCCATAACCTATGGTTGGAAAGCTAATTCAATTATATACAATTATATCTTTGGCATTTTTCCTAATTCCAAACGTATAATACCGTTTCTGCCCCTCGAAGTCAGATCACCCGAAAACGTTACTTAAAAATATTTGCTTGGAGGACTTCCACTTTGATTTGGCTCAAGGGTCCTTCTTGAGTTATGTTTAACTTCACATATGTGATTTATATAAATTGTCGTATGTTCCAAAAAAAATCCCAATGTGTGGGCCCCACCTCAGCTTGCGAATAATCCGACGTACAAAAATACGAAATATAATGCTGTCAACGTGAGTTTAAATTATGAAGCAACAACATGATTGTCAATTTTTAAGCACGTTAATAAGGACCTTCCAATTGGTTGAAACTGCTAGAAGAAAATAATTTTTGTGATCACTATTCATGATCTTCCATTTTAGCTTGCCTTGGCCGAATATGGCTCCTTTGGTTTTCTCCAAGTTTCTTGAATTTTCTAAGGGTGAGAATGATGAAGATGATTTAATTAGTCATCTTCTAATCACATATATAAAACATCCATGTGGCCCATGGCCCACACCCATGTGGTAGGCCACTTGGCCATTTTTATTTCATGAATTTTAACTTTTCAATATTCACTTTTAACCCCAAATTTTTTCTTAATATTCCATGCCAACAAAATCATAAGCAACTCATGTCTTAAAACAAAATCGTAGTTAAAAGTCTCCACTTCGCCTCCCGGAATAGTCTTGTCCTTAACTTATCATGGTTAACTCGGATTGTCCCAATGTACCAAACACGGGATATAACAACAGGGTTGCCCTGTACTCCGCGGAAGTATGATTCAATATGGTTCATAGTTGATAGGCTTATAAAGTCAGCCCATTTCGTGCCTGTCAGAACTACTTATTTAGCTGAAGATTATGCGAAGCTTTATCTTAAGGAAATTTTATGACTTCATGGTGTTCCTACATCCCTTATTTTTTATAGAGGGGAGTTGTTCACTAATAATTTCTGGAAATCTTTTCAGAGTGGATTGGGGACTCAGGTGAGTCTTAGTACTGCATTTCATCCACAAACAGATAGACAGGCGGAGCGTACCATACAAAAACTTGAGGACATGCTAAGAGCTTATGTGATTGACTTCCGAGGTAGTTGGGATGATCATTTGCCTCTTATTGAATTTGGTTTTACGAGGTAGTTGGGATGATCATTTGCCTCTTATTAAATTTGCATATAATAACAGTTACCATTCCAGTATTCAGATGACTCCTTATGAGTCTTTATATGGGCAGAGATATAGGTCACTTATAGGATGCTTCGATGTGGGAGAAAATCAGTTAGTAGGCCCAGACTTGGTACAGCAAGCAGTCGACAAAGTGAAAATGATTCAAGAAAGGTTATTAGCAGCACAGAGTCTACCAAAATCCTATGCAGATAACCGATGACGCAAGTTAGAGTCGAGGTAGGAGATTTGGCTTCCCTAAAGATCTCACCTATGAAGGGAGTAATGAGATTTGACAAGAAGGTCAAGTTGAGCCCTCGATACATTGGGCCATATAGAATTGTTCGTGCAGTGGGTAAGGTGACCTATAAGATAGAGCTACCCTCTGATTTAGAGTCTGTGCATCTGGTATTCCATGTGTCCATGCTCCGTAAGTTCATAGGAGATCCTTCGATGGTTGTACCGGCAAAGGATATCCAGGTGACCGAGCAGTTATCTTATGAGGAGACTTTAGTGGCTCTATTGGATAGACAAGTTCGTCCATTGCGAACTAAGGATGTGGTTTCCATTAAAGTTATGTGGAGAAATAATAATGTTGAAGAAATGACTTGCAAAGCCGAAGAGGAAATGAAAGCTAAATACCCGTATTTATTTTCATCATCTCAGGTGGCTCAGTCTAAGGCATCATCTCCCCCAGGTATTGATTCCATTTATAGTTATTGTGATTGGTCGTGTGAGGCCATGGTGTTGTATGTTTTAGCATGTGGCCCTGTGTGGCATTATTTTAGGTTGCTGTGTACAGGATGGATTGGCATATTTACAGGGGAGACTGCCAAAATTTTTATAGCCTATGACTTGTAAAAACATTCGAGGATGAATGTTTCTAAAGGGGGAGAATGTTACACCTTTCGTCCTCGTCGCAAGCAGTCCTTGGCTTATGGGTGGTCTATACCCCTATTATGGGGATCCGTATCCAAGTTTTTGAGAAAATAAATGCCTTACCCCGTGTGTACCAAAATGTAAGTATACATCCTTGCGATTTGATAGGATTTGAAGCTAAACAAAGCGAATCGACGCGGGCTGGAGAGACTCGGGAGAGTCTGCAGAACTCAGTCACCATTAATGGGCCATCGACATGTTGATGAACCGTCGTGGTGCACCATCCCTGCTCCGCCGCCTCTGACGTTTCAGGTGGAAGGTCGACGGAGCATGTCGACGAGCCGTCAACCCACCGTCGACCCCCACTACTGGAACTTTCTAGTTCCCTCTATATATATTTGACTCCCACGTGTTATTTTCATTATTTTCCACATCCAAATCAGATAAATTCCTAGAATATTCCTCTTAATATTTTCCATCATCATAGTGAAAATTTAGCAAGATCTGAGCCCTGTAAACCCGTGCTTGTGAAGGGAAAGTTGCCCTTAGGGTTCTATTGGATTTGTTAAGCTTTGGAATTGGAGTTGAAGTTGGATTCTTGGAACCCTAGACTTTTCAAGGTATGTATATGATTCCTACCATTGTGTTTAAGCTAATTACCAAGAGTTTTAGTAGTTTAAAGTAAAGAGGATTATAATTATGGAAGTTGTAAGTTGAATAAGGGTAGAGTTGGACTTGAGGACTATTTTGAGGGATGATTTGGAGTAGAATCGATTGTATTGATATGTAAGTATTGATATGGTTATTGTTAGTATTGTTGTTGATAGCTAAGTTAAATTGGAGATAGAGGTATTATTGAGTTATGAAGGAGATGTTGCTCGAACTTCGTAAAGTCCTTTTTTCACTTGAATGGGATAGTAAGTATTATGAAGTGACTAATTGTGGTCTATCTTGTCTTGATTGTAGACTTACGAGTTCAAGAAGTAGACGTTAGATGATTAGATACGCTTCAAGGTATGTTAAGGCTCTCCCTTTTGTTCTTTTGGCATGATCTTTACTATCTGAACGAACAAGTGAGCAAGCGAATTCTAAAGACTCTACTCTTAGATAGCACAGGATTTATCGTATCCTTGATTCCTTATGTTCATGTCCATGACTTCTAGAGATTTTTTGTTATCTAGAGTAATCTGGAGTATATCTTTCATGTGCCTAAATAGCCGGGCAGCACCACTACGGTGGGCAGCATATGGATGATGATGTATGATTAGACAGTGCCTATATGGCTAGGCATCACCACTAGTGGGTGGCGTGAGATGATTACCGTTCCATACGCGGGATTATACGAGATATGGATCTAGCCGTATGTTTCTCAGCACTATTATATGATATATGGATCGGGTTGTACGTTCCACTGCACTACTAGTTATATTATGATCTATGCATATCATATACTGTAGAGGTGTCTTCAGTCATACAGATACATTTAGACAGTTAGTTGTTTATGAGTTTCAGATTTCTTTCATGATTCTTATATATATACATATTACTCTTATGCCTTGCATACTCAGTACATTATCTGTACTGACTCCCCTATTGCTCGGGGGCTACATTCATGCCCGCAGGTTCAGGTAGATAGAGAGGTGATCCAGCTCAGTAGGACCCTCCCTCAGCTGTAGTCGGTGCGCTCCACTTGATCTGGAGTTGCGATTTATTTTGGTATGTCATTCTTTTGAGATGTATATGCATATGTGTATGACGGGGCCCTGTCCCGTCCTTTCTACAGCTTTTATTCCATTAGAGGTCTGTAGACAGTTATGTGTAGATGACTTGTGATGTAGCCTTGTCGGCTCCCATTCTTGTGTACAGTCCATGTAGCAGCCTAGTTGGCTTGCATTGTTATCTTCAGTATATATGTTCCTGATATTATTCTTTCATGAGTCAGTATGTTACACCTTCCGTTTTGTTGCAGGGAGATTTTGGCTTATTGGTGGTGTGTACCGTCGGTTCGGTAATCCGCACCAGAGTTTTGGACATGAGATATTTTACCTTGCATGTGTACAGTAGTATAAGTATGCATTCTTGACATTACAAGGGAATTAGAAATGAAACGAATCGAACCGGAGTAAAACGGAGCAATTCAGAAAAACTGTTGAAACCAGTCAACGTCAACGGCCCAAAAGACCACTGTCGACAAGTCAACGAGCCATCGTCTAGCACCATCGACAAGGTTCTGCAGTCAGACATCTCAGGCGACAGTTCGACGGGGCATGTCGATGGACCGTCGACACGTCGATGACCGCCGACCCGTGGATCTGGAAAAGATAAGAGATATGTTATGAAATTGATAATGATGATGATAAGTCTAAGCCTAGAGATCCTAAAGCCCATAATATGATATTTCGACGAAGCAAATGATCCTTGTACGATTCTTTGATGTTATTCATTGTTGCTAGACCCACCTTATGATTACCCCATAATGGAATCAGGGGTTCTCGACCTTACGTCACCCCGATAGAGTTGTAGTATCTAATTGATTTCTTATGAATGCTTGATGGTAAGTATATGATGATGATGATTATTACACCATGTCTAGATGGTCGGACATGTCACTGCGAAGGCGGGCTGCATATGATTACACCGTGCCTAGATGTCCAGACATGTCACCTCGAAGGCGGTGCCTAAATGGCCGGACATGACACCACCAGTGGGCGGCGTGTGATAGTTACCTGGATGCGGGTTAACGATGATGGTATATGTGACATGCATAACATGTAAGCAGGTTATATCTTCGCCTCATGTTTCATGATTTCTTTACAATGTTAGTATTATTCATGCCTTACATACTCAGTACTTTATTCGTACTGACGTCTTTTCTTTTGGACGTTGTGTTCATGCCCACAAGTAGACAGGGAGGTGGCCCAGATTCCTAGTAGCTACTCAGCAAGCTTACTGGAGCACCCCACTATTTCGGAGGTGCCATTTTTGGAGGTATTATTTTGGTGCATATATTTGGGCACGACGAGATCCTGTCCCGTCTCTATGTCTAGTACTCTGGTAGAGGCTCGTAGATACTGTTATATCCCGCTTTTTTTGCATAATTGGAAAATTCGAAATAATTGTGATTTATGAGAAAGGAGGCCATGTTTGAATTTTTCTTAGTATGTGTATGTTGATATGGAAGTTTGGATGCTAGAATATTGGAGAAGGCCTAAGGGCAAAATTGGAATTTTAGAAATTTGTTTCGGGAATTCGCAAAATATGATTCATGAAGAATTGGGCCAAAAAAATAATAAGGAAATGAGGCCCAATTTGGACAAAGGTGGCCGGCCATGCCTAGGCCCAACCCATGGGTTTTAATAAAATTTTCCATGTGCCAAGCATGTGATTAATTAAGGGGACAATTATATATAAGTGTTCCTCTCTAGAAATTTCAAGAAAAATCAAAGGAAATCAAGAGAAAAAAAAAAGGAAGAGGAGCTCACGGCTAGAGAGAAAGAAGAAAAAAAAAAAAAGAGAAAAATTCTTGGAGCTTGATCTTTGATTCAAAAGCTTGGTTCTTCTTGGATTCTTACTAAGTTCAAGGTGTTCTTCAAAGTGATATAAATATCTTGGCAAGAAAGAGCTTCTTTTGGCAAGTGGAAGAAATTGGAAAGGTAAGAATTCATTCCTTTTAGTTATGTTATGAAGGTTTGGTTGTGTTGTAGTGTATAGAAATGAGTTGGAAGCATAGAAATATGGAAGTTTGCATGGAGGAAGGGCATGCATGTAGGTGGCCGTATGTATGGTTAATGTGTAGTGTGATTGTGTTGAATTTTATGTTGTATTATGATTGTAGACATTGTAGAAATTGCATTGGAAGGGAAAGATGGATATAAACTTGAGGAAATGGAAATTTGGCCTATGGCCGTGTGGTACATAGTAGAAGGAAACATGTTGAATTTATTTTGTTTAATATGTTAGTCGCGTCGTTGTGATCATTATTATGTAAATGAAGCATAGATGGGTTAAGTTGGCATGAAAATGGAATGTAGAGAATTATGTCGTATTAATGTAATTTTATGATATTAAGATAATGAGGTTGTTTAAGTGTAGATTATTGTGGTTGGTGATGAATTAGAGAGTAGAAAATGTGTTGGGATGATTTTGTTGCATAAATAAGAATTTTGGATAGAATATGGAATCGTCGAATATTGGATGTAAGGTTTGAAATATTTTTGGTTTGTGTTTGAAGGATCTCATATTAGTGTGTGAATAGGGAAATATTGATATTGATTTGAAAATGTGAAGCTGGAATGGAAGCCAGCGCATTATGTCGGAAAGTAGACTAATTGTGTTATATTGCGATTTGTAGCGATTGTTGTGATTGTTGATGTTGTTGTTGGTTGTTGTTGATTATTTTGAGCCGAGTTGAATCTCGGGGATGACATATGTATAGGGGAGATGCTGCCCAATTTTTTATAGACAAGTATTGGTCAAGAATAGGACTTCTGAGTCTCATGAATAGTAACTGGTAAAGGTGACCATTTGCAGATTTTTGACGAAACGGGATTGGAGTTTTGGCAAGCGTAAAGGGCAAGGAAGGTATGTAAAGTCTTCCCTTCTATTCTTTGGCATGTTCTAAACGTATTAGGCTCGGACGCGGGCCTTAGATATGACTCTGTCTCCTGAAATCCGAGATTGAAATTGGCCCCATTTCTTTCAGCGCAATTGAACTAGTTTCTTACAAATTGTAATTTAAGCGACTTATATGTATGTAACTTTCCCAAATGGACTCGGATTGTCCCAAAACTCTCACGAATGACTCCGTAAGACTCATGATCCATAATTTGAGTTCACCACCTCGATTCACGCGAGGTGGGCCCACAGAATCCGAGACCTCTTACTATGGTTTTAATTGATTTATGTCTACACAGAATGTCTAAAGGAATCTTGTGATCATTGTACCGCTGTCAAATGACAAATACGACGAATCTATAATATTATGGTATGTGTTATGATCCCAGGAACATGATTCGATATAAGTAATCGTGCCATCCCCAAAAAGGGCCTACATATATACTATGATTGTCGTCCGATTTCTTTGCAGCGATATGTCATTTGAATTGTTCCATTTGTTAAGGAACGATCATTCTGAATATTCCGTAAGCCCTGTGATATATTTGCTTCGTATGAACAGTCTCAAAATTCTATTTTGACATAATCCGTCACGACATCCGAAAGGTACGAATTATGACTTATTGTTGATTTGTCTATTAAGTCTGGACTTGTATGCATATGTTTCTGCATTGATCTGTTCGTGCAAGCTATGATATGTCTTTTCACTGAGCCCGGGCCAGGACATGTTCTCGCGCGCACTTCTTGCATTATTCACCAAGTCCCTCGTACTTGCGGGCCGGGACACGTTATTTGTATGATTATGATATGATGATACGGGGATGGTGGCCAGGACGGCACATGATTATTATTCACCGAGACCCGCAGTAGAGGGCCGGGACACGTTATGTATACATGATATATGATTTTGACAGATATGATCCATATTACCGAGTCCCTTAATGAGGGCCGGGACACGTCATCTGCACACATGATACATGATTTTGTTAAGCATGACCTCACTTACCGAGTCCCTTATCAGAGGGCCGGGACATGATATATGTTTGCATGACATCATATGATTTGATATGCATTATGTCTTCTGAGGTCTCGGACAAGGTATTACCTTTTATACTTCAGATTTTAATCATAGCTCCGTCTGTTATATTTCTGCATTCCTGTCCTTGGTTATGATTATCCCTGTTACTTTTCCGCTTTACATACTCGGTACACTTCCGTACTGACCCCCTGTTCTTCGGGGGCTGCGCTACATGCCCGCAGGTACAGACGCACCGCGTGATACGCCACCAGCGTAGGATACCTGTCTGCTGTTTGGAGTCGCTCCCCTTGATCCGGAGCTTGTACTTTTGGTATATACTTCTGCTGTCATACATTCTGTACATGTACTTATTTGGGTACGGCGGGGCCCTGTCCCGTCTTCTGATTCCGTTATGTACGTTAGAGGCCTGTAGACATGTATGTGAGTTATGGCTATGTCTGTACAGTGTATGTATATGTGATATGTTCTGGGAGGTTCCCCCGCCATGGCAGCCTTGCCGGCTCGCCTATATGTGTGTATGTGAATATGTTGGCCCCGTGTGGCCTTTGTTGGTATTTTCTCGCGTGCGGTGTTAATTTTGTTAGTAAGAAAAACAGAGGAAACTCTGCCCAAATTATCCCAGATATTTGAGTTATTATTTTTGGGCTTTTGGTACGTACGGGTGCCTAGGTCGGGCGCTAGTCACGGCCTACGGGGCTGGGTCGTGACAAAAGCTGTATCAGAGCGGTTAGTCCTCGGAATGTACGCGCAGGCCGTGTCTGGTAGAGTCCTGTTTATCGGTGTGTCGTGCACCACATCTATAGACAGGAGGCTACAGGACATCTAGGATGTTATGTTACCCTTTCTTTGGATCTTAGATCGTGCGATAGAACTGTGCTATTAGGATGACTCTTTTCTGATCGGTTGTTATATTTTTCAGCGATGCCTCCGAAGAAGGCGACGGCTGCCCAGAAGGGCAAAGCAGTGCCAGAGACAGGAGGGACTAGCCGAGCCCAGAGAGTTACTAGGGCTCGTACCCAGGCTACGCCCGGTATTGTGCTTCAGTCGGAGGGTTCAGCCACTCCGCCACCAGATGAGGCCGGAGCAGGCCCCTCAGCAGCTCCAGCGCCCGCTCCCCAGCCCGGGGCGGAGGACAGGACATTGAGGGAGGCAGTACAGCTACTGACGACGATAGTGGCAGGGCAGGTTCGGGGACGCGGGCAGAGAGGTGATGATGACGATGACAGGCGTGATAGCCTGAGAGTTCGTGATTTCCTGACATGCGGTCCTCCAGAGTTTTTTGGGTCTAAGCCCGACGAGGACCCCCATGACTTTATCCGGCAGATGCAGCGCTCGTTGAGACTGGTCAGGGCTTCGGAGACCGAGTCTGTCGAGCTTGCTGCACACAGATTACGAGATGTCGCCCTTAATTGGTATGAATCTTGGGGGCTGTCCAGGGGTGAGAGTGCTCCCCCAGCCACATGGGATGAGTTTACGGCTGCTTTCCTCCGCCACTTTTTACCACCGGAGCTGCGACGGGCGAGAGTTGACCGGTTTTTGCAGATAAAGCAGAGGGGCAGGAGTATTCGAGAGTATAATCTGGAGTTTGACTCTCTGGCCCGATATGCGCCGACGATCGTAGCTGATATGGAGGACAGAATGCACCGGTACGTGATGGGGTTGGACCCCTATTTGGTTGACTGTTGCATGGCGATGGCAGCGCAGACTGGTATGGACATCGCCCGGTTACAGGCCTATGCACAGGGTGTAGAGGACCGGCATAAGGAAGATCAGTCTGGTAGAGATTATGACAGGAGGCGGCCCAAAAGGGCCAGGTCAGCGGGGTATTCTGGAGATTCCCGAGGCGGATGGCCTCAGCAGCAGTCCGGTAGATCCCTTCCTCCGTCAGGCCGGGGTACACAGTCCGCCGGCAGACGTTTTGATGATGCAGGTCCGTCTGGAGTAGGCCAGAGTTCTAGGGCCTTGGATTCGCAACAAAGCAGGGGGTAACGGGCACCCGACCCTCGTCAGAGTCGAGCGAACCCTTAAACGTCGACTCAATTTTTTTTTTTTTTTAACAAGAATCGGAAATTGTAAATGCAATACCAAAATCGACACGCGGCTCAAGGCATCTCAAAATCATATATATATACATACGTTATAAAACAAGGCGAGCCAAAAGGGCCTCCGCCATTTCGTACAACAAAATAACGGCCGACAAGGCCAAACAAGAACCATGACTCCCACGCTCGTTCGCAGACTTCTATAGAGTATAACCCGTACAATATATAAAGCTATACCAAAACGGGGACGAGTCTCCGAGCAAATGGAGCCGTCGACTCCCGTGCTATCTCCCTCTAAGAAGCCGGGTCCCCCGGTCGCGCCCCGAACCCGCGGGCATGAAACGCAGCCCCCAAGAAAGGGGGTCGCACGGAATATGTACCGAATATGTAAAGCATCACTAAAGCAAGAAATAGGAGAGTTCAACAGTAAACAAGTTTAGATTACACCAGAAAAAGTACAACAGAAAGCAAGTTTAGGTTACCTGACATGAACTAAATGTTTAAGTAAAATAGTCCCTTCGGACGGCCGCTTCCGGCCTAACAATAATAATGGTGGCCCGGCATTGCCGCTTCCGGCATAATGATAATGATGATGATAATAATAATAGTAATAATAATAATAATAATAATAATAATAATAATAGTAATAATAACAATATTAATCCCTTCGGGTGCGCCGGTCCGACATACGTCTATCCCGGCCCCATCGGACATGCTGGCCCCGAATAAAATAATGGCCCCTTCGGGCATGTCGGTCCGACATACGTCTATCCCGGCCCCATCGGACATGCGGCCCCGACATCCTAGCCCCATCGGGCATGTCACTCGCGGCATACGGCTACCCCGGCCCCATCGGGCATGCCACTCGCGACATAATACTAATACTTAGCCCCATCGGGCATAATAATAATAGTAATAACAATAATAAAATATCACACTCCCTTCGGAATGGTTTTAAAAAGTTTTATAAAATATCACACTCCCTTCGGAATGGTTTTAAAAAGTTTTATAAAATATCACACTCCCTTCGGAATGGTTTTAGAAAAGCCTTAGAAAATAATACATCACACCCTTCGGAGCGGTTTTAGAAAAGCTTTAGAAAATAATATCGCTTAATAGAGTCATTTATGGTAGTTTCAAGACAATTCGATTACATTCCTGCAAGTTACGGGCGTTTGAGCATTTTTCCAACAAGATATAAGCATTCTAGTTCAATCGCACTGAATGAATAGTGCTCAATTTCAGAATCGAGTTTCGATGAACAGAATAACCCCCGAGGCTCAAATTCAAGCCTAGTATACCTAGGACATGCCAAAAGAAGGGAAGGAATAGCTTTACATACCTCACGGGTGCCTTATGCTCGCTTGAGCTCAATTCCCGTTTCGTCCAGAATCTGCAAATGGTCATCCTTACCAGTTACTATTCATGAGAGTTAACATTTCAAATCTTGGTTTCTATTTGGCTACCGAAATTTCGGCAGCACTTCCCCTATAAGTACGACACCCCGAGATTCAACTCGGCTCAAAACAACCAACAACAATCCAACAACAACATCAATAAACACTACAAAACACATATGAACATAAATGGTCTTTCTTTCAACATAATGCATCAACTTCCATTCTAACTTCATACTTCTCATCCAATATCGATATTTTCATATTTGTCTACTAATTCAAGGCCATTCAAATACGACCCAAGGACATTTCACCTTATTCTACAAAACATATAAGATTTCCATCAAACCATAAGTTATCCAAAATTTCAAATTTTCAACATAAATATCCATAACATATTTCCATCTTCCATTTCCATAACCCATAATCACCATTCACATCTAAGTTCTCACTTTCATCATTATATGAAAACTACATAAAAATCACATAATTTCTCATAACAACATAAAACCAATTTCAACACCAACTTAACTCATTAAACCTTTCTTTTTCATTACAAACGTCACAACAACACAATTAACAAGCTAAGTAAAATCAAATTCATCTCTTTCTTACATCACATGGCTCACGGCCACAACACACACTCACACACCACACGGCCATGCATGCACACGCCATAATTTTCATGATTTCCATCCAACTTCATGCACTCTAACATCCATAGATCGTCTATAACATAAAAGAAACAAGAAATCCTTACCTTTTCTTCAAATTTCAACCCGCCGCAAACGTAGTTCTTTCGCTTAACTAATTATATCACGTTGAAGAGCGTCTTGAGCTTGCTACTAATTCAAGAAAATCAAGATTTTTGGATGAAGGATAAAAGACTTGGAAATTTTTTTTTTCTTTTCTTCTCTCTCTTTTTTTTCCTCTTGGCCGATTGCTTTCTCTTTTGTTCTTGATTTCTCTTTTTTTTTCTTGATTCTAAGGATGATCACATATATATGTCATCCTCTTCCACATAAAAACATTTAATAAACTTGGCTTGGGCCATTTTTTTCAAGGCCTTGGCCGGCCACCCTTCCAAATTTGGGCCTTAATTTTTCATTTTTTTTTTTTGAGCCCAATTAGCTTATATATCATATTTTGCAATTTCTCGAAACAAATTTCCGAGATTCCAATTTTGCCCTTGGCCCTCTCCAATGTTCTCGTGTCAACACTTTCCATAAGTGACAACATACACTTCACATACATTAATCAAATCAACATGACCTTATTCCATACAAATCAAAGTTATTTCCAAATTTCCCGAACGTGCAAAAACACGGGATGTAACATCCTCCCCCCCTTTAGAACATTCGTCCTCGAATGTTAAATTAGCCTTATAGGTCTTACAAGTAGTTTGGGGAGGGTTCTTTAAGTAGACAGTACGCATAAATCATTCACCGATTTAAAACAATCAACTGCAGAATTTAAATTACCTGGTGGTGCATCCTGCGGTGCCTCGGGACCTGGTCTCCCGCCTAGTGCATAGATACGATGTGGGGGTCCTGCACTGGGACTAGGTGCTCTACCTCCGCCCCTACCTCGACCAGAGGAAGTCTGAGGTCCTGTCTCAGGGGCTCTTACCGAAGGTGACGACGCGGCTACCGACCCCCGGGACGGTGGCCCACTCCCCGTGGACACTCTCTAGCATAGTGTGTCGGATCACCACAAGTATAACACACACCCCGCGGCATTGCCCCACATGACGTCTCCCACAATTCACACATCGCGGAGGGGCCATCGCCTCTTGCGCCCGACCATGCCCGCCGCCGAGACCCGACGCATAAGATGAACTCGTCCCCGCCGAGGGAAAGTCTCTCTACCCCGCCGAGGTCCACGAAACCGCGAAGGTGCACTATACATCGGGGTCCGCTCTCGCCGGTGGAACCCTTACCCCGACCTTCCGTCCCCGGCCCTCTTGGGCCGGGCCGCCACCCCGGCTCGAAATAGCCTCCCGGCGCTTACGATCCTCTCCGCCCCCCGTGCATAAGCTTGATACGAGCTATATCTATGCCCGGCCGCATTGCCACCGGCATACAAATCTCCCCGCAACTCGAGTCCAATCCTATTACATACCGGTGAACTCTATCCTCCATTTCCCGCACAATAGGTGGGGGCATACTGCTAAGGAGTCGAACTCCACACTATACTCTCTCACCGTCATACCACCCCGTCGCAAATTAAGGAATTTATCAACCTTTGCTCGTCTCAACTCGGGTGGCATATAATGACGCAAAAAGGCGTCCGAGAATTCCCGCCACGTCGGCGGAAGGGCGTCACTACCTCTCGATAATCTCCATGATCGGTACCGCTTAATTGCGATGCCCCGTAACCTATAGGTGGCTAGCTCAACCGACTCGTAGCTGACGCCTTCATTATATTCAAAGTACGCTGCATACCATCTATAAACTCCTGAGGATCAGCATTAGGGTCCGTGCCCTTAAACTCTGGGGGACTCAATGTAAGAAAATCCCGTGCCCTGCCACTAGCAGCCCTATCGGGATACTCGTAACTCCTACTCTGTTGTCCAGCCTGAGTAGCAAGCATCTGAGTCAACAAACGTATGGCATCTTTCATTTCGCTGATCTCCTGACGCTGGGCATCTGACTGAGAGGCTGGAGATACTGGTGCTGGGACTGGAGCTGGGGCTGGATCAGGTGCCTCTCTCAGCTCCTCCGGCGATGGGGAGGTAGGAGGACTCCGGGGCTGGATGCGTATTCCCGCATAAGTCCGAGCTCTAGTAGACCTGGGGGCTTGGCTAACTGCCTCGTCCGCAACTGCTTTGCCCTTCTGGGCTGCCGTCGCTTTACCTTTCTTAGGCGGCATTACTGAAAGCACACAAGATCATTAAATTAGGGACTTTATGTACAACAACACCGCTCTATACGCACGATCTACACCATGAAAGAAAGAATGACACCCTATTAATGTCTCGTAGCTTCCTCGTTTATAGATGTGGTGCACAACACACCGATAAACAAGACTCTACTAGACACGGTCCGCGAACATACCGAGGACCGACCTCGCTCGATACCACTTTGTCACACCCCAATCTTCGTTAGGGCGTGACGGGCACCCGACTCTCATCAGAGTCGAGCGAACCCTTAAACGTCGACTCAAATTTTTTTTTTTTTAAAAAGAATCGGAAATTGTAAATGCAATACCAAAATCGACACGTAGCTCGAGGCATCTCAAAACATGATATATATACATACGTTATAGAACAAGGCGAGCCAAAAGGGCCTCCGCCATTTCTCGTACAACAAAATAATGGCCGACAAGGCCAAACAAAGAACCATGACTCCCACGCCGTTCGCAGACTTCTATAAGAGTATAACCTGTACAATATATAAAGCTATACCAAAACGGGACAGCCTCGGAGCAAATGGAGCCGTCGACTCCCATGCTATCTCCCTCTAAGAAGCCGGGTCCCCCGGTCGCGCCCCCGAACTCGCGGGCATGAAACGCAGCCCCCGAAGAAAGGGGGGGTCAGTACGGAATATGTACTGAGTATGTAAAGCATCACTAAAGCAAGAAATAGGAGAGCACAACCATAAGCAAGTTTAGATTACACCGAAAAAGTACAACGAAAAGCAAGTTTAGGTTACCCGACATGAACTAAATGTTTAAGTAAAATAGTCCCTTCGGACGGCCGCTTCCGCCCAACAATAATAATGGTGGCCCCCTATAATAATAATAATAATAATAATAGTAATAATAATAATAATAATAATAATAATAATAATAATAATAATAATCCCCTTCGGTGTGCCGGTCCGACATACGTCTATCCCGGCCCCATCGGACATGCCGGCCCCGAATAAAATAATGGCCCCTTGGGGCATGCCGGTCCGAACATACGTCTATCCCGGCCCCATCGGACATGCCGGCCCCGACATAATCCTAGCCCCTTCGGGCATGTCACTCGCGGCATACGGCTACCCCGGCCCCATCGGGCATGCCACTCGCGACATAATACTAATCCTAGCCCCTTCGGGCATATTAATAATAGTAATAATAATAATAAAATATCGCACCCCCTTCGGGGTGGTTTTTAAAAAGTTTCATAAAATATCACACTCCCTTCGGAATGGTTTTAAAAAGTTTTATAAAATATCACACTCCCTTCGGAGCGGTTTTAGAAAAGCCTTAGAAAATAATACATCACACCCCCTTCGGAGTGGTTTTAAGAAAGCTTTAGAAAATAATATATCGCTTAATAGAGTCATTTATGGTAGTTTCAAGACAATTCGATTACATTCCTGCAAGTCACGGGCGTTTGAGCATTTTTCCAACAAGATATAAGCATTCTAGTTCAATCGCACTGAATGAATAGTGCTCAATTTCGAATCGAGTTTCGATGAACGAATAACCCCCGAGGCTCAAATTCAAGCCTAGTATACCTAGGACATGCCAAAAGAAGGGAAAGAATAGCTTTACATACCTCACGGGTGCCTTATGCTCGCTCGAGCTCAATTCCCGTTTCGTCCGTAATCCGCAAATGGTCATCCTTACCAGCTACTATTCATGAGAGTTAACATTTCAAATCTTGGTTTCTATTTGGCTACCGAAATTTCGGCAAAGACTTCCCCTATAAGTACGACACCCCGAGATTCAACTCGGCTCAAAACAACCAACAACAATCCAACAACAACATCAATAAACACTACAAAACACATATGAACATAAATGGTCTTTCTTTCAACATAATGCATCAACTTCCATTCTAACTTCATACTTCTCATCCAATATCGATATTTTCATATTTGTCTACTAATTCAAGGCCATTCAAATACGACCCAAGGACATTTCACCTTATTCTACAAAACATACAAGATTTCCATCAAACCATAAGTTATCCAAAATTTCAAATTTTCAACATAAATATCCATAACATATTTCCATCTTCCATTTCCATAACCCATAATCACAATTCACATCTAAGTTCTCACTTTCATCATTATATGAAAACTACATAAAAATCACATAATTTCTCATAACAACATAAAACCAATTTCAACACCAACTTAACTCATTAAACCTTTCTTTTTCATTACAAACGTCACAACAACACAATTAACAAGCTAAGTAAAATCAAATTCATCTCTTTCTTACATCACATGGCTCACGGCCACAACACACACTCACACACCACACGGCCATGCATGCACACGCCATAATTTTCATGATTTCCATCCAACTTCATGCACTCTAACATCCATAGATCGTCTATAACATAAAAGAAACAAGAAATCCTTACCTTTTTCTTCAAATTTCAACCCGCCGCAAACGTAGTTCTTTCGCTTAACTAATTATATCACGTTGAAGAGCGTCTTGAGCTTGCTACTAATTCAAGAAAATCAAGATTTTTGCATCAAAGATTGAAGCTCCAAGATTTTTTTTTTTTTTCTTTTCTCTCTTTTTTTTCCTCTTGGCCGATTGCTTTCTCTTGGCTTGTTCTTGATTTCTCTTTTTTTTTCTTGAAGATTCTAAGGATAGCCATGCTTATATACATGTCATCCTCATGCAAAAATTTAATAAACTTGTGGGTTTGGGCCATTTTTTTCAAGGCCTTGGCCGGCCACCCTTCCAAATTTGGGCCTTAATTTTTCCTTTTTTTTTTTTTTTTTGAGCCCAATTGCTTATATATTATTTTGCAATTTCTCGAAACAAATTTCCGAGATTCCAATTTTGCCCTTGGCCCTCTCCAATGTTCTCGTGTCAACACTTTCCATAAGTGACAACATACACTTCACATACATTAATTCAAATCAACACTTGACCTTATTCCATACAATTCAAAGTTATTTCCAAATTCTCAAATACGCAAAAATGCCGGATGTAACACACATTATGAGGGAGTGCCCGTACAGGGGCGGTTCAGGTTCGGCCCAGCCTACTGGGTCAGTTGCGGGCTCGTCTTCTCCCTCAGTAGCCATGCGCCCTACGGGGCGAGATGTGCCGCATCGCAGTCGCGCAGGGTCGCGGCGGAGTTCATAGTTCCGCGGTCCTTCGAACCGCGTATATGCTTTGACCGGCCTACAGACCCGCAGCGTCACCGGATGCAGCCCTGTATATTATTAACCTTTCTTCGAAAAGTATGCGCATTGATTTATCTGTATTCTATTGTACTACGTGATAAGGAAATTGCCATAAGTCTCTGAAGTATAGTAAAGGTAGTTTGACTCTGATCGCGAATCTGTATGCCACACCTCTGCGCCCCTGCTTTTGATGAAGCTCTGTTTACTATACCTCTGTGCTTTTGAATCTGATCATGTTTTTGTCTAATATACCTCTGTACGTCCGATTCCGATCATAATTCTGTCCGATATACCTCGGTACGTCTGACTCTGATTTCAAACCTGTCCGACAAATCTCTATACATCTGATTCCGATTATAGATCTGTCTGATATACTTCTATGCGTCTGATTCTGACTACGGATTTATCCGATATGGTTCGGTAAGTCTGACTCTGGTTATGGATCCGTCTGATATGCTACTGTACGTCTGGCCCCGATTCTGAATCTGCTTAAGATAACGTCGGATTATGCTTCTGTCTGTCGTACTTTTGTACTTCTGATTCCGGACATGACTCTGTCTGACATATTTCTGATCTTCTGGTTCTGATCAAGATCCTGTCCGCCGTAAATCCGACCTAAGATGATACGAACAGCCCTAATACGGTGATATCGAAGAATGGTAGAGGGAGTTGGAAAAGGAAAGCCCTTGCAAGTACTTCGATCAAGTACAAGTAGGTAGTTGGTAAGAGGACCTCCCCGACCTATCTTGATTTACCTCGAGGTTGATTTAACATTCGAGGACGAATGTTTTAAAGGGGGGGAGGATGTTATATCCCGCTTTTTTTGCATAATTGGAAAATTCGAAATAATTGTGATTTATGAGAAAGGAGGCCATGTTTGAATTTTTCTTAGTATGTGTATGTGGATATGGAAGTTTGGATGCTAGAATATTGGAGAAGGCCTAAGGGCAAAATTGGAATTTTGGAAATTTGTTTCGGGAATTGCAAAATATGATTCATGAAGAATTGGGCCAAAAAAAATAAGAAAATGAGGCCCAATTTGGAGAAGGGTGGCCGGCCATGCCTAGGCCCAACCCATGGGTTTTAATAAAATTTTCCATGTGCCAAGCATGTGATTAATTAAGGGGACAATTATATATAAGTGTTCCTCTCTAGAAATTTCAAGAAAAATCAAAGGAAATCAAGAAAAAAAAAGGAAGAGGAGCTCACGGCTAGAGAGAAAGAAGAAAAAAAAAAAAAGAGAAAAATTCTTGGAGCTTGATCTTTGATTCAAAAGCTTGGTTCTTCTTGGATTCTTACTAAGTTCAAGGTGTTCTTCAAAGTGATATAAATATCTTGGCAAGAAAGAGCTTCTTTTGGCAAGTGGAAGAAATTGGAAAGGTAAGAATTCATTCCTTTTAGTTATGTTATGAAGGTTTGGTTGTGTTGTAGTGTATAGAAATGAGTTGAAGCATAGAAATATGGAAGTTTGCATGGAGGAAGGGCATGCATGTAGGTGGCCGTATGTATGGTTAATGTGTAGTGTGATTGTGTTGAATTTTATGTTGTATTATGATTGTAGACATTGTAGAAATTGCATTGGAAGGGAAAGATGGATATAAACTTGAGGAAATGGAAATTTGGCCTATGGCCGTGTGGTACATAGTAGAAGGAAACATGTTGAATTTATTTTGTTTAATATGTTAGTCGCGTCGTTGTGATCATTATTATGTAAATGAAGCATAGATGGGTTAAGTTGGTATGAAAATGGAATGTAGAGAATTATGTCGTATTAATGTAATTTTATGATATTAAGATAATGAGGTTGTTTAAGTGTAGATTATTGTGGTTGGTGATGAATTAGTGAGTAGAAAATGTGTTGGGATGATTTTGTTGCATAAATAAGAATTTTGTATAGAATATGGAATCGTCGAATATTGGATGTAAGGTTTGAAATATTTTTGGTTTGTGTTTGAAGGATTTCATATTAGTGTGTGAATAGGGAAATATTGATATTGATTTGAAAATGTGAAGCTGGAATGGAAGCCGGCGCATTATGTCGGAAAGTAGACTAATTGTGTTATATTGCGATTTGTAGCGATTGTTGTGATTGTTGATGTTGTTGTTGGTTGTTGTTGATTATTTTGAGCCGAGTTGAATCTCGGGGATGACATATGTATAGGGGAGATGCTGCCCAATTTTTTATAGACAAGTATTGGTCAAGAATAGGACTTCTGAGTCTCATGAATAGTAATCGGTAAAGGTGACCATTTGCGATTTTTGACGAAACGGGATTGGAGTTTTGGCAAGCGTAAAGGGCAAGGAAGGTATGTAAAGTCTTCCTTCTATTCTTTGGCATGTTCTAAACGTATTAGGCTCGGACGCGGGCCTTAGATAAGACTCGTCTCCCGAAATCCGAGATTGAAATTGGCCCCATTTCTTTCAGCGCAATTGAACTAGTTTCTTACAAATTGTAATTTAAGCGACTTATATGTATGTAACTTTCCCAAATGGACTCGGATTGTCCCAAAACTCTCACGAATGACTCCATAAGACTCATGATCCATAATTTGAGTTCACCACCTCGACTCACGCGAGGTGGGCCCACAGAATCCGAGACCTCTTACTATGGTTTTAATTGATTTATGTCTACACGCAATGTCTAAAGGAATCTTGTGATCATTGTACCGCTATCAAATGACAAATACGACGAATCTATAATATTATGGTATGTGTTATGATCCTGTGAACATGATTCGATATAAGTAATCGTGCCATCCCCAAAAAGGGCCTACATATATACTATGATTGTCGTCCGATTTCTTTGCGGCCGATATGTCATTTAAATTGTTCCATTTGTTAAGGAACGATCATTCTGAATATTCCGTAAGCCCTGTGATATATTTGCTTCGTATGAACAGTCTCAAAATTCTATTTTGACATAATCCGTCACGACATCCGAAAGGTACGAATTATGACTTATTGTTGATTTGTCTATTAAGTCTGGACTTGTATGCATATGTTTCTGCATTGATCTGTTCGTGCAAGCTATGATATGTCTTTTCACTGAGCCCGGGCCAGGACATGTTCTCGTGCGCACTTCTTTGCATTATTCACCGAGTCCCTCGTACTTGCGGGCCGGGACACGTTATTTGTATGATTATGATATGATGATACGGGGATGGTGGCCAGGACGGCACATGATTATTATTCACCGAGACCCGCAGTAGAGGGCCGGGACACGTTATGTATACATGATATATGATTTTGACAGATATGATCCATATTACCGAGTCCCTTAATACGGGCCGGGACACGTCATCTGCACACATGATACATGATTTTGTTATGCATGACCTCACTTACCGAGTCCCTTATCAGAGGGCCGGGACACGATATATGTTTGCATGACATCATATGATTTGATATGCATTATGTCTTCTGAGGTCTCGGACAAGGTATTACCTTTTATACTTCAGATTTTAATCATAGCTCCGTCTGTTATATTTCTGCATTCCTGTCCTTGGTTATGATTATCCCCGTTACTTTTCCGCTTTACATACTCGGTACACTTCCGTACCGACCCCCGTTCTTCGGGGGTCGCGCTACATGCCCGCGTGCACGTACGCACCGCGTGATACGCCACCGGCCGTAGGATACCGTCGTCTTTCTTGGAGTCGCTCCCCTTGATCCGGAGCTTGTACTTTTGGTATATACTTCGTCGTCATACATTCTCGTACATGTACTTATTTGGGCACGGCGGGGCCCTGTCCCGTCTTCTGATTCCGTTATGTACGTTAGAGGCCTGTAGACATGTATGTGGGTTATGGCTATGTCTGTACAGTATATGTATATGTGATATGTTCTGGGAGGTTCCCCCGCCATGGCAGCCTTGCCGGCTCGCCTATATATGTGTATGTGGATATGTTGGCCCTGTGTGGCCTTTGTTGGTATTTTCTGCGTGCAGGTTAATTTTGGTTAGTAAGAAAAACAGAGGAAACTCTGCCCAAATTATCCCAGATATTTGAGTTATTATTTTTGGGCTTTTGGTACGTACGGGTGCCTAGGTCGGGCGCTAGTCACGGCCTACGGGGCTGGGTCGTGACAGATACGTACGTGTGGGTAGTTAAGTTGATGCCCCATGATGACCACATTGCAAATTT
Source organism: Lycium ferocissimum (assembly GCF_029784015.1). Taxonomy (NCBI): domain Eukaryota; kingdom Viridiplantae; phylum Streptophyta; class Magnoliopsida; order Solanales; family Solanaceae; genus Lycium; species Lycium ferocissimum. The sequence goes on from NC_081353.1 coordinate 3,451,052, forward strand.
GTATATTATTTTGATAGCCCGAGGGCCTTATGCACATGATTGTAGATATGTTTTGGAAGTGATAAAGGTTTCCTTATGGCTAGTTGTGTTGAGAATACTAAATGCATTCAAGATGAGTATGATGATTAGCATAAAGAGTGGTGCTCGGTAGTCCGCTCCGGGTACCCGTCATGGCCCCCTAGTTGGGTTGTGACAGTTTAATCCAGATTGAGTTGCTTGTGGGCCTTTATTATGTAGCATTATCCAGGTATGAGTATAAGGTTGTTTGGTCACTAAAGATCGGGCACTCATCGTGGCTCATCTTTTGGGTCGTGACACCACGGTTTGGCTCGAAACCTCAACTCCATCATTTTTTTCATCAAGCTCCTCAATGTTTTGGAAGAATTTTGACACTGACAGAGTTTGACCATTTTCCTCTGAGTCGGGTTTTTCAGTTATGCGAGATTTGAGGAAGAAGGCACAAATTTCTTCGGGGATTGATTCTTTTGAGTCCTAAAGGGACCTAAAATGGTTGGTTGTGGTAATGTTGCAGGTGGGTTTTGGTTAGTGGAGATTGAGGATTTTAGTGGTAAATCCTGTGATTTTGGGTCTGATAAAGGTGGTTTTTTGGAAGGTGAAGATGTAGTGTTCGTTTTTGGGACATTTGGAGAGAAAGAGTTGTTTAAAGACATGGTGATTTTTAGGCAAAGATTGGAAGAAAGACAGTAGATGTTATGTGAGAGAGAGAGAGGGAGAGAGAGAGGATGAAATATGTTTTAAGTGAGAAGAGAGGAGAGACACTTTTGGTTTAAATAAGGGAACAAGGAAATGGTTCTGATTGGGTCTTAAAATAGCCTTTTTACACGCCGAGTCGGTTCAGAAAAGGTGTGTTGTTTTGGGCTCTATTTGAAAAAGAGGCGTGAGGAATTTTAATGACATGGCACTTTCAGACAATTTAAAAAGTATATAAGTTGTGAAGAGACTACTAACCTGAGTCACAGGAACTAGATTCCTTGACAGCTTTTTAAGATGCAGGCAAAAACTCTAAGAAATGCAATGTCTCCAATGCTTATGTTATCCTGAAGATGACATGCGTGTATACCTGTAACAGTATAGGAGTGAGTTAGATGCCACCAAAAAACACTTTTAGCTTTGTACCTTTCCTGTTAACATAGCCAATCAAAGGGAATTTTAAGGAGAAACAGCTAGTTGAGCTTGATCAAGCCTAACTCCAAACGATTTCTTTCAAAATGCTCCCTGCTCAGTGCTTTGGTGAATATATCTGCTACCTGGTACCCTGTCTTGCAGAACTTCATACAGATCAACCCCTTTTCAACATTATCGCTTAGGAAATGGTGTCTTACATCAATGTGCTTAGTCCTTTTGTATTGTACTAGATTTTTTGTCATGTTAAGTGCACTTGTATTGTCACACAAAAAGGTCACACACTCAGTAAGCACACCAAAATCCTCAAGTTGTTGTTTGATCTATAGTAATTGAGCACAGCAAGAGGTAGCATCCACATACTCAGCTTCAATAGTAGGAAGAGCCACTGAATTTTGTTTCTTTGTACACAAGAGATCAAGCATGACCCCAAAAAATGCGCCATTCCAGATTTTCTCTTTCTATCCACCAAATATCCAGCATAATCAGCATCAACATATCCAACCAAGTTAAAATTATCACCCGAAGGATAGAAAAGGACCAGGTCCTGAGTCCTCTTGAGATACATCAAGATTGTTTTTGCAGCTTTCAAATGGGATTCCTTTGGAATTGATTGGAACCTTGCACACAACTAAACACTAAAGAGATAGTAAGGTATGCTAGCAGTTAAGTACAGTAGTGACCCAATGATACCCCTATACATAGTTTCATTCACAAGAGAACCAGGTTCATCCCTGTCTAACCGAGTAGCAGTAGCTATAGGTGTGTCAATGGGTTTAACATTCTCCATCTCAAATATTTTAAGCAGCTCCTTGATGTATTTTTGTTGACTGATCATGGTGCCTTTTGGGGTTTGCTTTACTTAAAGCCCCAGAAAGAAGTTCTACTCACCCATCATGCTCATTTCAAATTCACTTCCCACGAGCTTGGCAAATTCTTCACAAAGGGAGTCATTGTGGTACCAAAAATGATGTCATCAACATAAACTTGCACAATCAATAGATTCCTATCTCTTTTCTTCAAAAATAAGGTGTTGTCAATTTTTTCTCTTGTAAAGCCATTTTCAATAAGAAACTTTGACAATCTCCCATACGATGCCCGAGGAGCTTGCTTTAAACCATATAGAGCTTTGTCAAGCTTGAACACATACTCAGGATATTAATGGCTTTCAAAACCAAGAGATTGCTTGACAAAGACTTCCTCCTTCAGGTACCCGTTAAGGAAGGCACTTTTGATATCCATTTGGAACAATTTGAATTCCATATGAAACAAATTGTAACTCGTATCCTCTATGTCTCAAAAGACCAATAAGGCCCATGAGGCCAAGCTATAAAACATAATATCATATTTGGGCTGACGAGGCTTCATACTGCAACATCTGTACTTCTAACTTAGAAGGATAGGATCATCCCGACGCATACATGAATAACTGCATGGCCGACTACGTCAATAAATGTCTCTACAAGCAATAAAACCCATAATGTATATACATAAAAATCTGACCCTGGTATCTCCGAATGGCATGGAGCTTACCATGCTGGCTAATTCTCAAAGAAATCCTACTAGTGCAATCCTCCCAACAACCTATCTAAACCTGCGGGCATGAACACAGTGTCCCCAGGCAAAAAGATTGTAAGTACGAAATAATGTACCGAGTGTGTAAGGCTTAAATGAATCATAATAATAAAACACAAGACTGAGAGGGATAAGAGTCAACCTGAATCCTCTGACTTGCCGTTGAGGGCAATAACATGCATAAATGCTACAATATGGTATATGTATGCCTACAATGCCATGGTTCTGACTACCTCATTATCGTGACATGCACCGCCAAACCGGCCGTTACTCAGTGGTAAATGCATAACTGCCCAACCTGCCGTAGCTCAGTGGTAAATGTATAACTGCTCAACCGACTATAGCTTGGTGGTAATGTATAACTGCTCGACTGACCATAGCTCGGTGGTAAATGCAAGACTGCCCGATCGGCCGTAGCTCGGTGGTAAATAAAGATGCAATAATAAAAAATTTACATGTACTATATATATATATATATATATATATATATATATATATATAAACTTCATGTCTCACTTTTACAAAAGTATATAAGGATTGGGGAATCCTTCAGAATCTTTAGAACTTCCTTCGGAATGACATAAGGTCGATAAACTTCCGACTATATTATGGAGCTAACACATCAATATACCTTTCAATATGAGTCAATAAGACAAAATATACACAAATCAATAAACTTTTTCAATAGAATGAAGGACATAGACATTTCTATCTTTCATGAGTAGAGTCACTTTGGACGGACATTGTTTACGTTACATTTACATTCAGGTCATGCCAAAAGAAGGAAGAGATAGCCTTAACATACCTCTTGTCATCAATAGGCACTCAATGAAGAACTCGCCTCAATTAGCACTTCAACCTATAACAATGATAATATGCCCATCAACTTATAGAACACTAGTATATGATGCATATCAAATGATAACTCATTTCTATAAAGAATCGGGCAGCATCTCCCCTACTTTTGTCACTTCCTCAACTCAACATCAAGAACCACAACATCAACAACAAAATGCAAAAGCTATATTCCAAGAATTCTAGCCCCAACAAATCAAGAATACACTCAAAATCAGTCCACACAACAACAACAATAACTTATACGATTTCCCGCCATTAATTCTGTAGTTCTCATCTCACAATTTAGCTATGAACTGGAGGAATTTAAATATACCTATGAGAGGAGGATTCTTACCTTATATACCAAGAACTACTCTTCTTTCACCTTACTTCACTCCGAAGAAAGCCATGATTCAACAACACGACAAAAACGGAACAACGAGATTGAGCGGCGAGCAAAACACGTATTTTGTTGCACTTTGTGAATTATTTAATTGTTGTTACCAATTTGCTCATAAACTAATTCTTTAAAAAAGATGATAAGAAGTGTACCTATATATGTACCCTATCTATACTAAAACGTCGTTGCATATGAATATACCATAAAATGAGAGTTGAGCTCTCAAGTTGTCATGTCATTATTGACCGAGAAAGAGATCTTAAAGTGCAGCAACTATGTATTCTTAGCATATGTATGCAATGTATGTATAATTCTCAATCTTAGCCAAAGAAATGATGTGATAAAAGTTAAATAATTTGGCCCCACTTGCATGTGTTGACGGTGGAATTGTACAATTAGAGGCAAAGATAATCTCATCTAAAGTAAGTTATTAACTTGATCCGTATCCCATAGGTGTCCACTCAACAGACCATACACCTTATTAATCATCATATGATACTTTAATTGTCATGGTCCCACGTGGACATGACAATCACTACATTAATCCCTTCATTTTGTAATCACACGTTGTCTCCCACTTTACTTAAATATTAATCATTTAACACTTTTCCTATATTCATTATAGTGATCACGTAATATAATACTACTCCATAGCCTCTTTTGTCACACACAATATTTTCCAATCACTGTCGTCACACTTCCAAGTCTTAAATCGTTTCGGGACTCCGCATTTTAATATAATGAGCTCTTTATTTGTATACTTGAATATGACAAAAATTATCCAGAGCTTGGGTCTACTTACATAAGTTGAGCGGTTGAAATCATAGCTCGAAAGCTCGAGGTATTACATCGATGAAACTTATACCCTCCGATTCGCTTAACCTCTAACCTTCACGGCACTTACTTATCACTTGTTAAACATAACATAAATACTTATAATCTCAAAAATAATCTTGTCTCGAACTTATGTCAATTAACTTACAACAAATCCAACGTACAAAAGTACGGGATGTAACAATAACAATCCCGATTGCTTCGATTCTTGCAACAGGAGCAAAGGTTTCATCATAATGTTACACCTCACACTTTTAGAGAATGATCATTCCACGTACTTCACCATATTAATGAAGTATTGGAGACGTCCCATGAAGTTTTGGAAGGTACAAGTGTTATATCTAGCATTTTGTACATTTGGATGTCCCGAGTTAATGGCGGAAAGTTAGGGACAAAGTCGTAGTTTTTTTTTTTTTCAAGAATGCATGAGTTGCATGTTCATCCTTTGTCGATATGGAGCATTAAGGGTAAATTTGGAATAAGGAAAAATGAGGGGCTAGAAGTTGGGAAAAAATTTTCATGAAGTGGCCAAATGGCCAATATGGCCGTCCATGTTGGAGTAGGCCCCACACTTGGTTGGCCAATTGTTTTGAGCCAAGAAATGGTATATGTGTTCATTTCATAATTGTGGGAGCTAAGTGTACATAAATAAAGATGACCATGCAAGATTAGTCATCTTTTATGACTTAAGGAAATATCTAGAAAATTGGAGAAAAAAAAAGGGGAGGTGGCCGGCCATGTGCCTATATATTTATATATATGTGTGTGTGATAATAATACAAGGCACAATTTATCATTTTCAACATAGAAAATATACGAAGCAAGGAGAAAGAGAGAGCAAGAAAGTATTCGGCCATGGTCATGGCCGAATAGGGTGTCTTGGAGATTGAAGGAAAAAAATAATTTTCTCCTAGATTTTCAACCAAGTGGAAGGTCCTCTATCATATGGAGTAGTTGTTGGAAGAAGAAAACCATTCATTTTGCTAGGAGCAAGTCTTAGCCGAGTGGAGAAGATGAATGGAAAAGGTGAGGCTTAACTTCCTTTATATGTTTGGTAGGTGTTTATACATGTTGTGATATGCAAAATGAATGAAGTTCATGAAGTTATGGGGTTGTGTTGTGTGGCCGTGTATGTGTGGTATGGTATGGAAGTGATGAACTAATTTATTTAGCATGTTGGATTGTTGTATTATGAATGGTTGTGCATGTTGTAATGTGAAGGAATGGATAGAATTCATGAAATTATGGGTGTTGGTATGTTGGCCGAATGGTGGCTGCTTTGTGAAGGAAGAATGGATCAAATTTATTTAGTGTTCTTGGCTATTGTTGTTGAGGATTATATAGTGAGAATGAAAGTTTAATGACTTATGTTGAAGTTGTAATATCCTGTGGGCTGTTTTGGGGAGCCAATGTGATTTTAATATGGCTTCTTGTCTTGATGAAAATATTGTTGCTAACGTATGGAATTGGTGATGTAGTGTGTGAATTCGGAAGAAAGAAATGTATTGTTGTTGTCTCTATGGAAATGGGTGGTTTCGGGTTCCATGGCATAGTGTGGGGATTGTCTTGAATGTTGTATGGATTGCTTGGAGTGCCCTTAAATCGTGTTTGAATGGTCTCGGATTAATACTTGAACGTATGATCAATGATGTTGGTTTGAAGGCACGTAGTTTATTTGAATGTGAATGTGAATGGAATGTTGATGAGTTATGTATAGAAGAATTGATAATGCTAGAATGCGTTTTGAATTAATTATGGATGTTGTTATTATGATTGTTGGTTTGGTTGTTGTGATTTGGCCGAGTTGAACTCTCGGGGTTGGTGAATATATAGGGGAAATGCTGCCGAAATTTTTGTAGATAAAGTGATGGCTTGGAATTGGGTGCTTTAATGTCTGTGGCTAATGTCGGATGTCTAATGACATTATCGTGGATCGTGAGAAGCCGAGGCGTAAGTTTGGATTAGCTTAGAGGGCGGCCAAGGTATGTAAAGCTCACCTCCCTTTCTTTGGCATGTCTTAGTATGAGTAGGCTATGATATGATCCCCGAGGTAATTCTACTCCTGCGATCCGAGCATGTCCGTGATTCTTATTTGTTTCTCGATATCCGTATTTATAATGTAGTCAAATTGTGGTCCTTATGCCTTTGTATGATTAAAAATGGATATGCATGGAAAGATTTGTTCATAAAAGAGTTGAAACTACGAACGTCCGTAACTTCCATAGGAAGGCTCGGATCGCTTTGATATGTCCGTAGGAGGTTCTGTAGCGTATTAAGATTATAATGTCCCAGGGCGGGCTCGGATCGGTTGATACTTGTCCGTGGGCCCGCAAGACATTCTGTTGTGTACACATGATGACTTGTTAAAAGAACCTAATAAAGTTAACAATCCGACCCCCGTATGTGATTACTTATTTATCTGTTAAGTCTGAAATAAGAATTCGTATATATATGATTCTGATACGTGATTATGATGCCTAAAGTTCTATTTGATGAGTCCTGGATAATATGTGGAAGAGATTTGATTTGGTCAATGCCATCGGCTAGTAAATGATAATTTGTCTGATTATTCTGTTAATTCTGTGTAAATTTATGAAATGAGAATCTGTATGCATATGATTTTGATACGTAACTATGATGGATAAAGTTTTACTTGATATGTTTCCGAGTAACGTTCGGAAGGAACTTGATCTGACTATTGCTTTGGCTTGTAAATGATAATTCGTTTGATTATTCTATGGAATCTGTATGAATGTTTTGAATGGCATATAGATCCCACGATTCTGCTCGTGCACATTTTTGTTATTCCCTTCGCCGAGTCCCGGGCCGGTTACTATCGTGCGCACAATGCGAAGTATGATGAGCTTCCGAAGTATGATGAGCGACTATTATTATGGTGTTATGATGTGTCCGGTACGCCGAGCCCCTTTGGCCGGGTACCGTGGTTATATGATATGATGTGTGACGGAGATGCAGGAGATCTGAAAACTTCCGAAGTATGATGAGTTGTGGCGCCCAAGGCAGGAGGGGCGACCACGTTCCGTCCGCCGGGTCCATTATGGGCCGCATAGGGCATATGATATGATAATCTGATGATCTGATGACATAATGATTTGATAATGTGATGATCTGATAATATAACGAATCTGTTCGGATGATACGGTAATATGATGACTCTGTTTAATCTGATGATATGATAGTATGATGATTCTGTCTGATGTGATGATATGACATATATATGTATTCTGAAATATGATCTATTGGTTTCGGAGCCGGTGGTGGGGCAAACCCAGTGGCGAGGCAAAATTCCGCATGGCGGTTTAGGCGAATCCCACATTGGTTTAGGCGAATCCCACATCGGTTAATGTCAGCTACTACGATATGTTCTACTTTCCAAAAATATGAAACAAAAAAGGTTTTCCAAAGACAGCTAAGTATTTTGAGCATTCTGATTGTTATATCTGTCTTCTGTACCTCTTATGCACTATCTGTATTACAGATGCACGTACTTCGGTATTCTGACTATGATGCACATTTTCTGTATTCCTCATTTCGGTTATGATCTCGTTTTATTGTATTCCATGCTTTACATACTCAGTACATATTCCGTACTGACCCCCTTTCTTCGGGGGGCTGCGTTTCATGCCGCGCAGTGTTATATCCCGCATTTTTGCGCATTTGGAAAATTGGGAATAATCTCGACTTGTGGGAAATAAGGCTATGTTTCATTTTATTTGATGTATGTTGTTATTCATGAAAATTATTGGTGCAGAAACATGAAGGAAGGCTAAGGGCAAAATTGGAATTTTGAAAATTTGTTTCGGGAATTACAAAACAAGCTTCATAATTAATTGGGCTCAAAAAATAATAAGAGAAAAATGAGGCCCAAGATGAGGGGGTGGCCGGCCATACATGGCCCAAGCCCATGAGTGATAATTAAATAAGAAGGGACCATTTAATTGTCATGAAACACATAGAAGTTTCAAGACAAATTGAGAAAGAGAGAAAATAAGAACAAGAAGAGCAAACAAAGAGGCCATTCGGCCATGCCCTTCAAATTTTAGCCCCTTAAAATCTTGTTCCAAAAATTATTTTCTTGTTGTATTCCTACTAATTCAAGGGTCCTCTACAACGTAGTGTAGTTATTTCGGAGGAAAGGGCACTTGTTTCATCAATTTAGTACCTTGGACAAGTGAAGAACTTAGGAGAAAAAGGTAAGAATTAATCCCTTTTTATTATGTTATGAAGGTTTGTTTATGTTGTAGTATGTAGAAATGAGTAGAGTTTATGGAAATATAGAAGTTTGCAAAGTGGGTGTGCATGTGTGCATGTAGCCGTGTGTGTGTAATGTCGTATAATTAAGATGAGTTGAATTTTATGTTGTATTCTAGTTGTAGTTGTGGTGGACTTTATATTGGAAATGAAAGTTGAATGAATTTGGTTGAAGTTGGAAGTGGGGATTATAGCCGTGTGGGGTGGAGATAGAAATGAAAATGAATTAATTTTGTTTAATATATTAGTTGTGTTGTTGTGATCCTTATAATGTAAATGGAGGTTAAATGGTTTAAGTTGGCATTGAAATTGGTTGTAGAAGGTTATGTCATTTTAGTATGATTTTATGATATTATGGAATTGTTGAATATTGTATAGATTGTTTGGAATGTTCTTGGCCTATGTTTGAATGATCTTAAGTTAGTGTATGAATATGAAAATGTTGATATTGATTTGAAAGTGCGAAGTTGGATTGGAAGTTGATGTGTTATGTAGAAAGGAAGACAATATATGTTAGAATGCGTTTCAATTCAATTGTTGATGTTATCGGTATTGTTGTTGGGTTGGTTGTTGATAATTGGGCCGAGTTGAATCTCGGGGATGTTGTATGTATAGGGGAGATGCTGCCCAAATTTCCGTAGACAAATATTGGTTGAGATTGAATTCTTAAAGCTTTATGATTAATATTTGGTAAATGTGACCAATTATAGATTTTGGAGGAAACGGGATTTGAGATCGGACAAGCGTAAACGGCAAATAAGGTATGTAAAGCTTCACCTTTTGTTCTCTGGGCATGTCCTAGGCATAATAGGTTTTGATACGAGCCTCGGGGACGACTCTACTCCTAGGAATCCGAGCTTAGGTTTGGCCCTTTTTCATTCAATGGAATTGAATTAGATACTTTATGTTTTGTTGGAAGAATAGCTTAAACATTTATTGTTCTCACCAATGGAACCGAATTGCCTTGAGACTTTCATAGGTGGCCCCATAAAGCCTAATGTTCGTACTTTTACGTACGCCACCTCGACTTGACCCGAGGTGGGCCCCCAACTTCCGAGATTTTTCCCCGTCGACTTAATTGACTTATTTTGAGCGTTATGTAAGTACAGCTTTTGACTAAGTTCCGATTATTAAAAAGTGATCATTTTTATTATTCCATTGAGTTCTATGATATATTTTGCCATGTACAACGATCCCAAAGGTGTTGTCTTTGACATAATTCGTCGCAACTCTGAAAGGTATGATTTATGGCTATTGTCTGATTTCCTTTAAATGATCTATCGTCTGGATTGTTCTTTCGAGTCTTGGCAAACATCGTATGTTTTACATTGCATATGGTTTCTCACTACTCTGCTCGTGCGAGCTGTTGCTATTTCTTTCACTGCGTCCCGGCCGGGCATGTATTCGTGCAATTCCACTTCATTGTTCACCGCGTCCCTCACTAGAGGGCCGGGGCATGTTATATATATATGTGTACATATGATGATGATGTGATGACGGGGAGGTGGCCAGGATGGCATATGATGATTCCTTTCACCGCGTCCCTCACTAGAGGGCCGGGGTACGTTACATGTATATACATGATGATTTTACTTACCGCGTCCCTCATTAGAGGGCCGGGGCATGTTATGTATGCATATGTTCATGATGATTTCTTTAATTATGATACTCGGTCCCATTAATGATTTTGAAAAGCATGATTTACGTTCAAGGTAAGTTTTATGAGATCCGGTTCTTGTCGTACTACTTTTCTTCGTCCTCTTTATTTCCGTATGATTCGGCTTATTGTGTTATTCTTTTTACATACTCAGTACATATTTCGTACCGACCCCTTTCTTCGGGGGCGAGTTTCATGCCGCGCAGTACGGATACTCGACCGAGTGAGCCGCCGCCTTAGGATCCCTACTCAGCTATTTTGGAGAGCTCCCTTGTCCGGAGCCCAGATTTTGGTACAAACTCTTTTGTTATGTATGTATATATTTATTCAGGGTACGGCGGGTCCCTGTCCCGTCATATGGTTCTGTTATTACTGTTAGAGGCCTGTAGACATAAATGTGGGTTGTGGGTAATCGTTCGATTATGTTTGCGTTCGTATATTCTCGCTTGTATATATGATATATGTATGTATATGTGTACGCGGAGTCGCACTTTTCTGTATGTATACGTTTCTATTTGACTTGCCATGATCTGAGTATGAATGTTAGGTGGGTACGAGCGCCCAGATCGGGCACTAGTTACGGCCTACGGGGCTGGGTCGTGACACGCAGGTACACCCAGGTGAGCTGAAGATATTAGCAGAAGATATTCCAGCAGGATTGGCGAGCTCCACTTTCTCCGGAGTGCAGCCGAGTCAATACATATATATGTGTTATGGTATCTGATTATGTTAGAGACTTTGCAGACGGTGTCATGTGTATAGTATGTCGGTCTGTAAGCGGCTATATAAGCCGACGTATTATTATGTATTGTATTATAAGTTTCATATGCTGCAAGTTTTATTTGATTTGGAAAAGATGCAAAGCATGTTTGATTTTCTGAAAAAAAATTTATTATGCATTGATGATCTGGATTAGGGCCCATTATGACTACGAGTATTATGATAGTCAGAGGGTTCGCTCGACCCTAGTTAAGGGTCGGGTGCCCATCACACCCTATCGGATTAAGGGTGTGACAAATTGGTATCAGAGCGGTTCGTCCTAGGGGTTGTCTGCAAAGTCGTGTCCGGTAGAGTCCTATTTATGGTGTGAAGCCGGCCACATTTATAAACAGGAGGCTACGGGGCATTTAGGATGGTTACTCTTCTTTCACCTCTTAGATCGTGCCATAGAGCCAAGTTATAGGAAATGAGATCCTTTGTACTAATCTTTGATTTCGGCAGAGGAATGACGTTGACAGGCGGAAGCGACCAGCGGTATGGAAGGTTACAAAGCACGCAGGTAAGTAAAGATACGAAAGATATATGTCAAGTAAGGTATTGGCATACGATTTAAGGGCAAAGTTGAAAACTGAAAAGGGAGGTAAGCAAGAAAGTGTGACACGTGTAGCCGCGTCGAGCATATGAGGTAAATCTAATATTTCCGGACTTTTATGAATATTGAGAGTCCTGTGTGGCTATGGTACGATATAATACGACATGATATGTATGTATGATGATGGCCCTGTGAGACACTGTTGGTATTTCCTGCGTGCGGGTTTTGGAATAGTAAGAAATACAGAGGAAACTCTGTCGAAATTTTGCTAGAAATGGTGCGGAAATGAGATGTAAGTCTGGAAGATGTTTTGAAAGAGTCGTGTTAATAGTAACAATGGATGTCGACTGAACTACGAGTATGGCTGCCCTCTAGGAATAAATTAACCAAGGAGTTGGTGATAATAATAAATAAGAGGCCGATGAGGATATGGTAATAAGGAATTTGGAAAGGATTAGTGATGTTAAGAGATGACTTGTGACATTAAGAGAGGACTTCGAAAGAACTGATAGGTTTGGATAAAGTGATACGATTAAGACAAGAGTACGGAGGAAAAAGAATTGCGACAAATAGGAACGTACTGATAAGACAGCCGATGAGATGTGTCGTGAGGGCATTTTGGGAATATGTTAAGATTCCGACCTACTTAATATTGTGTGCTGAAGGTTATGTGGTGAGGTGAACGCGATCATACCAGCATTAACTCACCCGATTTTGTTAAAGTTTCAAAGTTAAGCGTGCTGGAGTGAGAGAAATTTTGGGATGGGTGACCCCCCTGGGAAGTTTTCTGAAAATTTTGCAAATTCAGACGTAAGAAGCAAATGAGAAACTGGAGTAGTCTAAGAAAAATTAGAGTATGTGGAGTGGCCAGGAATCTCAAGAGGATGCATCGAACAGGGCGGATCAGGCCGGTAAGGAGGAGGAGTTAACGGAAAGGGGAAACAAGAAGGAAGTAGGACAACAGTGTAGTAATAGGATATGACGTGTGCAAATAAGGACATGAGTACCATAAATGATGGGACGGTGAGAGCTTAAGTTATAGAAAGATGGGAAACGAAGTAGAACGAATGTTAGAAAATGATCGGGATGATACGGATGAATGTGAGCGAATAAAGTGCGTTTTGAAAACAAGAGAAGGACTATGTAGGAGAAGTGTGTTCTGAGTACCACAAAGGTGACATAAGATCCCTCGCGTGCAGAATAAGGGATGGTCCGAAGTGGAAGAAGTGATAAGGGGATACCAAAAGAAATACCCGAGGTAAGTTGAGATAAAGATAACATTTCAAGAGGACTTTGGACGCTTACGTCGGAATAAAAGTGCTGTCTAATTGAGATTGGGAATAAGGACATGAGACGAAGTATAATGGATAAGGATATAAGTACACCCCTAAAGGGGGGAAGCAGGTGAGAGAAATGTAAGGAATGAGATAGAAACAGTTGAGGCGGTAGTATGTTTGATATGGGCGTCTGGGCTACAAACGAGACCCCACCCCCCCTTATGGAAACAAGTTAGTAAGGTCGGAAAACTAGCAACAAGTGGATAAAAGTCAGGATAATGTTGAAGGTAGTGTGAGAAGTTTTGTACAAACTTTGGATGACACGACGCCAGGAAGTGGACGGGTATGAAGAGAAAGAGTATGACAAGAGAATGGTATTGGATAGCTTAAGAGTTAGTATGAAGGATGAAAACAGCTATGAAAAGGGAGCTCCCCCGAGGTGCTTATGCGACCCCGCAGGACTAGTTGAACATTCGAGGACGAATGTTCTAAAGGGGGGAAGGATGTTATATCTCACATTTTGTACATTTGGATGTCCCGAGTTAATGGCGGAAAGTTAGGGACAAGGTCGTAGTTTTTTTTTTCAAGAATGCATGAGTTGCATATTCATCCTTTGTCGATATGGAGCAGTAAGGGTAAATTTGGAATAAGGAAAAATGAGGGGCTAGAAGTTGGGAAAAAATTTCCATGAAGTGGGCAAATGGCCAATATGGCCGTCCATGTTGGAGTAGGCCCCACACTTGGTTGGCCAATTGTTTTGAGCCAAGGAATGGTATATGTGTTCATTTCATAATTGTGGGAGCTAAGTGTACATAAATAAAGATGACCATGCAAGATTAGTCATCTTTTATGACTTAAGAAAATATCTAGAAAATTGGAGAAAAAAAAAGGGGAGGTGGCCGGCCATGTGCATATATATTTATATATATATGTGTGTGATAATAATACAAGGCACAATTTATCATTTCCAACATAGAAAATTCAAGAAGCAAGGAGAAAGAGAGAGCAAGAAAGTATTCGGCCATGGTCATGGCCGAATAGGGTGTCTTGGAGATTGAAGGAAAAAAATAATTTTCTCCTAGCTTTTCAACCAAGTGGAAGGTCCTCTATCATATGGAGTAGTTGTTGGAAGAAGAAAACCATTCGTTTCGCTAGGAGCAAGTCTTAGCCGAGTGGAGAAGATGATTGGAAAAGGTGAGGCTTAACTTCCTTTATATGTTTGTGGTGTTTATACATGTTGTGATATACAAAATGAATGAAGTTCATGAAGTTATGGGTGTGTGTGTTGTGTGGCCGTGTATGTATGGTATGGTATGGAAGATGAACTAATTTATTTAGCATGTTGGATTGTTGTATTATGAATGGTTGTGCATGTTGTAATGTGAAGGAATGGATAGAATTCATGAAATTATGGGTGTTGGTATGTTGGCCGAATGGTCGTGTGTTGGAAGAATGGATCAAATTTATTTAGTGTTCTTGGCTATTGTTGTTGAGGATTATATAGTGAGAATGAAAGTTTAATGACTTATGTTGAAGTTGTAATATCGTGTGGCCGTTTTGGGGAGCCAATGTGATTTTAATATGGCTTCTTGTCTTGATGAAAATATTGTTGCTAACGTATGGAATTGGTGATGTAGTGTGTGAATTGAAGAAAGAAATGTATTGTTGTTGTCTCTATGGAAATGGGTGGTTTCGGGTTCCCTGGCATAGTGTGGGGATTGTCTTGAATGTTGTATGGATTGCTTGGAGTGCCCTTAAATCTTGTTTGAATGGTCTCGGATTAATACTTGAACGTATGATCAATGATGTTGGTTTGGAGGCATGTAGTTTATTTGAATGTGAATGCAATGTTGATGAGTTATGTATAGAAGAATTAATAATGCTAGAATGTGTTTTGAATTAATTATGGATGTTGTTATTATGATTGTTGGTTTGGTTGTTGTGATTTGGCCGAGTTAAACTCTCGGGGTTGGTGAATATATAGGGGAAATCTTTGAAATTTTTGTAGATAAAGTGATGGCTTGGAATTGGGTGCTTTAATGTCTGTGGCTAATGTCGGATGTCTAATGACATTATCGTGGATCATGAGAAGCCGAGGCGTAAGTTTGGATTAGCTTAGAGGGCGGCCAAGGTATGTAAAACTCACCTCCCTTTCTTTGGAATGTCTTAGTATGAATAGGCTATGATATGATCCCCGAGGTAATTCTACTCCTGCGATCCGAGCATGTCCGTGATTCTTATTTGTTTCTCGATATCCGTATTTATAATGTAGTCAAATTGTGGTCCTTATGCCTTTGTATGATTAAAAATGGATATGCATGGAAAGATTTCTTCATAAAAGAGTTGAAACTACGAACGTCCGTAACTTCCATAGGAAGGCTCGGATCGCTTCGATATGTCCGTAGGAGGTTAAAAAAAAAACGTAGCGTATTAAGATTATAATGTTCCAGGGCGGGCTCGGATCGGTTGCTACTTGTCCGTGGGCCCGCAAGACATTCTGTTGTGTACACATTGATGATGATTATGATGCCCGAAGGGGCCTATATGATATATGGATCGGGTCGTACGTTCCTCGACACTATTATATAGGATATGGATTGGGCCGTGCGTTGCTCGACACTATGACCTATGCATATCATACGCCCTCAGAGGCATTTTCAGTAAGCAGAGATATACAGATATGTTCAGATAGTCAGACATATAGATGCATTCATACAGATATGTTCAGATAGTCAGACATATAGATGCATTCAGTCAGCCAGTTTAGCTTATGATTTTCAGATTTTATTCATGACTCCTATGTGTATGTTACTCTTCTGCCTTACATACTCGGTACATTTTCCGTACTGACTCCCCTATTGTTCGGGGGGGGGGGGGGATTGCATTCATGCCCACGTTCGGATAGCCGGTAAGACGTATTGCATCCTTAGGTCGCTTTTTCAACAACAGGAGCACTCCTCTCTTGCCGGAGTTGCCGTCTAGACCTGGTATATGTTTTGATGTTTATCAGTAGGGCAGGGGCCCTGTCCCGTCTGCAGCATGTCCAGTATGTCAGTAGAGGTTCATAGACACTTACATTCAGTCAGACATTATGGCCCGCTCAGCACTTATTTGGTTATATAGTTTAATCGGGTAGCCTTGTCGGCTTGTGCCCCAGTTCAGTTTAGTGATGCATGTGTGTATATAACTTTCGATGCTGGTGACCGCCAGTTTATGATACCTATCAGTCAACAAATTATGTTGTGAGTGCCTCGGTGTGGCCCGCATGAGCATGAGCAAGGTGTATGTTATGTATGTATTTTGGCATCTGGAGGTCGCTTTCACGGGTGTCCATCATAGCCCTCCGGTTCGGCTGTGACAAAAGTGGTATCATAGCAGTTCGTCCTAGGGTGTGTCTACGAGTCGTGTCCATAGAGTCTTATTTATGGGTGTGAAGCACGCCACACTTATAAACAAGATGTTGCAGCGCATTTAGGAATAATTGGTCCTTCTTTCTCATCTTAGATCGTCCCGTAGAGTTAAATTATAGGATGTGATTTCCCTGATTCTAATCCTAATTGTTTTGATTTTGGATAAGCAGTTGATTATGCCATTATGAGGTAATTGATGAGAATTGAAGTTGCTACTCCAAAAGGTTTGTTTCCTTCCTTATTGATATTGATAGACTTTGATATAAGAGCTCGAGCTAGATGTTACGAGTATTTGTGATTGCCCTGTGAAGCATTGGATGTGTTTTACGGCTGTGTAGGAATGAGGCGTGCAGAAGTATAGAGGAAACTCTGTCGAAATTTTTACAAATTGAATTGTTTGAATGTCTAGGCTATAGAGAAAGAATGAAGGGAAAATGTGACAAAAGAAGTTTTAGAATGATTTTAAATTCAAGGGAAGAACCCTGGAGGGGAAAAAATGATTAGTAATTAAAGGAGTTGGAATGAGTGCATTCGAGAATTCAGAGAATTGAGATTATTGAAGATATAGGGAAAGTTGACACTGAGAATTCAAGTGCAGTATTATGATTTATAGATTGGTGAGTAAGAGATAACGAAGAGATATAGATAAGGGAAAGAAAGTTAACGAGTAAGGAAAAATTTTACTCTATAATTTTATATATATCTACATAAGATCAGGATGGGTTGATGACAGGCACACAGACTCATTATCAGACCTCCCTATATGATATGGGTTTACATTGGGATTTAGAAGTCACCAGTCGTTCGACTTCAAAGGGATTTTGAGCATTTGATAGTTGGTACTATTTGGAGAATCATTATGTCCAAGTTACTTTGGGTATCAATGATGACCTTGAACTCAAGAATGAGAAATGGTTAGGTAAGTTGGTTTGCATTTATGATTGTTTTCTGGATGCTTATACAACTTCTAAATGTGATGTTGATTGGCCGACAAAAGGAAGAAGAGATTGTATCAACCTTAGTAATATGTGGTGTATTTCTAGCTAATCCTTATAAGAAGACTTCACCTCAATTTTTTTTTTCAGACAGGTGTTGTGAAGGTTATTTGACGATAGAGAAATTAGGTGCGATGTCGATTTATGTGTAAAGAGAGAGGAGAGTAGGTGTACAAGTGAAGATAAAATATTGTAAGGATCGATTCTTATTGCTACAGGAAGGTAAAGGATGTGAGGTTGATTATTTTAGACAGGGAGACACGGTACAAGAACGGGTAAAGATTTTTAAGTAAAGTTATATCGCCGGGATTCACGGTTAGGGTGTAGAAAGATATGCTAGGAATACCTACAAATTTAGACATACGAAAAAGGGAATATGAGAAACTAGAATAGCCAGAGGGAAATTAGGAGCATATGAGCTTTGCAATGAGAATTTCGAAATGATCGTGAGGTATGAGTCTGGCTAGTTGGTCAAAAGAGGGGAGATGTATTAAAGCTACGGATTCAGGACAAAATCAAATGGCAACGGGATATCTAACAAGAAAAGGTGTTGAAAATCGATAAAAGATAAGTCACGAGTGGCTACATCGAGTATTATGTACACCCTTATGATTGATATTATGACATGTTAAAAGTATTGATTATGCAATATGTAAAAATTGAGGTAGCAAGCGCTACAGAGAGAATCAGGATTGAGTTTTCTCGAGAATTAAAGTAAGATAGCGGTAACGCGACCAACAATGTAAGAAGGAGCATTAGGAAAAAGAAGGTTATGATACCATGAAGGAGGGAGGAACTTGGACAAGGAAAACATATACCCATTGAGGGTCAGATAATATATAATTGAGGAAAAGGTTAGGATGAAAGCACGAAAGCAGACGATAGGATCAAATTTAAATAAATCAACGGGACATAGAGTAAGGTTGCACGTGACAAAGGATGAATGTGAGGACCCCGAAACCAACCTATACGTCCTCATAACAGGAACTAAGAAGGTTGTAAATAATAGGCACAAGTGCATCCTTGAGAAGAAATAAACAGGTCTTATGGGAGCGATGAGGAAATTTTAACTCCTGAGATTTAACTAGGAGGATGTATGTGAACCCATGATTGGTATGCCTATTTAAGAGAAGAAAGTACCCTAAGAAGAGATTTTCAAAATTGATCAAAAGAGATTCGCACTCGTAACAGAACACTCCAAAGTTTCCTAATCTAAGAGTAAAGGATGACTAATGGAAATAGGCATTTTACATGTAAAAGAAACTATGAGGACCAAAGGAAGGAGGAGGTGTTAACGAAATGGTTAAAGGGAATTATGTAGCTGCCGACAACAAGGAGAAGGTTAATGAGTCAGTAGGCTTACCCAAAGGAAAACAAATTGAAATTTTAAGACAATGGTTGTGTAAAAGATGCAAAGATGTGATTGTTATATCCCGTATCTTTATACGATGGATTATTCGTAAGCTAATCGATATAAGTTCAAGGAAAAGATTATTTTTGGTATATGAAACAAGGACTTTTAATCCCCGATTTTAATTAGTGCACGATTTGCTTATAAATTTCTATTAGTGTAGAAATATTAGTGGATATTAGGGATTAATTAACCATGATTAGATTATTAAGTGGGGATTGGAGGTTAATTAAGATTAATTAAGTCATTAGTGCACTAAATGGACCCCACTATAACATGGCCAAATCTGATTGGTCCATGCCATAGTGAGGCACGTGTCCACCTTATGGGCAGCATATAAATTCACATTTGATGACTAATTCATTAGTCATACAAGTCATATTCATCTTCAACAAAAATTGAATTAAGAGAGAGAAGCTCAGCCATGGCAGCTCACGGCCATGGTTGTTCATGAGTTAGCTCATGATCTTGGTAGCAAAAATTTAATCTCTAAGGTGTTCCAATCATTTAAAGGTGATTAGCAACGTGAATTTAATCCTTGGGGTAGCAAGAACACATGCAATTTTAATCCATAAATTCCAGCAACATTAAGAGGCCAAACTTGCTAAGGTAAGGTTTAATTCTCTCCTACATGTTTTAGAGATGGTTTGGTCTTTGTATAATTTGGTAGATGTGGAATTGGATGTAAGGAACGTGTATGTTGATGCTAAGGTTACGTTTGGGCAGAATTGGGGTTGTTCCAATTAGATTGGGTGATTGTTGTTATTGTTATCAATGTTATGGATTATGTGTTAGAAGTGAAAGGAAAGTTAAATCATGTTAAAAACTTGTATTGATTTAAGTGGGGTTTTCTTTTAGAACTTGTTGTGATATTAGGATAGTTTCCTTGCATATAGTAGTTGTTGTCGTTGTTGTTGTTGTTGTCATTGGTTATATGATGAAAGTGAAGGAATTTGATATTTAAAGTTATAGTTGTATTGTATTGAGAACGATCTGGTTTTGGTTGTGTTGTTGTTCTTATTGAATTGGAGGACTAAGTTCTTGTTGAATTGGAGGACTAAGTGTAGTTAAGGTTATGCATTGTGTTGTTGTAATTGTTGGACTATTATAAGGTCATTTCGATGAAGTGTTGTGGCTATAGATTATTAGAAGTAACTTGAATATGTCATAGTCGTTATGTTAACAATTATTGAATGATGTAATGTGTGGGCTGATTGGTATGTTATGCGGGCTGTTCAGAGTATTCTTGAATCTTGTCTTGGCTAGTCTTGATATTGTTATAGCCCGTACTTCGTACGTGCGGACGTTGGGAGAAGTTAAGGACAAGACTATGTTCTAAAATTATTTTAATGCATTAGTAGGTTATGAGAATTATTTACGGACGTTGGTAGTATGGAAATAATGAGAAAGGTTAAGGGTAAAAAGGAAAATTCGGAAAAGGGTTCATGGAAAATATTGCGGAGGACGAAGGGTAAAATGGGAATTTTCCAAAGTTCAAGAAAGTTCATGAAGGGGGATCATGTTGGCCGTGCACTACATGCCCTTATTTTTAATTAAAGGGGGCTAATTGTAAAGTATAAAAGTTATGGACCAAAGCTTGTTTAAGAAGACATTAGTCTTCCTTTAATTTTAAGAAAATTCAAGAATTCTCTAGAGAGGGATTATGTGGCCATGTTCTTATCTTGAGGGGCCAAATTATAAATAAGGAAAATTGGTGGAAGACAAGTATATATATAGGAAGTCATCTTTTTAATTTAAGAAAACTAGAACAAAAAAAAAAAAAAAGATGAAGAGAGTGGAGTAAGGGAGGTTCGGCCATGGCTCTCAAAATTGAGCCATGGGAAATTGACCAAGGAAAATTATTTTCTCCTAGTTTTCCTACTAAATGGAAGGTCCTCTACAACGTGGTATAATTGTTTCGGGAGATAGGCCATCCGTTTCGTCGTTTCCGCATTCTAGCCTAGTGAAGAAGTTGAAGAGGAAAGGTAAGATTTAATCCCTTTTTTTATGTTGTGAAGGGTTTACTTGTGTTGTGGTGTGTGGAAGTAAATGAAATTCATGAAATATGTATGTATGGTGTGTTTGGCCGTGTACATAGTGTGTGTATGTAAGGTTGTGTTGGAGTAATGAATCAATGGTACTCAACATGTTTGTGTGTTGTGGTAATATGTAGAAAATGAATGGAATTCATAGAACGATGAATAATGAGGAATGGCCGTGTAGGGGCTGCTTGGTATACAAGAAATGAATCAATGTTTCTTATTATTTTAGTCGTCGTCGCTAAGAATTATGTGATGAAAATGGAAATTATGAAATCATCCATGTTGGAGTGTAGTTGTATATACATGGTGTTGGCTGAATGGAGTAGGTGTTGTGTAGAAATGATAAATTAATTTTATTTTAGTAGTTGGATTGTTATGTTGTTGTTATATTGTATAGAGATGGATGAAAATGCATGAAGACATGTAAGAATGATTATGGTTGAAATAGGTGTTTTGGTAAGTTAGTGTCAATTGATGTAATTCGATATTCTAGTTGTTGTCGTTATGGATTATGTGACGTTGAATGAAGAATGTGGTTGAAGTTAATGAATATAGATGATAATGAAATGTATGGTTGTTGTTAAATTTGAAGGGTTTCGGGTGAAGTAGTATGTCGATTGATTCGACGGAATATTATGCGAATTGAATTGAATTGAATTGAATTGAATATTGAAGTGTTGCTAGAATAATTGTGGTATGTTTATAAGGGAGGTGCTGCCGAAATTCCGGCAGAATATAAGTGAATGCGTTTGAAAGGTTAAGGCAAGTATATGATAATGAAACTAATGGATGGATGAATTCTCTTGCATGTAGACTATCAAGCTTGGACGAATGAGCGTAGCTAGTAAGGCGCGGCGCAGGTATGTTAAGGCAAAGCCCTTTCTTTCTATGGCATGAATCATATGGTGTAATCTTGTAAATGCTCCCAAACGTCCTTATTTTTCAAAAGTTAGAAATTATGATTTTTTAAAGCATGACTTTTCTTCTTAAAAGTTTATAAATGTTTTCAAAAATATTCATTTTTCTCCAAAATCCAAGTTTTACGTTTTTGATAGTTTTTATGACTAAAACGACGACTATGGTCTTATGATGACAATGATGATGCTCGATATGAAGAAACGTCTATGATGAACATGCCAAGGATATGACTTTACCATGAATACGACGATATGAAATGTTAAGCTATTTTTAGATAATGACTATTTTAAAGGTTTCAAAGTATGTGAAATGATATGTTATGATCCTGTTTTATGTTTTCCCGTGATGTTATCCTTGTTTGTTAGTCTCGCCTTATAACACTAGTTCCTTCAAGGTGAGACATGACGATCACGATTACTCCATAATGCAATCGGAGGTTCCGACCTTACGTCACTCCGATAAAAGTATAGCTTTTGATTGGGCTCCAATGCATGCTTATGATGGATGCTACAACGCTAGATGGCCGGGCATGTCACCACTATGTACGGCGGTAGCTATCGGATGTTACCGCGGCCTAGAGGGCCGGGCACGGCACGCCCTTACGATGGGCGTAGTGGTGCGCATATATAGTTACAACGGGCACTATTGGCGGGCACGACCCCCACTAGTGGCGGTGCAAGAGATTATTACCCCAGAGGCGGGAGGCCCGGACGCGGGAGGCCCGGACGCGGGCTAATGATATCTGTTTGTTATACCCCGTACTTTGTACGTTGGAATATTCTAAGTTGGTTGCGACAAGTTATGTACAAGACTTTCAATTTCCTATTTTGTTGATTTTGTCTCAATGCATAAGTCGCATATTCATCTTTTCATTGGTATGGAGTGTTAAGGGTAAATTTGGAATAAGGAAAAGTTTGGGATGTTGAATAAGTTATACAGATTGTACGGAGTTTTGGACATATCCAGGTATGCAAATAAAGAGATCGGTGTATAAAAGTTTTAGGTCTCGAAATAATTTCCGCGGATGAACGATTACGGTGCTACGATATAGAACAAAGCTCTTTGATCGCTACGATGACTTCGGGCGACTTTATAAAGGGGCTTAACCCCTCATTTCGGCCAAAAAAAATCGGACCAAAAACATTCCAAATATTCTAGAAAATTCCCCAACCTTCCACCACTAACTTTTAGCCGGGAAAACCGTATAATTCTCAAATTCGGTCCGGACGAGCGTATAGTTGCGGCTTAGCAAACGTATTGAGGCTTTGTGGCTTAAGTTCAAGGTGGAGGAGTAAATATATAGCATTATTATCGAGGGAAAGGTATGAATCTCTTTCTATTTGTGTTAATATTGGTTTATTTACGGAGAAGGAGGCTGTAAAATCATTATAAAATGGTTACATGACGGAAATATATGGGACAAACACCATATGGAATGTTTATGAAGTATTTTGAAATTGGAAATATTATGGTTAATGTTATGTTGGTTATGGATGATTTGGAAGTTTATGCGAATTTTATGTAATTTTTATACTTATGAGAATTGCCTTGTTAATGTGCGGATTAATGGTGCAAATTATACAGAATTTGGAAGGGAAGAATATGTTTGGTGTTGTTCCGGGTTTGGAGACAATTTCGGGTGAGTTGGGATATGATTTTGGTTGTTTGGAAAAAATTGTGTGAATTGTTTAAAGCGTTCTTGAATATTGTCCGTATGGTTTTGGATTAGTAATCGAATGTATAAACGTTGATATTGGTTTGAATGTGAGTGAGGGAAGTAAGTATGTCGGAATATTATGAATGTTGTGAATTTATGTAAAAAGAGCTACTAATGTTAGAAATGCATTTTGAATTGATTGTTGATGTTGTAGTTTGGTTGTTGGTATTGTTGTTGATGATTTGGCGAGTTGAAATCTCGGGGTTGGTGTATTCTGGAAATGCTGCCCAATTTTCTGCGCAGAATTTGGTATTCGTTTGGAATCGGGTTCCAAAATGCTCTTAGCTAATATTTGATTCTTAATGGCATATTGTAGAGCTTGGGAAGTTCGCGACGTAAGATTATTAGCTTCGAGAATAGACGAGGTATGTGAAGCTTACCCTTCTTTTCTTTGGCATGTCTTAGACGGGATTAAGGTATGACATGATTTATTGCCTTTGCAACTCCATTCTTAAGTTTCGAGTATGTTTGTGATTCGTATTTGTTTTTGATGTTGGTATCCTTAGCATGGTCAAAGCTATGGTTCGTATGTTTTTTGATATGATTGAGTTTGAAATGTTGTGTAAACGATTCTTATTTGTTTCTTGGTATTCGTATCCTTAATGCGGTCGAGTTATGATCCTTATGACTTTGTATGATTGAATTTTCAAGGTCGCAAAAGAGTTTTGTTTTTCAAAAGAGATTTGTTCTTAAACGGTTAAACTACGAATGCTCGTAACTTTCAAGGAAGGGCTCGGATCGCTTTGATACTTTCGCAAATGACTTTATGACGAGTAATGACTTAAATTTTCATAGGCGGGCCGATTGGGTTGACGTCGTCCGTGGGTCTGCGACCTTCTATGTTGGTTCTAATGACCTATTTTGAAAGAATCGATCGACTATCTCTCGACCCCGAGTATGATTACTTATTTATCTGTTGAGTTTGAAATGGATTTTTTATGCTTATGACTTTGATACGTGAATATGGTTTGAGTTCGGTTTGATATATTCCAGTGATATTCGGAAGAAAATGCGGATTTGACTACGGTTTGCTTACAAATGATGGTTCGTTTTGATTAACCTATTAAGTCTTTGAAAATATTTTAAAAGCGTATTTGGTTACTTGTGATTACTCGCTTTCGATGCATTTGTTGTTACATTTTTCGCCGAGTCCCGGCGGTATGTGTGATATTGTCCGCCGGATACTTGACCGCGGGTACGTGACATACGACCGTCGGATTCTTGGCAGTCGCGGCATGTGTGTGTGTGATATTGTCCTTTGGATACTTGACCATGGTGGCCGACGCGCCATGCCGGATTCTTGACACGGTATGTGTGTATGTGTGTATGTGTGTGACATGACCGTGGATTAACTGGCCGCGGTATATTTATATAGTGTGATATTAACTTATTTGGGTTCCTGGCAGCGGTATATTTATATATCTCGTGATCTTAACGGCTCGGTTCCTGGCATGCGGTATATTTATATATACGCATCTTAACATGGGTTCCTGGCATGCGATATTTATATATCTGTGATCTTAATCATTTGGGTTCCTGGCTTGGTATATGTGATATGATAATGTGAGGACATGATGAGCGGTATATGATATGTTTGATTTTCCCGTATATATGAGACAGAAATGTTTTCAAAGAAAGCGAAGCATTTGGTATTCTGATTATCGCATGTGCCTTCTTTACCTCTTATGTATGATTCGTATGTCAAATGTAAGTACTTTGGTATTCGGATTATTATGCTCACTTTTACGTACTTCCTACTTCGGTCATGATCTCGTTTTACGTATGCTATGCTTTACATGCTCGGTACATATTCCGTCATCGACCCCGCTTTCTTCGGGGGGCTGCGTTTCATGCCGCGCGGTACCTGGATGAGTAGATGATGTTAGCGAGGAGATGTTCCGGCGGATTGGCGAGCTCCATTTCCTCACAGTCTTTAGAGTACGAGTGCGTTTGTGTGGTATACGAGATGTTGGTAGAGGCTTTGCGGTGACGAGGTGTCGTGTGCGTGATATGTCGAGTTTGTAATCGGTATGTAAGCAGATATATTATTATGCATTATGTTCGTATTTGTTGTGACTCTGATTTTATTTGATTTGAAAAAGATGAACGGTATGTTTGTTTTCCGAAAAATTTTTCCTTCGCATTTGACACGTTGTGGGCCCGGAAGCGATTATGAGAATTATGAGAGTCGCGGGTTCGCTCGGCCATAAAGTAAGGGTCGGTGCCCATCATGCCCTATCGGAAGTTAGGGTGTGACATACGCGATTCAACAGATTATGAGATCATGTGACTCGGACGGATTACGTACGTATGTAAAGCACAAAGAAGCATGCATGATTCGCCTTAAGAGGCACTCGGATGTACGTACTACGTTTACGGCACATGATATATTTTGATTCCATTCGTTATTACACTTGAGTACAGTTTTTACTATGTTGCTACTCATCGCCATATCTCCTATTATGTTACTATTCATGTACCTTACATGCACAAGCTTCGCTCGTCAGACCCTTTTCTTCGAAAGTTTGCGTTTAAATGCCGCTGCGGTACACCCGGATGATCGAGACGCCAATATAGAAGATGTTCCGGCGAAGTTGGCAAACTCCATTTTGTTCGGAGCGTCTCCAGAGTCGGGGGCGTGCTATGCCGATGTCTTGTTTGAAGTTAGAGACTTTACATACGATGGGGTTTCGGAGTCAATTTGTATTGTGATACAAGTTTTATCAAGGTTACATATTTTATTTGATTTAAAGGCAAAAAAAAAAGAATGTTTCGGCTTAATCTTATTATGTATACTTGACGTAGAGATTCAAAAAAAAAAAATCAGTACGTAGTAAGAGTCAGTGGGTTCGCTCGGCTCCGGTTACGGGGTCGGGTGCCCATCACACCTTAGTGAGATCGGGGTGTGACAGATATAGTACTTGAACGTGTGGTTGTTGATGTTGACTTGGTCGTTTTATAGTTGCCTTGAATATGAGGGAAATGAACAATATAGGGGAAATGCCGCCCAATTTTCTAGAAATAAGCTACTAATGTTGGAATACATTTTGAACCTTTCCGTAGCTTAACCATAGTTCTTAACGTCTTAATATAGGTTGAGACACCGGGCAAAGATATACGTATTGTATCACGGATAAGCGTTAAAGGTATGTAAAGCTATCCTTTCCTTCTTTTGGCATGATCTATATATGAAATAGACATACGACGAATGTATAAGCTCCTATTCCTAGAGACACTAAGATGGTTAATGTCCTTCGATTTCCATAAGCTATTTCATATTATCTTGATACGTGTCTATGATTCACGAGTTCTATGTGATATAATCCATAGTGACATTCGAAGGGTACTTGACATGACTGTCGTCTTTGATACTCAAGTGTCAGTTCATTCTACTTATTCTATTGAGTCTCAGATGATGATTTAGTTTGCATATAGTTGCTCACTACTGCGCTGTTGGTGGACATACTGTTATTATATCTTTCACGAGTCCCGGGCCGGGTATGTTTTCGTGCACAGTTTCACTGCATTGTTCACCGAGTCCCTCATTAGAGGGCCGGGTACGGTATATATATATATATATATATATATATATATATATATATATATATGAGGATATGATGATGTGTAGATGTACCGAGTCCCGTGATGGGTGGGCATGGTATATGTATATACGACTTATTCACCGAGTCCATAATGGGCCGGATATGGTATATGATATAGCTATGCATGATTTTCATTTCATAAGGTACGGGTACAGTGATTTCTTGATTGTTATACTTGTCTCCTGTAATCTCTATTTCAGTCATGAACCTCTTTATTGTATTCCATGCCTTATATACTCAATACATATCTCGTACTAACCCCCTTTCTTCGGGAGGGGGGGGGGGGGGTTGCATTTCATGCCCGCAGGTACAGATACTCGATTTGGTGATCCTTTAGCTTAGGACGTCTACTCAGCTGTCTTGGAGAGTTTCATTGTCCTAGAGCCTAGACTATTTTGGTACAGATCTTTTGATGTAGATTTATGTTATCCAGAGGTACGGCAGGGCCCTGTCCCGTCATATTTCACTTTGATGCTCTTAGAGGTTTGTAGACATATGTGTGGGTTGTATATAGGTGTTGTTCAGCTGTGTCAATATGACTTATTTTGGGATGTTCCCGTACGCATTAAGCGGCCTTGTCGGCTTGCGTATTGTGTATGTTTTGATTAGTTGTGACTCCTCAGGAGACAGGTTATTATGATATATGACGTTCTAAGATAACGTCTTGTTTTTGCAAGCTTCCATATTGTTCTTAGTTTCAGTTTAACTATATCTAGCAGGTACGTATACGAGTGTCCAGCTCGGGCACTAGTCACGGCCCATGGGGTTGGGTCGTGACAAAAGTGGTATCAGAGCAGTTCATCCTCGGAGTGTTTACAGATCGTGTCTAGTAGAGTCTTGTTTATCGATGTGTTGTGCACCGCATCTATAAACAGGAAGCTACAGGATATTTAGGATGTTATCTTTCCTTCTTACTCTAGATCGTGCGATAGAGCTATATTATCAGGATAATCCCTCCCTAACAGATTATTGTGTTTGCGAGCCTATGCCTCCAAAGAAAGCGAGCCCGGCGGAAAATCGGTAGCAGGAGATACTAGCCAGACTCAGAGAGTTACTAGGGCCCGTGCCCAGTCTATGCCCGAAATTGTGCTCCAGTCGACGAGCTCTGCTACACTGCCACCTCGGAGGAACTCGGAGAGCGACGGCGACTCCCGGATCGGGGGGCGACTCCACCGCCAGCTCCCGAGGCTCCAGTACTCGAGCCTCCCGCTCCTCAGCCAGGGGCGAAGGATAGGGCCATGAGAGATGCAGTTCAGTTGTTGACCAGATTAGTGGCAGGGCAGGCTCACAGGCATGGACTAGGAGTTGACAATGCGGATAGACATGATAGTTTGAGGGCTCGTGACTTCTTAAATTGTAATCCTCCAGAGTTCTACGGGTCAAAGCTCGAGGATGATCCACGGGGAGTTTATTCGGCGGATGCGGCGTACATTGAGGATAATTAGGGCTTACCGAGACCCGAGTCCGTCGAGTTGGCTTCGTATCGATCGCGGGATGTACCGTTAACTGGTGGTATGGAGTCTGGGAGTTATCTAGGGGCGAGGGTTCCTCCGCGGTATGAATGAGTTTGGGAGGCCTTCATGGCACTTTTACCGCCTCCGCAGATGAGGCGAGCCGCAGTCGATAGATTCTTATATCCGAGGCAAGTAGCAAGGTGAGCGTTCGAGATTATAGTCTTGAATTTGACTCGTTGGCTAGATACGCGCCTACTATTGTAGGCCCCGTGGGATAAAGTGCATCGCTATGTGATAGGGCCCCGGATCACACGATTAATAGGTCAAGATGGCGGGGCTCTTGAGCCGGGTATGGATATTGCTCGGGTACGGGCGTGCACGGGGGGTAGGATCGACACGATGAGGACGTCCCGCAGACGCGCGCGTGCCAAAGAAGGTTAGATCGGTGGTTATCTGGTGAGTATCGAGGCAGCAAGATAGGGGGGGCAGAGTAGATATCATTTTCGACGAAATATTGCCGCAGTGCACCCCATAGTTCACGGAGTAGGAGATTTGATAGCACGGGTATGGGGAGCCGGTCCGAACCTGTGTGGCTTCCGGTTCGCAGAGATGAGAACGGGGTTCGAGTCGGGCCGATACCACCTTTTGCCTCGGTGTTCTCGATGTGGTAGGCTCCATTCCTCGGGGAATGCGATCTTGCTACGGTGCTTTCTTTTCTTAGGCATCGCTGGCGTCATATTATGAGAGAGTGTCCGTACGAGGGTAGTCCTGCGAGTGGTGTGTACCCACCGGGTCAATTCTTGGTTCATCTTTTCGGTGGCTATGCGCCCTATGGGCGAGGCAGGGTATTCGCACACCAAAGGCCATGGTGCAGAGGTCGTGGCGGAGCTTCCGATTCCTGAGTCCTTCCAAAGGCCGTATATATGCTTTGGCTAGTAGATAGGATCATGAGGCATCGCCGAATGTGGTTACAGGTATATTATCGATTTTCTCTCGGGACGTATATACATTGATAGATCCAGGCTCCACCTTATCATATATATCTCCCTTTGTTGCTAGTAGAATCGGAATAGAACCTGAGTTAATAGAACCATTTGAGGTAGCTACACCGGTAGAGATTCGTTATAGCAAAGAAAGTATATAGAGATTGTTCGGTGGTTATATATAGTCGTCATACCATAGCAGATTTGATGAGTTAGATATGATCGAGTTTGATGTTATTATGGGTATGGATTGGTTAGCTTCTTGTTATGCTAACGTTGATTGTAGAGAAAAGATAGCTCAGTTTCAGTTCCCAGGAGAGCTAATTATAGAGTGGATAGGGAACACGGCATCGCCTAGGGGTAAGTTTATTTCATACCTCAAGGCAAGGAAGATGGTTAGAAAGAGTTATATTTATCATCTGGTTCATGTGCATGACTTGAAAGCAGAGGTACCGACTCTTCAGTCAGTTCCAATAGTTAATGAATTTCCAGATGCATTCCCAGATGAACCTCTAGGTCTTCCTCCTGAGCGGGAGATAGAGTTCATTATAGATGTGTTACCAGATACTCAGCCCATATCTATTCCTCCTGCTGAATGGCACCCCGGGAATCGAAGGAGTTGAAGGAGCAACTGAGAGACTTGTTAGAAAAGGGCTTCATCGGGCCCGACACATCACCTTGGGGAGCACCGGATTATTTGTGAGAAAGAAAGATGGGTCAGCATGATGTGTATTGATAATAGGCGGTGAATAAAGTAACAATAAAGAATAGATATCCTCTCCCCAGGATTGATGATCTATTTGACCAGTTGCAGGGTGCTAAGTGTTTCTCGAAGATAGACTTGCGGTCAGGATATCATCGGTGCATGTAAAGGAGAGATATTCCGAAGATCGTTCGGGACCCGATACGGGCATTATGAGTTTAGAGTGATGTCTTTTTGGTGACTAATGCTCCAGCAGTATTTATGGATTTGATGAACCGAGTGTTCAAACCATTCCTAGATATGTTCGTGATCGTATTTATCGATGATATTCTGGTCTATTCACGATCAGAAGAGGAGCATGCAGAC
The DNA here is from genome assembly GCF_029784015.1 of Lycium ferocissimum. Taxonomy (NCBI): domain Eukaryota; kingdom Viridiplantae; phylum Streptophyta; class Magnoliopsida; order Solanales; family Solanaceae; genus Lycium; species Lycium ferocissimum. The sequence goes on from NC_081353.1 coordinate 3,481,960, forward strand.
TATTTGACGGTACTTAGGGTGCTCCAGCACCAGAAGTTGTATGCTAAGTTTTCTAAATGTGAATTCTGGTTGACTTCAGTAGCATTCTTGGGGCATATTATTGGAGCTGATGGCATTCGGGTAGATACACAGAAGATTGAAGCTGTAAAGACTTGGCCTAGACCTACGACACCCTGCGTGGTACGTAGTTTTTCGGGGCTAGCGGATAATACAGGAGATTCATAGAAAAGTTTGCCTCGATTTCAGCGCCTTTAACAAGGCTAACTCAGAAGGCAGCTAAGTTCCAGTGGACCGATGCTTGTGAGCAAAGCTTCCAGTTGCTAAAGGATAAGTTGACTACGGCTCCAGTTCTAACTCTTCCTGAGGGACCAGCTGGCTATGTCATTTATTGTGATGCTTCCGATATTGGGTTAGGTTGTGTATTGATGTAGCATGACAGGGTCATAGCCTATGCCTCCCGGCAGCTCAGAAAGCACGAAAGGAATTATCTTACTCATGACCTGGAGTTAGCAGCGGTAATTCATGCTTTGAAGATATGGAGGCATTATTTGTATGGCGTGCATGTTGATATTTATACGGATCATAAGAGTCTCCAATATATCTTTAAGCGAGAAGGAGGCTGAATTTACGGCGGGCGAAGGTGGCTAGAGTTGCTGAAGGATTATGATGTTGATATCCTATACCATCCAGGGAAGGCAAACGTTGTAGCAGATGCCCTTAGCCATAAGTCTATGGGTAGTTTGACGGACGTGCAACCAGAAAGGATGGAGATAGTTCGTGAGATTTATCGGCTATCTTGGAGTCCGTTTGGCTGATTCTGGAGATGAAGGAGTTTCTGTTCAAGAAGTTGCTGAATCCTCTATCATGGAAGAGGTAAAGCGACGCCAGTACGAAGACGCTGTTCTGGCATAGTATAGAGATGCAGCCCTTTAAAAGGAGAAGACCCCATTCGAGGTTACACCTGACGGAATGCTACGATATGGAGGCAGATTATGTGTACCTGAGGTTGCAGGGCTACGGTAACAGGTTATGGGAGAGGCACATTATGCCCGTTATTCTGTCCATCCGGGGTCAACGAAAATGTATCATGACCTCAGATGTTTATATTGGTGGGATGGCATGAAAAGGGACATAGCGGAGTTTGTTGCCCAGTGCCCGAATTGCCAACAGGTTAAGGTCGAGCATCAAAAGCCTGGTGGGTTATTACAGGAGATAGAGGTCCCAACTTGGAAATGGAAAGCAATTAATATGGACTTCATTACAGGCTTACCTCGCACTCCGCGGAAGTACGACTCTATATGGGTTATTGTGGATAGGCTGACAAAATCAGCCCACTTTCTCCCAGTCAGGACTACTTATGCAGCTGAGGACTATGCAAGGTTATATATCAAGGAGATAGTGAGACTTCACGGGGTTCCCACATCTATTATCTCAGACAGAGGAGCTCAGTTTACAGCTAACTTCTGGAGATCATTCTAGAAGGGATTGGGGACACAGGTGAGTCTTAGCACAGCATTTCACCCTCAGAGGCGACGGACAGGCCGAGCGTACTCTTCAGACGGTAGAAGACATGTTGCAAGCCTGTATTATTGATTTCAGAGGTAGCTGGGACGATCATTTGCCACTTATCGAGTTTGCTTATAATAATAGCTACCATTCTAGTATCCAGATGGCACCGTATGAGGCCTTACATTGGAGGAAGTGCAGGTCACATATTGGTTGGTTTGATGTTGGTGAGACAAAGTTAATCGGCCCAGACATGATTCAGCAAGCTATTGATAAGGTGAAGCTTATTCAGGAGAGGTTATTAGCAGCCCAGAGTTGACAGAAGTCATACGCAGATAATCGACGTCGACACTTAGAGTTCCAGATTGGTGATTGGGTATTCCATAAGGTGTCACCCATGAAGGGTGTAATGAGATTCGACAAGAAAGGGAAGCTTAGCCCGAGGTACATTGGACCGTATTAGATTATTCGTAGGGTAGTAAAGGTTGCCTATGAGTTGGACCTACCATCTGATTTGGAAGCAGTGTATCCAGTCTTTCATGTGTCAATTCTTCGCAAATGCATTGGTGACCCTTCTAGAGTATTCCTCGTGGATGATGTCCAGGTAACGGAGGGGCTGTCCTACGAGGAGAACCCTATAGCGATACTTGATCGGCAGGTTAGAAGATTGCGTACTAAGGATGTGGCTTCCGTTAAAGTATTGTGGCGAAATAATAATCGGAAATAGATGACTTGGGAAGCCGAAGATGAGATGAAGATGTTACACATTAGAAAATTCCCCGTTAGTATACAGTGAATAGACGAGTGAGGGGTATGATGTATACCAGGTTTGGACAAGTAGGAGATAGTAATCGATGATGCTAATTAAGACTTCCAAAGACATTCGGATTAAGGGAAGAAAGTTGTTAAGAGAAGCGAGTCATACGTTGGGTATCGGAGGAGAAATTACGAGTATTAAGTTAATGATGTCTTAATGACCCCTTTGAGGAAGAGTTATAACATCCCTTAGAATGATATTGAAGTGTTGAACGAGTGTTAAGAAGGTTCCATAAGGATCGGAGATCAAACGAGTCGACGAAACAACTCTCGGAAAACTGGGTAGACATACGGCCAGACATACTGGCCGTATAATATCTACGGACCGTATGTCCAGCCGTAGATCCAGCCCAGCAAGTCATGATTCACTGGACCAGATATACGGTCCAACATACGGTCGATGAGATTTTAGACGGACCGTATGTTGGTCCGTATATTTCCATCGGGGCTGATCTTAATTTTATATAAGGGACCTTTCCTTTTCATTTCATTCATTTCACACTTCACCCCCACAACACAAGAAACCTCTAGAGTGTTCCAAACATTTCATCCATGAGAAATCCATAGAAATCAAGGATCAACAATAAGAAATCAAGAGAATCAAGTGAAGGAGACCCATCAAAAGTCATCCAAGTCAAGAACTCCCAAGAGAGATAAAGTAGGGTTTTGGTGCTAAGGGTGAATCACCATTGTGAGCTTATTCCTCCATCATCTAAGGTAAGTTTCATGATCTTTACATGTTGTTTGAAGTATTTATAGGTTGAAACACATGGATTGTAGAAGAGTACAACAAATGGGTCATCAAATGTGTGAATAGTATTGCTAGTGTGTGATAGTTGAATTGAATCATGGAAATGGATATGTTGATGTTATAAATGTGTTATAAGTGACCTATAGAACATGAAATAAGTATTGGATATGAAAGAATACGATGATGGACTTTAGTAATGAATATGGAGGATTGAAGTAGAATTGTGAAATACGAATCATACGAATGAATGACGATTGTTGTTAAGGATATTGTGGTTGTCGTTATGAATGTTGGGAGTTGATATGGAATATGGAGGAAAGTAGTATAAACAAAGGAAATGCTGCCCAAATTTCTATAGTTTTAGTAAGTATGCTTTCACGACAATATAGCTAACGTCGATACGAATTCTCTTGAAGGTATACACAAGTGCATTAAAGGAGGACGAGCAAGCGATAGAATAGCTAAACGACAAAGGTATGTGAGGCTAGTCCTTTCTTTCTAAGGCATGAGTCCTATGGCATGAATTCCCTCCTTGACTATGAATGTTCTATTTCCAAGAAAGCTATGAGTTCTTGTTCATGAAAGGTCACGTGAGATGAGAGATATGCTACGAGCAAGATAACGATAATGATAAATTAAAGTCTAGAAATGTTATAGTCATGATATGATGTTCCTATTAAGCTAATGAAGCTATCCGCAGTCCATTGATGTTGATTAGTATATACACTCACCTTATGTTTGTTCCTTCAAGGTGAGGCAGAATGCCCATAGATGCTCCATAATGCAATCGGGTGCCCACGACCTTACGTCACCCCGATAAAGTATAACTATCCATGAGTCTATATGCATGTATTTCTATAAGTATTTTATCATGAGTATATTATAATGAGCATATAATGAGCATGTTGTAATGAGCATATGATGATATCACACCGCGCCTATACGGCCGGGCGCCTATACACCATGGACAAATGGCATGGGCGGCGCCACTAGTGGACGGCATGAGATGATACCCCGACGCGGGAGGCCTGGACGCGAGCTAATATTATTGATTATCACACCGCACCTATATGGTCGGGCAAATTTTATACACTTATGCATACATGACATGATGATGTTTATGAGAGTAAGCCAGTATGCACTACTTCTTTTATGATACAGTCAGTACAGGTTGCTCCTCAATTGATATCTCCCTTATTTCATTGATGTCTTGTTATTGTTTATGCCTTACATACTCAGTACAATATTCGTACTGACGTTCTTTTCTCTGGACGCTGTGTTCATGCCCACGACGTGTGTAGACAGGGGGGACGGTGCGATTCATAGGAGCCTTCGGCGATTTACAGGAGCCCTCCTTTATTACGGAGGTGCTATTTTGAGACATTATTTTGTGTATATATATTTTGGGCATGGCGGGGTCCTGTCCCGTCCAGGTGTCTAGTACTCCAAAGAGGCTCGTAGATACGCAGAGTGGGTAGTATGGTCCCATAGTCTTCATGTATATGTATATATATATTATTTTGATAGCCGAAGGGCTTATGTTTATAAAAGTAAAAATGTTTCAAATGTTAATAGTTTTCCATGATTATGAGCATATAGAATGAAAGGGAACAGATAAGTAGCAGCATGAGCAGTGTTCGGCGGTTAGCCCCAGATACCCGTCGCGACCCGTAGTTCAGGTCGTGACAGAAGAATAAGTACCCTTACTTGTTTCCTATGCCTGCAGGTAGAGGTGGCAAAATGGGTTAAAAATATGGTTATCCGCCCGATCCAACCCATTTTAAATGGGTTGGATACCCTATCCATTTAATATGGGTCCAATATGAGTCAACCCATATTATCCACTTAAAATATGGGTAAATTAATGGGTAAAATGGATAAAACCCACAACATATAGAGTGTGTTTGGTATGAATCCCATGTTTGGTTGGTCAAAATGTTTTGAAAAATATTTTCTCTAGAAAACAAGTTCCTTAACCACCCCCTCCTACCCCCACCCCCACTACCTCCCTCCCCCACTCCCTATAACCACCTACCCCACCCCCCTACCCCTATCACCACCTACCCCAACCCTTACCTCTCACCTCCCTACCACCACCCCTATCTCTCAACTTTGCAAAACTAGACATTTTGTGAAAGTAGTAACTTTCAAAAATAGCAACTTTGCAAAAGTAATCACATTACAAAAGTAGCCGCTTTTTCAAAATATTACTTGCGAAAAGTAGCTACTTTTCAAAAATAGTCGTTTTGCAAAAGTATTCACTTAAGAAAATAGTCACTTTGTAAAAGTAGTCACTTTTAGAAAATAGCCACTTTGTGAAAGTAGATACTTTTTAAAAATAGTCGCTTTTTGAAAGTAGTCAATTTTCATGAATAGTCATTTTGTGAAAGTAGTTACTTTAAAAACTAATCGCTTTGCAAAAGTAGCCATTTTTTAAAATAGCTTCTTTGTGAAAGTATTAAAATAACCATTTTTGAAATGTGCCATTTCCAAGATAGTGGTCAATTTTGTAAAGTAGCCATTTTTTTAAAGTGACACAAAAATGGCTACTTTTGTAAAGTGGCCATTTTTTGAAAAATGACAAAAAAGTTGCTTATTTTTGCAAATTTGCATTTTCGGTCGTTTTCCAAGAAATAAATTTTTGCAAAAATAACCATTTTTATGTCACTTTATAAAAATGGTCAATTTACAAAAATAGCCATTTTTTGTCACTTTTAAAAAATGGCTAGTTTACAAACATAGTCACTTTTTGGGGTTGTCTTCAAAGTACAAAGTAGTCATATATGAAATAGACGCTTTGGGAGGGGGTTGGGTGAGGGTTGGGTGGAGCGGTGGTGTGGGATAGGATGGAGTTGGGGTGGGTAGGTGAAGATGAAGTGCGTTCGAGGGTGATCGTTGGGTGGGGTTGGGATTTGGTTGGGGAGTGGGTGGTGCGGGGTTGGGGTTGGGTGGATATTTTTCAAAAAAGATTTTCTTTGAGGTCGTGTCATTGAAAAGGTTCGAAGTTCTATTCTTCCCACAAATGTTGAGGTGCAACTATGTACTAGAGATTGGATTTGTGGACAAAATGGTAAATTAATCTTCTCCATATTGGCTACATGAAGCCAACATCTTTGAAGTAGCTTTGGATAATATGGATAATATGGATATCCATATTATCCGACGGGTAACCCATTTTTTAACCGTGTTAAATATGGGCGGGTCGGGTAACTGATCCGTTTTTTGTCAACCCATTTTCGACCCGACCCATATCCGACTCGACCCACTCGTTTGCCACCCCTACCTGCAGGTAATTTAAAATTCCTCACTTGATTATATTGATTGGTAGATGAAACTACATGTTATAGCAATAAAGGAGACTTCCCCGAATTTTTTTTTATAAGACCCTATAGAACTAGTTTAACATTCGAGGACGAATGTTCTAAAGGGGGGAAGGATGTTATATCCCGTATCTTTATACGATGGATTATTCGTAAGCTAATCTTTATAAGTTCAAGGACAAGATTATTTTTGGGATATGAAACAAGGACTTTTAATCCCCGATTTTAATTAGTGCACGATTTGCTTATAAATTTCTATTAGTGTAGAAATATTAGTGGATATTAGGGATTAATTAACCATGATTAGATTATTAAGTGGGGATTAGAGGTTAATTAAGATTAATTAAGTCATTAGTGCACTAAATGGACCCCACTATAACATGGCCAAATCTTATTGGTCCTTGCCATAGTGGGGCACGTGTCCACCTTATGGGCAACATATAAATTCATATTTGATGACTAATTCATTAGTCATACAAGTCATATTCATCTTCAACAAAAATTGAATTAAGAGAGAGAAGCTCAGCCATGGCAGCTCACGGCCATGGCTGTTCATGAGTTAGCTCATGATCTTGGTAGCAAAAATTTAATCTCTAAGGTGTTCCAATCATTTAAAGGTGATTAGCAACGTGAATTTAATCCTTTGGGCAGCAAGAACACTTGCAATTTTAATCCATAAATTCCAGCAACATTAAGAGGCCAAGCTTGCTAAGGTAAGGTTTAATTCTCTCCTACATGTTTTAGAGATGGTTTGGTATTTGTATAATTTGGTAGATGTGGAATTGGATGCAAGGAATTGTGTATGTTGATGCTAAGGTTCTGTTTGGGCAGAATTGGAGTTGTTCCAATTAGATTGGGTGTGATTGTTGTTATTGTTATTAATGTTATGGATTATGTGTTAGAAGTGAAAGGAAAGCTTAAATCATGTTAAAAACTTGTATTGATTTCGTGGGCTGTTTTAGAACTTGTTGTGATATTAGGATAGTTTCCTTGCATATAGTAGTTGTTGTCGTTGTTGTTGTCATTGGTTACATGATGAAAGTGAAGGAATTTGATATTTAAAGTTATAGTTGTATTGTATTGATAAAGATTTAGTTTTGGTTGTGTTGTTGTTCTTGTTGAATTGGAGGACTAAGTTCTTGTTGAATTGGAGGACTAAGTGTAGTTAAGGTTATGCATTGTGTTGTTGTAATGGTTGGACTATTATAAGGTCATTTCGATGAAGTTTTATGGCTATAGATTATTAGGAGTAACTTGAAAATGTCGTAGTCGTTATGTTAACGATTATTGAATGTTGTAATGTGTGGACTGATTGGAATGTTATGCGGGTTGTTCGGAGTATTCTTGAATCTTGTCTTGGCTAGTCTTGATATAGTACTTGAACGTGTGGTTGTTGATGTTGACTTGGTCGTTTTATAGTTGGCTTGAATATGAGGGAAATGAACAATATAGGGGAAATGTCGCCCAATTTTCTAGAAATAAGCTACTAACGTTGGAATACGTTTTGAACCTTTCCGTAGCTTAACCATAGTTCTTAACGTCTTAATATAGGTTGAGACACTTCGGGCAGCGTATACGTATTGTATCACGGATAAGCGTTAAAGGTATGTATAGCTATCCTTTCCTTCTTTTGGCATGATCTATATGAAATGAACCGACGACGAATGTATAAGCTCCTATTCTTAGAGACACTAGGATGGTTAATATCCTTGATTTCCATAAGCTGTTTCATATTATCTTGATACGTGTCTATGATTCCTGAAGTCCTATGTGATATAATCCATAGTGACATTCGAAGGGTACTAGACATGACTGTTGTCTTTGATACTCAAGTGTTAGTTCATTCTACTTATTCTATTGAGTCCCAGATGATGATTTAGTTTGCATATGGTTGCTCACTATCTGCTCGTGCATACTGTTATTATATCTTTCACCGAGTCCAGGGCCGGGTATGTTTTCGTGCACAGTTTCACTGCATTGTTCACCGAGTCCCTCATTAGAGGGTCGGGTACGGTATATATATATATATGATGATATGATGATGTGATGATGGCACCGAGTCCCATGATGGGCCGAGCATGGTATACATGTATACGACTTATTCACCGAGTCCATAATGGGCCGGATATGGTATATGATATAGCTATGCATGATTTTCATTTCATAAGGCACGGGTAGAGTGATTTCTTGATTGTTATACTTGTCTCCTGTAATCTCTATTTCAGTCATGATCCTCTTTATTGTATTCCATGCTTTATATACTCAGTACATATCTCATACTGACCCCCTTTCTTCAGGGGGAGGGGGGCTACGTTTCATGCCCGTAGGTACAAATACTCGATTTGGTGATCCTCCAGCTTAGGACGTCTACTCAGCTGTCTTAGAGAGCTTCATTTTCCCGGAGCCTAGACTATTTTGGTACAGATCTTTTGATGTAGATTTATGTTATCCAGGGGTACGGCGGGGCCCTGTCCCGTCATATTTCACTTTGATACTCTTAGAGGTCTGTAGACATATGTGTGGGTCGTATATAGGTGTTGTTCAGCTGTGTCAATATGACTTATTTTGGGATGTTCCCGTACGTAGTGGCAGCCTTATCGACTTGCGTATTGTGTATGTTTTGATTAGTTATGACTCCTCAGGAGACAGGTTATTATGATATATGACGTTCTGAGATAACGTCTTGTTTTTGCAAGCTTCCATATTGTTCTTAGTTTCAGTTTAACTATATCTAGCAGGTACGTATACGAGTGTCCAGCTCGGGCACTAGTCACGGCCCATGGGGTTGGGTCATGACAGTGATCATGAAGAAAATTGAGAAAATTTGAGATATCTACATATATATGTGTGTGTGTGTGTTTGTGCGCACGTGTACAAGTTGTAGCATCATAAACGAAGGTGAAGACTCGACGAAAGAAGAAAGGAAAGGGGGTATTTTGTGAGGATTTCATGATAAGAACAAGAACTGATAGAACACTAGAAGGACTATAATGCCTAGCTGTAATGCTAACAAGTATTTAAGAAGAATTATGGGACAAAATGAGCTAAGCTAATGAAAGGAAGAGTCGTGGGAATGGATGGTGTGGAGTATAAACTTTTAATGGTATAGTATAAACCTAAATCAGAATTGGGAACCCAGAGCAAGGAGAATTTCAAGGATGTTAAGAAGATAGTCGTGGAGAAAGACTAGGGCTAAAGGAGTGTGGTATAGTCGGACACTCCCTAAGGGGCTTAATAAATTCTGATGTCCCCATTAATTTTTTAGCCTAGAAGGATTACTAGTCATGAAGGGTAGAAGTGAAAAGACAATAAAGAAGGCATCTGAACTGTATCCGATAAGTATAAGCATAAGCATTTTGAGTTGATACAAGAACTAAACTAGCAAAGAGGAAAACAAGTTAAAGCATACGATGAAGAGAACTCCGGCATTATATGGAATAGAGGAGATGGAGGATCGCTAAGGTCGGCTAGATGACTATCAAAGACGATTAACACTCAAAGGTTACAGTATATGAGAACATCTTTCAAAAGAGGGAAAGAACAAATTCAGTTCTAAGATGAGCTACAATATTCAGAAGCTCAAGAAAGGGATATTTATTGGATTGAAGGAGTCAAATTTCGAGAAGAACCGATATGTCAAGAATGTGCTAAAGAAAAGTAAGAATGGATTAAATGCAGGTATATCATGAGACAAATCTAGGAAGGAGAATGAGCTTTGTCAATGCGGCATGTTATGTCCCCGGACTATGCTTCGAATCGCTCATACCGGAGAAATTGTGGTTACATTTAAGTGTGCAATAACGTACTCCGAGAGGTAACGAAAGGAGTAAGAAGGGTCTGTAAGCTGACCAGGGAGTAAGTTTAAAGGACAATCTGGATTACAAAAAGGGAAATATTAGCACTAGAAGAGAGTGAAGTTTTAACAAGAGGAATAATTATAGGGAGTTCAATGATCTCCAAAGGAAAGGAAGATAGTGTGCCTATGGATAGCAAGACAGCAGTGCTACCTGAGACTAGAAACTACCTCGCAAGTCATGGAGTCACAAGTCACCGGTCATATCAAATGTGAGATTATATTTTATAGAACCATATAGACAATCGTCTTGATGAAACGGCTAACAGAATGGTGCAAGGACGATGATAAGGAGCCAAAGAAGAATGGAACGTTTAAGTCTCAATTAGTCATCAGTATAAGAGAGCCAATGACTTAAGAACAAATCATACTCGTATCAAAACTAAGTTATGATAAAGTAAGATTTTATCTTAGTTCCATGTTTATGAGTTTATGTTGCAATTATGCTAAAACCGAGGAGAGGAAATTGTAAGAAAAGTTCAAGTATGAATAGAATGATATTGTAAGGAATTAAAGAGTCCAGCCAAGGAATTGAAAGGAGATGATATGGTATGTATATAAGGTCGACGAGTACAAAAAAGGGATAATCTAAAATATCACCAAAGAAGCAAGCAAGGAAGGGTGCCATATCTGAACAAGAGAATTTGTCTACTAGTAGGAAAATAAGGAGCAAGGCAAAAGAGTACAACAATTAAGAGTGCTCACAGATCGGCAGGGAGCCATAGCAATCATGATTTAAGACCATCTTAATGGCAACAGGTCTCAGTACGGTAGCTAGATATCGGTTGACCACTGGGCACATACATAAGAACATGAGGATTTGAAACTAATGAATGAGTTCAACAAAGAATTGGGAAGATATGGAAGAAGACTAATGATCCCATAGTATATAAGGGCAAGGATATTAGGAACTAAAGGGGGACAACCATTTCAAGAAACTAATAAAAGCGTCGTAAGCTACAATATCCGAGGACGAATATTTCTAAGGGGGGAAGGATGTTACACCTCACACTTTCAGAACATGAGAATTCCATGTACTTCACCATATTAATGGATTATCAGAGACGTCCCATGAAGTTTTAGAAGGTACAAGCCATGGGAAGGTCGTAACAATGAAGTAAAGGATGAATTACCATCTCGTAAGTCGTAACCGGGAAGGACAACCTTGGAACCAAAGGACATTACCATTATCAAGTATGATTAATGATTAATATAATGTATGGAGAGTCTTGGAAGATTCCGGGACCAAGCAAATCGAAGAAAATAAGTTTGACAAAAATTTGGAAAAAGTTAACAGAATTTTGGACAGAATTTTAGGTCAAATTTGGAGGGATATATTTCTGGGTATATCAGGAGTTTTAAGGTGCTTCCAAATCCTAAAATGAATTTCGTCGAGTCTAGTTTCCAACACCACAAACCGCTCATCAAAACGTCATCGGAGTAGGGAGTTATGGCCATTTTAAGATAAAGACTCCAAGCTGCCAAATGGCTTCTGCGGGTCCCACTAGGGAAAGTCGGTGGAACCGACTTATGAGGGGTATAAAAACACCCATCAACCCCATTTTTTCATATTTTTACATTCTCATGAGTCCTAGAAACTTTCCAACACATCCCCCAAACATTTATAGCCCATTAAATCAAGAATTTAACAAGATTACACCAAACTAGTCCATGAAAGGTGATTGTTCTTACTTCTACTTGATGTTGTGGTAAGTTTGGTCTTGAAGAAAGTTGTTGTGGCTAAATTTCTTCAAGTATAAGGTATGTTCTTCAGCCTATCTCTTATGTTGAGTTGATTTGAAGGTTTAGCAAGTCTTAAAAGTGAAAATAGTTATGGACGAAAGGTCATAAAGTGTTGTGTTGTAGTTGTTGTGTTATGGACTATTTTGAGTATGTTGTGCCCATGTGGTTGGGATGATTTACATTTATATTGATGGTATCTAATGTTGTTGGTGTGTTGATGAGATTATGCTCTTTGATTGGGAAGAAAGGAAGTGTATATTGTTATTGTATGTTGAAAAACATCGTGTGGGATGTTTTATGGAATATTTTGGTGTTGATGATGATGTTGTTGCTATTAGTATTACTATTGTTGTTGTTTTGTTGGTATTGTGATTTCGGGCTAGGTATATAAACAGGGGAGATGCTGGCCGAATTTCGGCAGATTCTAAAGGGGTTTAATTTGAAGGCTTAAGATAAGCATATGACAATAAGTCTAACAGTAATATCAATTTTCTTGAATGTAGATTTATGAGCTTGGAAGCATAAGCGTTGAGTAATAGGAGACCAAAAAGGTATGTTAAGGCTTTCCCTTTCTTTCATTTTGGCATGATCCTATGACATGAGCGAACAACGAGTAATCGAGTGTTACACCTCAGAAAAACTTTCCGTTGATGCACAGTGAATAGGCTAATGAAGAGTACGAAGTATGAAATGTTTCAATAAGTAATAAATAGTATTTGATGATTCTAAATAAGATTTTAAAGACATTCGATGTTAGACGAAAAAGTTGCCAAGAGAAGGCCACATATGCGATAAGTATCGGAAAGGATTTACGAGTAGCAAGTTGATGAAAACTTAATGATGTGTTGGGGGAGAGTTATAATTCCCCTTAGATTGTTAATGAAGTGATAAACAAGTGCTACGAAGGTTCCATAAGGATTGGAGATCAAACGAGACGACGGGATCGACTTTGGTGGAACAATGGGTTTCACGGCCATGTTCCACGGCCAGCATTGTGTTCCACGGACCGTGGATGGGTCTGTGGAACTTCCAGAAGAGAAGATGGCTGGCTGGTCATGAACCACGACCAGTTTCACGGCCAGCATTAGGTTCCACAGTCCGTGGAACTCCCGACGGGCTGAAATGTTCCAAGTTTATAAATGTGATTCCAACTTCATTATTTCATTTCCAACACTTCTCCACTTCTCTCTAAAGTCTCTAGGGCATCACATATATTTCATAAACAAGAATCCAAAGGAAATCAAAGGTTCTTATCATCAAACCAAGTGAATCAAAGTAAGAAAACCCATTAAAGTTCATCAAAAACAATGGATTCAAGTGAAGGAAAAATCTAGGGTTTTGCTCAAGTGAGGTATATGACACCAAGGTTCAATACTACACCATATGAGGTAAGTTTTATGATGTTTCCATGTTTTTTAAAGTATTTGGAAGTTAAAACACTTGGGTTACAAAAGAATATAAGAAATAGGTCATGAATGTGCAATAGTGCCACTTTTGAGTGAATGTTTGGAATGAGTTATGATTCTTGATACGTTATGAATATGATTATGTTATAAATGATATTGAGAGTATTGAATCGACATTGTATGTGAGTGAACGTATTGTCGAGGTATGACTATGAATATGGATGAATTGAAGTGAATTGTGAAGTAAGAGTAATGTAGTTGACTAAAGGCTATTGTGATGATATTATGAATGTTATTATTGATGTTTGGGAATTAATATATGAGATGAGGGAAGTCGTATAAATAAAGGAGATGCTGTCCAATTTTCTCTAGAATTAGTCATGAGTGCTAAAGCTATCCATTATCTAATATGAGTATGCACTTCAATGAAGGTAGAACGTAGTCTTGAAGAACGTACAAGTGATAGAATAGTTGCACGGAAAGGTATGTAAGGCTAACCCTTCTTTCATAAGGCATGGTTCTTTGGCCAAATGTTTATCCTTCTACGAGTTCATGATACTCTCCAATGATCCTATCTCTAGAAGCTATTAAGCTTATGATGCACAAATGATACGATTGTACTAAGTTCCTTATACGACGAGTAATACTCTAAGGATAGAATGTAATGAATGACGATAGTAAAAAGGCTAAAGATAGATACGAGCTTATATGTATGTGTGCCCATGAGAGGCTATTATGAACCCGAGCTTATATGGCCGGGTAGAATATAATGAATATGTATATATGTATATCTATATATGACGATGCGCGCGCACCACTGTAGTTGGGTATGAACAACCCTGAGCCTTGGTAGGGCCAGGTACGTGAAACACCGAACCTTCATGGTCGGGTATGCTATATAAATGCTATGTATATGACATCAATATGAGTACGATTATGCTATGTATATAACATCAATAAGAGTACGAATATGTTAAGACTATGTAAGTGCCAAGTAAAGGCTATGTATATGCAATGTATGTGATATGAGCATGAGTATGAAAGCAAATATGAATAAGAATACGAAAATGGATACGAAAGGTAGATGAATACGGATATGAATATATGTACGTGAATACGCAATAGAAATGGAACGTTCTATGGAAAGCAAGTAAGTGTTATGATGATGATGCTATTACCTCTCATCCTGTGTTATTTCATATGTTGACTATTAAGCTTTCATATTGATATTAATCATGATTTACATACTCAGTACATTCTTCGTACTGACGTCCTTTTGTTTGTGGACGCTGCGTCATGCCCGCAGGTGGCCAGGGAGACAGACTTGATCCATAGCCGTATTTTCTCGTGGACTACATAGCGGAGCTCGATTTCATTCGAGTCGTTGCCTTTTGGTATAGATTCTTTTGTGTATATATTCATGGGCACGGCGGGGTCCTGTCCCGCCCATATGTTATGATATGACGCACCCTTCTTAGAGGCTCGTAGACATGTGTATATGGTTAGATATGTCTGGCCTTGTCGGCCTATATTTTTGGGATATTATTTTGATAGCCTTGTCGGCTTATGTGCATTTATATGGGCATAGTGTTAATGATGATATAGATGTGTTTGTTGCCCGTTGAGGCTAGAATGGTGATGAATGAAAAGCATGATTTAGTATGTGGCTCACCTAGATATGATGTGAAAGTATGCTAAGGGGTGCCCGGGTGGGATAGCACCTGGTGCTCGTCGCAGCCCTCCGGTTGGGTCGTGACAAAAGTGGTATCAGAGCAGTTCAGTCTTAGGGTATGTCTACGAGCCGTGTCTAGTAGAGTCTTTGTTATGGGTGTGTTACGCGCCACACTTATGAACAAGAAGCTTTGGACATTTTAGGAATAAATGACCTTCTTTCTTCATAAGAAATCGTGCGATAGAGCTATGATGTAAGAACTTCTTGTTTCTTAACCATGTGTTGTGTATTTCAGAAATGCCTGTAAAGAGAAAGGCTTCGCCAGCCCAAAAGGCAAGACGGTGGCAGAAAAGCAGGCTGAAAGAGCACCGCCACTGGTAGTAGAGGAAAGTGAGTCCCAAAGTGCGGCTCAATCTCAGTCTTCCCAATCAGTGCCTACATTAGAGGAGCGTGAGGGAGCCTCAGCCCCATCTCTAGCACCTCCGGCTCCTCCACCGGATGCTTCAGGCCAAGATGTAAAAGAGGCCATTAATTTGCTGACTCAATTGGTTGCTGCCCAGACCCAGAGGCAAGGTACAGGGCAAGGTGATAGGGCTGTTAGTGCAAGAGCCCGTGACTTCATTAGTTTGAACCCTCCGGAATTCTTTGGATCAAGGCCGAATGAGGACCCTCAGAATTTCATCGATGGTATGTTGAGGACGCTTCGGTTGATACATTCTTTAGACACCGAATCGGTGGAGCTAGCGTCCTATAGATTAAGGGATATCGCGGTATGTTGGTACACGGTTTGGATGGCTTCACGGAGAGCCAATGCACCTCCTCCGGTATGGCAAGAGTTTGTAGATGCATTCCTCCGACATTATTTGCCCCCAGAAGTTCGGTGGGCTAGAGCCGACAAGTTCTTGAATTTGAGACAAGGGAGCATGAGTGCTCTAGAGTATAGTCTCCGCTTCAATTCCTTGGCTAGGTATGCTTCGGCTATGGTAGCGGATATGGGTGACCGAGTGCACCGGTTCGTGAAAGGCCTAGGGCCACATTTAATGGATAGATGCTTGACTGCATCCCTTCAGGACAATATGGATATTGCACGCATCCAAGCCCATGCTCAAAATTTAGAAGAAAGCCTACAACAACAAAGAAGTGAGCATGATAGAGGGCATAGCAAGATGGCTAGATCTTCGGGTCCGATGAATGAGTATAGAGGTGGGCACAGACAGCAGTCTTCTAGACATTCGAGTTATTCTATGACTAGTGCGCCTCCACGGTATTCAGGCCAGAGATTTGATAGATCTATTCATCTCGGGCCGAGTCAGAGCTTTTCGGGATCCTAGTTTAGAGGTGATTCGGGTCAGGCGAGGCCACCCGTACCACGATGCTCCCAGTGTAGGAAGCTACATTGGGGTCAGTGCATTGGGCTCGAGGCTTGTTATTCATGTGGTCGGCCGTGCCATATTATGTGTGATTGCCCCTCGGTTAGTGGCGAGGTAGGACCCGACCTTCGGTCGGTCGGTCGGATCTTCAGCATCTATACGTCCTATGGGGCCAGGTTCACACGTGCCAGTCGGCCATGGTAGAGGCAGGGGGAGAGTCCCCAGTTCTAGCGGTCCTCAGCACCGTATTTATGCTTTGGCTGGACGCCAAGATCTTAAGTCTTCTCCTGATGTTGTCACGGGTATATTATCGGTATTTTCTCATGATATATATGCTTTGATAGATCCTGGCTCCACATTATCATATGTTACTCCATATATTGCGGGTCGGTTTAGAATCAAACCGGAGTTGATTAAACCTTTTGAGGTGTCCACACCCGTCGGTGAATCGGTAATAGCTAGCCGAGTATATAGAAATTATGTAATTGTGATTTGTGATCGTCGTACTATGATTGACTTGCATGAGTTAAAAATGGTGGATTTTGATGTCATTATGGGCATGGATTGGTTGGATTCTTGCTACGCCAATGTTGATTGTAGAATGAAAATGGTTCGCTTCCAATTTCCGGGAGAGCCAGTTTTAGAATGGAAAGGAAATACGGCGTCACCAAAGGGTAGGTTTATTTCCTATCTAAAGGCAAGGAAAATGATTACAAAAGGTTGCATTTATCATCTAACGCGGGTCCAAGATGTAGAAGCTGAACCGCCGACTTTTCAGTCAGTTCCCGTAGTGAATGAATTTCCGGATGTATTCCCGGAAGAGCTCCCAGGCCTTCCTCCCGAGCGGGAGATTGATTTTGCTATTGATGTTTTGCCAGACACTAAGCCTATATCTATTCCTCCTTATAGGATGGCTCCCGCAGAATTGAAAGAGTTGAAGGAGCAATTGAAAGACTTGCTTGAGAAAGGCTTTATTAGGCCTAGTTCATCCCCGTGGGGAGCACCCGTATTGTTTGTCCGAAAGAAAGACGGCTCTTTGAGAATATGCATTGATTACCGGCAATTGAATAAGGTGACGATCAAGAATAGATATCCTCTTTCGAGAATCGATGACTTGTTTGATCAATTACAAGGTGCCAAATGGTTTTCCAAGATAGATTTGAGATCCGGGTATCATCAAGTGAGAGTTAGGGAGAAAGATATCCCTAAGACAGCTTTCAGAATGAGATATGGCCATTTTGAGTTCCGGATAATGTCATTTGGGCTAACTAATGCACCGGCAGTATTTATGGATTTAATGAATGATGTGTTCAGGCCCTTCCTAGATTTGTTCGTGATTGTGTTCATCGATGACATCTTGGTGTATTCTAGATCCGAGGCAGAACATGCAGATCATTTGCGTACTGTCCTTAGAGTTCTTCAGACTCGGGTGTTATATCCCGCATTTTTGTACATTGGAACGATCCGGATTAATTATGATAAGTTAAGGACAAAACTATTCCGGGATACAAAGTCGAGACTTTTAACTTTCGATTTTATTTTGAGACATAACTTGTGCATGAATTTGTTGGTATGGAACAATTAGAAAAATTTGGGACCAAAAGTGATAAAATTGGAAGTTGAAAAATCACCCATTTCCCATGTGTGGCCGTGTAAGTGTGGGTGTTGGCCCACACAAATTGTGTTCAATTTTAATTGGAACAACACATGGTGTGGGCCAAGGGACCCTTGACTAAGTCTTGCATTAGTTAAAAGATGACCAACTACTCATTCTCATCTCAGTTAACACTTAGAAAAAAAAAAAGAGCAAGAAGTGAAGAGAGGGAGGCTCTCGGCCAACATCCCCAAAAATCAAGTCCCATTTCAAGCCCTTCTAAAATTATTTCCTTGGTACAAACCCACTATTTTGAGATCCCTAAGTAGCGTGGAAGCGTCGTTGGAGCGATCAACCCACTAATTTTCATTATTTCAAACCCTAGCCTCTTGTGGAATTGAAGAGAAAAGGTAAGAATTGATTATGTTTTATGTGTTGTAGAGGTTGTATGTATGTTGTAGTATGCTAAAATGAAGGAAATTCATGAAATATGGCATGTTGAAGTGGAGGTGGTGAATGTAGTGTTGAGCCGTGTAAGTATGTGTGTGTTGTGTTGAAACTATGAATTAATGTCTAGTTAGCATATTATGATCATTGTAAGGTGAAGAACGATTGAGAATCATCCATATATGTATATGTGTAGTGTTGGTCGAAATGGGTCATATTATATGACAATGAACGAATTGATATCGCTTAATGTTTTAGTCGTCGTCGTAATGAATTCTATGTTGGAAATGAATGTTTAATGACTCAAATTGATGTTGTGATTGTTGCGGACTGATTTGGAGATTTTTGTACATTTAATGTAATTTGTATATTGATGAGAATAGTATTGTTAGAATGTGAATTGTGGATGCAAATCATGATTTGGAAATAAGGAATGGGTTAAAGTGAGGTTCTCGGTTTGGGGGCTGTTTTCGGGTGGATTGGAACAATTTTTGGATTTTTGGAAATGTTGTATGAATTGATTGGAATGTCTTTAAATGTTGTTGATATGGGTTTGGATGAGTATTTGAATGTATAAGCGTTAATGTTGGCTTGAACGTAAGCCGTTGAATCATATATATTGAATGTTATTGAATGATGTGGAAGAGAGCTATTAATGTTATATTGTCTTCCGGATTGGTTTTTGATGTTGCTAGGTTGGTTGTTGTTGTTGTTGTTGATTGATTTGACCGAGTTAAATTCTCGGGGTGGCCTATTTACAGGGGAAATGCTGCCCAAATTTCTGTAGAATTAAGGGCGAAATTGGAATTAAATGCCCAAAATGTCTCTAGCTAATGTTTGGCATATTATGCATTATTTGTAGACCTTGGGCAGCCCGAGACGTAGGTTGGATTTAGCTTGAGTTTGGATAATATTGGAGAGCGTTTGAGGTATGTAAAGTAACCTTCTTTCTTTGGCATGCCTTAGTTAAAAATAGGCTATGACACGAACTTCGAGAAAACTCTACTCTCGCAATCCGATTATGATACGCAATTGTTTCTTGATATTCATATGTTGATGTTATGAAATATTGATCCTATGTTCTTGAAATTCTTGATTTGCAAAGGTTGTATGAAAGTTTTGTTTTTAAAGAGTTTATTCATTAACTATTCAAAAACTACGAACGCCCATAACTTTCACAGAAAAGCTCGGATTGCCTTGAGATTTTCGTGGGAGGTTGTATGATTTTAGACGAGTATGTTTTCCATAAGTGGGCCCAACTCGGGTCTACACTCGTCCGTGGGTCCCGCAACGTTCCTTTATGTGATTTCGACAACTTTTGAAAGGAAATGTTGTAATTATTATTCCGATTTCAATTATGACTATTTTACTTATCTTTTGGATTTATGACAATGATTTTATGCATATGATTCCTCATGACTCCGCTCGTGCATTCTGTTATATCTTTCGCCAAGTCCCGGGCCGGTTCTGTTGTCGTGCGCATTATGATATACTCCGGTGTTATGCTGTGTTTATGGATCACCGAGTCCCTCGCTCGAGGGCCGGGTTTCGCTCATATTTGGTGTTATCTCGTGTATGGCGTTATCTTGTGTTTGATATGTGACGGGGATACGGAGATTTGAAACTTTCGGTGTTATCTCGTGTTATGGCGCCATCGACAGGCGGGCGACCATATTTCCTGTGCCCTATGCATGATTCGTATTTTTAAAGTAACATTTTGATATTTTGGAAATGCATTTACTTTCTGTACCTCTATTTCGATTATGACTCAGATTTGTATACTACATTTTCTGCTTTGCATACTCAGTACATATTTCGTACTGACCCCCTTTCTTCGGGGGCTGCGTTTCATGCCCACAGGTACAGACGCACAGTTTGGTGTTCCACCTGTTTAGGACACCCTTTTTCTGCCGTTTGGATTGCTCCCCTCATTCCGGAGCCCACATTTTTGGTATATATTCATTCGTTGCATTTGTATATATTTGTTCATGGGTACGGTGGGGCCCTTGTTATATCCCGTACTTCATACATTCGGATAATTCGAGAAAGTCGTGGCAAGATAAGGACAAGATCATTTTCAAGAGTTATTTTAGCGTCCGAGTTGTTAGGAATATAATTTATGAACATCGGTAGTATGAAAATATTGGGAAAGGCCAAGGGTAAAAAGAGAAATTTGCAAAATGGCCAATGGAAATAATGTGGAAGGCCAGGGGCGAAATGGTAATATTGAGGAAAGTCGAGGGGCAAAATGAGAATTTCACATAAGTTCATGAAAGTTCCAAAAAGGCCATATTGGCCATGTGAAGAAAAAGGATGACAAATAAGTCATCTTTGCCATAAATTGAAGAAATTTCTAGAAAAAAAGAAGAAAGAAAATAAAAACAAGATAGGCATGTGCTATGCACATGACCTTTTAAAATATATATATGGCATAAGGATGAAAAAAATCATCATATGTTCATTTGGAAAATTCAAGAAACTTGAGAGAAAGAACAAAAGGAAGAAGAAGGAAAAAATAAAGGCCTATTCGGCCATTGAAGGGAAAAAGAAGAACCTTTGAAATCTTGTTCAAAAAATTGCTTCTTCATGTATTTCTACTAATTCAAGGATGCTCTTCAACGTGGTATAATTCTTTTAGCGAAAAGCTACGTTGGTGGCAAGTGGAAGTTTGGAGAAGAGGTAAGAATTTTATGTTCTTTATATGTTATGGAAGGTCATATGTGTTGTAGTATGCGGAAATGAATGGAGGTATGAAATTTGGGTGTAGCCGTGTGAGTGTGTGAGAGTGTGTGGCGTATGGCATTGTGTTGATGGAGAAGGATGATCAAATTTTATTTGTTATGTTAATTGTGTTGTTGTGGCCTTGTAATGTAAATGGAAGGATACTAGTTCAAGTTAGTATGAAAATTTGGCTGTTAAGTTGTTCTAGGAAATTTTGTGATTTTATTATAGTTTATGTAATTGTGGGAATGGAATTGTAAGATGCAAAATTGTTGTTGTTGTTGATGAAGTTGGAAGATGGAAATATGTTATGAATATGTATGTTGAAGATTAGAAGTTTTGGATGGATTATGGTTTTGGTGAAAAATTTGTATACTTTGTATATTTGGTGAATATTTTGTGGAAATGATATAAAATGATTTAGAATTGTATTGGAATGATCTTGATTAGTAAATGAATATGAGAATGTTGGTATTGAGTTGGAAATATGAAGTTAGAATGAAAGCTATTGCACTATGTTGGAAAGAAGACTAGTTATGCTATATTGTGTTTCATAATGATTGTTTGTGTTGTTGGGATGTTGTTGTTGATATATTGGGCGAGCTAAGTCTCGGGATGCTATATGTATAGGGGAAATCTTTGCGAAATTTCGGTAGACAAACATGAATTTAAGTTGAACTCTTGAAGCTATAACTCACAATTGGTAAACATGACCATTTGTAGATTTTGGAGAAAACGGATTCGAATTTGGAGAAGCTTAAGAAGCGGAAAAGGTATGTAAGGCTTACCCTTTCTTTCTCTTGGCATGTCCTAGATATACTAGGCTTGAATTTGGACCTCGGGGACAACTCTACTCTTCGGAATCCACGTCCGAGATTGCCTCTTTTTCTTTCAGTAGAATTGAACCAATTATGTTGCTAATGGTTGGAAAAGTTGTCTAAACACCTAGAACTTGAACAAATGGGACCCGACTACCTTAAAACTATCACGAATGATATTATGAAGTGTAAAATACGTAAATTAGTACGCCACCTCATTTGACCCGAGGTGGGCCCACAATCCCCGAGACCTATGTATATTGTTCTATTTGCCTTATTTCCGTACGATAATTAATGGAAACCTTTGGCTAATGTTCCGAGTTTGTTATAAGTATTTGGTAATTCAGATGTGAGTATTCTGGTTCGGCTATTCTGGCATAAACGCTTCGGTACGAATGATCTGATTAAATATCTTGATATAAGTATTCCGATGTAAATATTCTGATATAAGTATTCTGATATAAGTATTCTGATATAAGTATTCAAAATAAATATTCTGATATATATGTGTTCTGACATAGGTATTCTGATCTAAGTATTTTGGTGTAAGCATTCTGATATGATAACTCCGATATGAGTACTCCGGTATGAGTGTCCGATATAAGTATTCTGTTATGTGTATTCGGATATGAGTCGTCTGATCCGAGTATTCTAATATGAGTATGCCCTATAAGCCTTAATGTTCTCCACGTACGATCCCGGATCGCTTAAAAAGTCCGAAGAGGTTTCTGTATTTCAAACGCTCATAACTTCCCGATATTAATTTGGAAGAACCCGAAATTCATTTCTGAGCTTTTGAATGTCGGTAAGTGTACGTATTCATCGAGTCTGGATTTATGTGCATATGGTTTCTCCGACTCGCTCGTGCAAGGCTCAATGTATCCGTTCACTTGCGTCCCGGGCAGGGATACGTTATCGTGCGCGTGCCTACGTATATGTATATATTCACCGCGTCCGGGCCGGGTTCTCGTTATCGTGCGGGTTCCACCGCATTGTTCACCGCGTCCCTCATAGGCGGGCCGGGCTCGTTTATGTATATGATATTATGATCGATGATATGGGGACGGTGGCCGGATGGCATATGATCCGTCCGTTCACCGCGTCCCGTACTAGTAGGGCCGGGTTACGTGTCACGCGTCCCTCAATCGGAGGGCGGGATCTGTTATCGCATATGCTTATGATAATATATGATCCGTTATGCATAATCTGTGGTCCGAAAATAAGCATTTTGATATTCGGACAAGGTACGCATTTTTTTTGTACTTCGACTCGACGACGATTTTGTACGTCAGACTTCTACATCTCTGATTTTGATAAGGCTCTGCCTATTATGCCTCCATACTTCTGATTTGATTACGAATCTGTCTGATATATCGCTGTACGTCTGGCTCTGTTCACGAATCTGTCTGGTATACTTCTGTACGTCTGACTCTGACTACGAATCTGTCCGACACAGCTCTGTACGCCTAACTCTGATTACGGGTCTGTTCGATATAGCTCTGTACGTCTGCGTCTGATATAAGACATCATCTGAGCATTCTGTACGTTCTGTATTTCGTCCGATATATTATATCGTCTTAGCATTCTGTACGTTTGATATTCCGTCCGATATATGACCTCGTCTGAACGTTCTGTGCGTTTTGCACTTCGTCCAACGTGTGACATCACCGATGCGCTCTATATTTTCTGTACCTCTTCGGACATGCGATCTGTAATTGTAAAATAAGCATTTTAGTACTCTGGTTGACTCACTTACCTTCTGTACTCCTTCTGATATATGAGACAGTATGTCGATTTGTGTCTGAAAAATAAGCGACTGGTATTTTGACTAATGTATTTATCTTTTAGTCCTGTTTGTTTCAGTTATGGTTCTGTTTTCTGTATTGTATGCCTTACATACTCAGTACATATTCCGTAGTGACCCTCTGTCTTCGGGGGCTGCGTTTCATGCCGCGCAGGTACTCCCAGATGATTAGCAGCCGTTATAGAAGATGTACCGAATTTGGATTAGGCGCTCCATTTGCTCCTGGAGTGTTGCGAGTTAGAGTTTGTATGATATGCTTTCGTATGGATGTTAGAGACTTTGCGAACGGTGTCGTGGGTATTGGTTGTCGGTACGTAAGCGGCTCCGTCAGCCGATATGTTAGTCTGTGTTATATACTGGATTTTGTATGATTATAGGTTTGTTCGGTTTGGAAGCTACGAGAAAGAATGTTTCTGAAAAATTTTACTATGCATTTTATCTTATCTGATTTAAAAATTTTAACGTGATTTTATGTGCAGCAAGAGTCTGAGGGTTCGCTCGGCCCTAAGTAAGGGTCGGGTGCCCATCACACCCTAGTAAGGTCGGGGTGTGATAAAGTGGTATCGGAAAGGTGTCCGTCCTAAGGGTTGTGCAAAGTCGTGTCCGAGTAGAGTCCCCGTTTATGGTGTGAAGCGCGCCACATTTATAAACGGAGGCTACGGGGCATCTAGGGATTGTTGACCTTCTTTCTGTCATAGATCGTGCGATAGAGCCAAGTCATAGGAGAATGAAATTCCATATGTAAGCCTTACATACGACGGAAGGAAGCAAGTAACGATATGGAAAGGGTACAAGGGCAAGTCTGAAAATATTTGTTCTGTTATCTCGAGACGGAAGTTCTGGATGGCTAGAAGGTGATATGTAGCCATATGCCCTGTAAGGTATTGTTGGCATTTGCGGTGTACAGACTTTGAATGATAAGAATTTGTAAAGGTGATATGGAAGACCGAAAAGGGTAAAATAGTAATTGTACGAGAAAGGACGTGTTGCGAACATGTCTCGGAATCTGTAAGGCTTTGACTAGCCCCAAATCATCTAATAAAGGTCATATGAGAAAGTGGACGCGATTATATCGACTAAAGCACCGAACTCCACTAAGGCCTCGAGGTTAAGCGTGCTAAAGTGGGAGGATGGGTGACCCCCCTGGGAAGTATGCAAGAATTCTACATATCCGAACATAAGAGACAAATGAGAAGGTAGGGTAGCTTAAAGAAAACTAAAGTATGTGGGATGGCTAGAAACCTTAAGAAGATGTGTAGGACGAGGCAGAGTAGACCAGTGAAGAGAAAGAAAGTGCGGATAGCTTCGGGATTTGTATAGGCTTGGACGGCGTTGGAATTATTTTGTGGGATAGTCGACGATAATCATATATATGTGTATGAATGCATATGATATTCTATATGTAATTATATCGGTAGGTAAGTAATTCCCGACCACCGGTGCTACGGTGTGGGAAGCCAGCAATCGGATAAGAACATCGAAGTTCAAGTAATAAAGAAAGATATGGTACAGGTGTTGTAAGATGAGCTGTTATTATTTTCACTGTGGATTAAAGTTGGGGGTTTTTGTTATATCCCGCCTTTTCGCACGATCGGAAAACTCGAAATAATTGAGATTTATGAGAAAGAAGGCCATGTTTGAATTTTTCTTAGTAGGTGTGTGGCGGATATGGAAGATTGAATGCGGAATCAATGGAGAAGGCCTAAGGGCAAAATTGGAATTTTAAAAATTTGTTTCGGGAATTATAAATTATGATTTGTGAAGAAGTGGGCTCAAAAAAAAAAAAGGAAAATGAGGCCCAACAAGGGAGGCCCAACCGGCCACCCCATGGTCCAAGTCCATGGAATTAATTAATTCCCATGTGACATTATATAGTCATCTACATCCTTAGAACATTCAAGAAAAGCAAAGAAAAATCAAGAAAAAAAAAGAAAGAGGTGCACGGCTAGAGCAAGGGAGAAAAGAAAAGGAAAGAAAAATTCTTGGAGCCAAATTCCTTGGTTCAAAAATTCATTTCTTGTGAGATTATTAATGAGTGCAAGACTCTCTATGAAGTGATACAATTATTTTGGCAAGAGGACAACTTTAGTGGCAAGTGGAAGTTGAAGAGGAAAGGTAAGAATTAATTCATATTCTTATGTTATGAAGTTGTGGTTTATGTTGTAAAGGTGTAGGAATGAAGGAAAAGCATGAAAATTTTGTGTGTTAGGGGTGTGTGCATGTTGACCGTGAGTGTGTGTGAGTGTTGAAATAATATGAGTTGAATTTTATGTGGTAAATTAGTTGTAGTTATGGTGGAAATTGTATTAGAAATGAAAATGGAATGAATTAATGGAAGTTGGAAATTTTAGAGGGGTGGCCGTGTGGTGTATGTTGATGGGGGAAGGTGAATTAAATTTTGTTAGCATGTTAATTGTGTTGTTGAAGTCTTGTGATGAAGTTGGAAGAATAATGGTTTAAATTAATATGAAAAATTTGTCGTTAAGATGTTGTCGGAAAGTATATGATTTTATTATAGATTATGTAATTGAGAAGAATGAAGTCGTAAGATGTATATGGTGATTGTTGTAAATGAAATTGAAGGATAAAAATATGTCGTGAATATTTATGTTGAAATTTGGAGGTTTTGAATGGATTATGAATTTGGTGAAAAACTTGTATATTTTGTATATTTTGTGAATATTTCGTAAAATGATATGGAATATTTCCGAAGTGATATTGTTGGGTTGATGAATATGAAGATGTCAATGTTGGATGGGAAGTGTGAAGTTAGAACGGAAATTATTGTGTTATGTCGGAAAAAGGGCTAATTGCGCCATATTGTGTATTTTGTAATACTTGTTGTTGTTGTTGGATTGTTGGGTTGTTGTTGATGACGTATTAAGCCGAGCTAAGTCTCGGGGGTGTTGTATTCATAGGGGAAGTGCTGCCGAAATTTCGGTAGCCAAGTTCAGTCAAAGATTAAAATGTTAACTTGCATGAATAGTAATTGGTAAAGATGACCATTTGCAGTTTTTGGACGAAACGGGAGTGGAGATTTGACGAGCGTAAGGCGCAGTTCAGGTATGTAAAGCCGTCCCTATTCTTCTTTGGCATGTTCTGAGTGTACTAGGGTTGGAAGTAAGCCTCGATTGCACTTCTGCGTCCCATAATTCAAGATTGAAAATAGCGTCAAAACGTTCAGTAAGATTGAACCTGTTTCTTCACAAGTTGTCATCAAAATAACTTATATGTACGAAACCTTCCCAAATGACCCTGGATTTGTCCCAAACGCTTTTAATGACTTTATAAAGACCATGATCCATAATTTTGTGCCCGCCGCCTCGAGTTGACCCGAGGTGGGCCCACAAAATCTGAGACCTTTTGCTATGGTTTTAATTGACTTACTTCGGCATAATGTTTAAAGAAATCTTGTGACCATCGTACCGTCGTCGAGCGGTGAATATGATGAGCCTACGACATGTCTGGATATGTGTTATGATCCTAGAAACTCTGATTTGATATAATTTGTCACGGTATCCGAAAGGTACGTATTATGACTATTTATGTGATTTGTCTGTTGAGTCTGGACTTATATGCATATGTTTCTGCACTACCCTGTTCGGTGTTATGATATGTCTTTTCACCGAGCCCGGCCAGACATGTTTTCGTGCGCGCTTATCTGCACTATTCACCGAGTCCCTCGTACTTGCGGGCCGGGACACGCTATTTGTATGTGATTATGGTATGATGACACGGAGATGGTGGCCAGGAGGGCACATGACTATTATTTACCGAGACCCGCAGTAGAGGGCCGGGACACGTTATGTATGCATGATATTTGATTATGACAGTATGATTCCACATTACCGAGTCCCTTAACAAAGTGGCCGGACACGTCATCTTTGCCTATGATACATGATTACATCGTTATGCATAGTTCAACCTACCGAGTCCCTTATCAGTGGCGGGGACACGATACACGTTTACATGACATTACATGATTTGATACGTGTTACTTATCTCTCGACATCATGTTTTTTCGAGGTCACGGACAAAGTATGTACCTTTTGTATCTCGGTTCGATTTTAGTTTTGTCGGTTGTACCTTCCTGTCCCTCGTCCTTGATTACGATTATGTTCGTTGCGTTCCGCTTTACATACTCTCGCACATTTCCGTACTGACCCCCTGCTCTTCGGGGGATGTGTTACATGCCCACAGGTACAGACGCGCCGCGTGATACGCCGCCAGTTTAGGACGACAGTCTGCTGTTTGGAGAGCTCCTTTTGATCCGGAGCTAATACTTTTGGTACATATTTTCTGTTGTATGTATGTTCTGTATAGATGATCATTTGGGTACGGCGGGGGCCCGTCCCGTCTTCGATTCTCGTTCTCGTATGTTAGAGGCCTCGTAGACATGTACGTGGGTGTGGTTATGTCGGTTCGACGCTTATATGCACGTATTGTATGTTTCGGGGCGGTTTATCCGCCGCGCGGCCCCCCGCCCCGCCGCCCGTGTATATGTATATGGCTATGTTGGGCCCGCGTGGCCTCTCGTTGGTATTTTTACGTGTGCGTAAATTTTGGTTAGTAAGAAAACAAGAGAAACTCCGCCCAAATTTTTTTTCCAAATATCTCGAGTTATTATTCGTGGCTTTTGGGTACGTACGGTGCCCGGTTCGGAGCGCTAGTCACGGCCACGGGCCGGGTCGTGGACAAAGTGGTATCGCAGCGGGGTCGGTTCTCGGAATGTACGAGTCGTGTCTGTAGAGTCTTGTTTATCGGTGTGTTGGGCCCCACATCTATAAACAAGAGGCTGATCATCTAGGATGTTATGTTACCCTTTCTTTGACTCTCTCTCTCTAGATCGTGCGCTAGATCTATGTTATCAGATGTTTTTCCTTCGACGAATCGTTATATTTTTTAATTGATGCCTGGAAGAAGGCAACGGCCGCCCGTGGCGGGCAAGCGGTGCGCAGACAGAGAGAGGCTTAGTCGGGCCCAGAGAGTTACTAGGGCCCGCACTCAGGCTATGTCACACCCCAACCCTACTAGGGTGTGATGGGCACCCGACCCCATAATCGGAGCCGAGCGAACCCGCTGACTCTTACCGCACATACGAGCTACGCCGTTTTTTTTTCAACTAGCAATAACATAAATAGCACAAATACGAACATAGACTAATAGCTCCGCGATCAAAACTATACAAATGACGGGGACAATCGGGGTACAATAGCTACGTACATATCCGTTCACGAGCCTCTAAACATAGTACACATATATACATAGGAAGGGCCGAGTACCGCCGTGCCCGAATATATATACACAAAAGTAATACCAAGGACCGGGCTCCGAAACAACCGGAGCACCGCAAAAATGCCGCCGAGAGAACTCCTAGGGATCAACTCCGCTATCTCGCCGACTCGCGCGCATGAAACGCAGCGCCCACATGAAGGGGCGTCGACATTGGCTAGTGTACCGAGTATGTAAGACATGAAAAATAAGATAAACAGGGAACATAGATTATAAGTAACAATACGCGGGGAGTCATGGATATATACCGAAATAAGAAAGTAACTCCGTGCATAGGAACACCTTTTCGGGCCGAATACCATGCATGCTTATTGTCTCCTTTTTTTGAAAAACATTTCTTTTCATAGACATAGAAATATGTCATATCGTTATCAAAGCATAGCATAGTATATCGTAGTATCATAGCATAGCATAGTATATCGTAGTATCATAGCATGATAGTATATGTGTATCAT
>NC_081353.1:3511627-3597696 GCF_029784015.1 Lycium ferocissimum
TTTTGGGCCCAGTTGAATTCTCGGGGTGTTGGATTTAAGGGGAAGTCGGAAATTTCTGTAGAAAAAGTAATGGCTTGGAATTGGATTCTTCGATGTTTATGACTAATATCCAATATCTATTGACGTTGTGTAGACCTTGGAGAGTCGAGACTTGAATTCGGATTAGCTTAGGAAGCGGCTAAGGTATGTAAAAGCTCGCCCACTTCTTTCTTTGCAGCATGTCTTAGTTAAAAATAAGTTATGACGCATGATGCAGGTAACTCTATTCTTGCGGTCCGAGCATGTTTATGATCCATATTTGTTCTTGGTATTCATATTCTTAATGTAGTCAAATTATGGTCTTTATGTTTCATGAATGGATTTCAAGGTTGCATAAAAGTTGTTTTCAAGAAGAGTTTGTTTCCTAAACGATTAGAGACTACGAACGTCGTAACTTTCGCGGAAAGGCTCGGATCGGCCGAGTTGTTCGTAGAAAGTTCCTAAGTGAATAATGTTCATAACGTTCCGGCGGACTCGGATTGATTTGATACACGGCTATGATCCCTATGGTTTGTTAATACGTTTATGACATATGCTAAGCTTCCGAATAACGTCCGAAAGATATTTGATTTAACTATGGTCCGATTTTCAAAATGACATTCAGGTTAGACCACTTCATTGAGTCTGTGATTATGATTTTATATGCACATATGGTTTCTCACTACTCTGCTCGTGCAAGCCCAATATGTCCTTCACCGAGTCCGGGCCGAGTACGTATTCGTGCAACTTCTGCACGTATTCGCGAGTCCCTCGCTGGAAAGTAGGGTCGCGCCTATATATATATATATATATATATATATATATATATATATATATATATATATATATATATATATATATATATATATATATGATGATATGATGATGTGATGAGATGGAGATGGCGGCCGGGATGGCATACCGAGGTCCACCTGCTAGCGGGGCCGGGACACGCTATTCTTAGTCCCTCACTAGAGAGGGCCGAATGCGGTATGTATATATATGTATATCTGCATGCATACATGATTATGATATGATTTTAATTCACAGGGTCCTCACTAGGGCCGGATACGGTATATTAATGTACGATGACATAATGATATGGTTATGATATGATTTTATCTCTTAGGAGTCCCTTACTAGAGGGCGGGGACACGTATATGTATACATGATGATTATATGATTTGGATATGCATGATAAATCTTTTCGAAGGCAAATTTTATGATTTTCCGTATTCTTTACTTCAGTATGATCCCGCTTACTATATTTCATGATTTACATACTCTATACATATTCCGTACCCCTTTTCTTTGGGGGGCTGCACGTTCTATCTTCTTGTAGGTACACCAGATAGTGAGGATTATTAGAAGATGTTCCGAGGCGGGATTGGCGAGCTCCGAGTTCCTTCGGGTCTTGCCCGAGGTCAAAGCATTATGTTACGACAGTTTGTTCTATGTTAGAGACTGCACGGAGCGGTATCGTGGGTATAAGATGTCGATTATGTAGACGGCTATGTGGCCCGATGTGTTATTATGCGTTGTATTATAAGTCTATATGTCTCTATATGTTGTAGATTTTCTTTGATTCAAGAAAGGCAAAAAGCTTGTTATTTTTTGAAAGATTTTTTTGTTATGTATTTTGTGTCATGATTTGAGAGCAGTAGTGATTACGAATATTATGTGAGTCAGCGGGTTCGCTCGGCCCTAAATAAGGGTCGGGTGCCCATCACGCCCTAACAGAAATTAGGGTGTGACACGTGTCTCATGAGTATCTTCACCAATCTTGATTTCTTCGTACTTTTCTCTCCAACAAAGCTCGACATCCCCTCAAAGATGCATGACAACAGTTGCTACCTTCTTTACTTCATCTAACTCTCCCACGATATCAAAGTACTACTCAATGTCAAGGATTATGTTTTTAACTTCTTTAGCATTTCGAGTTCCATAGTAAGGCTTTGGTTTTAGAACCTTGACTTTTTTATTGAAAGGGGTAAGGTCCACAACACCCCTGACATGATTGTTACCCTCTCAGGAGGCCTTATAATGCAACACTTACAATATTGAGTTGACCTATCAAATTTTCTGTGGTTTGCTGAATGGCCGACGTATATGCACCTCCTTTTGTGTTCTTTAGGCTAATTCCTCACCTTCTTACAGAAGCACTAAATACGATGAAAATTTCGAGTGCTTTGGAATATCGTTCTGCTGGTCTTCCTTGGAGTCTCAGCTTGTGTTTGTAATTTTTTCTTAGGCCCGCGACATTCTATGTTCTAGGTCATCCAACATTTCCTCGAGATTGGTTTTCAGATAGGGCACAATACCCTTAAGACGTCATAGTTCATCGGTTGCCTTTTTGAGAGTCATAATGTGATTCCTTTGACTTCTCTGATCTCTAACAATGGCCAGAAGTGATGACGATGACAATGTGTGTCCTCTTCCTATGTAAATTTTAAGCTTTGATACCAAATGTTACACAACTCTTTCCTCCATTCTTGGAAGGGCAAAATATGACTCAGTAACCGATGTCCTTGTGGTTACTATCTGCAAAACAAAGATCCTTTCATGCACTAGACTAGACTGTCATTGACATACAAGAAAGTCGATGTCAAGATCACGATGAGCAATTTAGAGATAAAAAAAGATTGAGTGAAAGTTTGGTTGCATTAATGAAAACAATTATTACATAAAGGTAATGCGGTGTCGAGGGGGAGAGTCACCATTAAAGAGAATTGAGTTTGATTGTTTAAATGTTTGACTACTTGACCCCCCCCCCCTTCGCGACTCAAATAGCAGGTACGGCTTCCTACTAAACAAGGTAGCGGGTTTTCTATTTGCTTGCAATGCCGCTGTTCGCCTTTAGTTAGGAGTAGAAGTAGAGGGCATTACAAGAATTGACATGAATAAACTATAAATTTATAATGGAAATAGATGAAGTAAAGATACTCCATATTTACATTGAAAGGGACCTAGAATTATACAAAGAAAAAGTTGGTCCAGGAGACACTTGGAGGAGCCGCATCCTTGTATTTGGCTTTGTAACACTATGTAAATTCGGATTAGGTTTGAATCCACTAATAGAGTGATAATGTAACATAGTCCTACCGAAGTAAGTGAGGGTCTACATGTTCTCTTACTATCAAGGTGAATAGTGAAGTGCATAGAACGTATCGATAAAGCTTATGCTAGTCTTGACTTCGAGTGAGTATAACTAATAGATGCATTGAGAATCTTGGAAAAAAGCAAACATGAAAGTTGTAGATCTCTGAAATACCTCTCCAATGGTATAAAGAATGGGTTAATCAGACAGCGGTATGAGAAGTTATGCACAATTTATCAAACAATGTCGACTAAGTCAAAAATAAGCCAGGCTAGGGGCGTGGGTGGGGCGCGCTAGGCAAATATTAGCATGTCGCGATTTTCCTGAATTTACATCTCTCCATCATTTTAAAACCTTTTCCACTTCGTTCTAAATTGGATTTTAGAGTGAAAACACAGCTAGGGCTTCCCCAAAGCGTCCAAGGTGAGTTCCTACTAAAACCCCATGATTTTTACATCCATATAACAAATATTAATGCCAGAATCATCATCCATCCCATAGATTGTGAGAATTTGATTTAAGAACAGTTGAAAAGAAAAATCGTTAGGAAATATTTGTGAGGTAAGTTTTCTTGATTCAAGTATCGTTATGGGGTTGGTTTTGGGTTCGTACATTGTTGAAACGCGTTAGAATCCTTGGATTCATGAGATAGCAAGAACACGATTTTACATAAATACCTAGTTTATCCAAAAAGGAGGAGATGCGCGGAATTAGATTAAAGGTGTAATAATTTTCATTATGATTGTTGTAGAGCTATCATTGAACATTGTGGGGAAACATTTAGGGCATTCTTAGCAGGATATGAGGTACGTCTCCTTTTTAACATACTTTTTGACCTTAAAGATGGTTTCTTTGATAAGGTGTCATGCGTGTGTTGGGTCAAGCCTGTATCGAACCTTTACTGTATTATATATTATGTTGTATGTTCGTAATTATATTGTTCCCCTATAATGGGATGAATTTAGCTGATTTCTAATGTGATTTTCCCCTATTATGAGATCTTTGGACTTGGTTTCTAAAACATTGGTCTTTAATGTGTTTTGCCCTATGAACAAGTTTCGTTGATTGGAATTTGATTAATGATATGAACGTGGCTTCTAAATAGATTAATCTTGATATACCCCTACCAACAGGATGATGAAGATAATTCATAATAAACTATTCAGCTTCCATGTCATGATTTGTGATTCGGCTAATATGTCATGATTTCTATTTATTTGTGTTTGGGCATATATGAGCAAACTATGCTATTCTAGAGGATGAATAGCTATTATGAATCTTAACGTATTGCTTTAGAGCCTTTTTGTATTAGTCCAGAGAACGATTGACTTTCATGGGTTAGTGGCCTCAGTCATCTATGAGTATGGGATCTTAAAGTGGCTCTCCTTGTTTTAGTGTGTCAGTTAAGAGGATGATTGGCCTCTGTGCGTTGATAGCCTCACTGTTTCTATTTGTTGTTCGCTCATGAGTTGGCATGTTGATCATCTTTATTTCATAAAGGAAAGGTGTGATATGATAAATGGCATAACGAATCGAAATTGACATATTTCTTCTTTATTGATGTACATTGAACTGTATTACTAATTTGAAATGTTCTTAACATTATTTTCAATTATGAATATAAATGTCGTATATTTTGTTATAATAACTGTTGAACCTTAAACAATCACTGAGTATCTTGTACTCAGACATACCATTATTGTTTTTGATGGTATGTTAGGTAACGAAGAAGAGCAGGTTCATGATGATCGTGCGGAGTAGGGAACTTGCTGCTTTCCAAAACTACTGATGACCCATATGCTTGTTCATGGGACCCCATCTATATTTAGTTTTATTGTTTTCAGTTTGAGGTTGCATCCCGTAGTTAGACTACTCATTTATTTCTCTTAGAAGCTCAACAAATAGACATTAGTATTATGGGTAGTTGTTGAAGTTGTTGTTTTACTTGTTGGGGGCATTTTGCCATGCTTTATAGCTATTATAATTCAGACTTCCTCTTATTTCGTACATTTGAATATTTCGAGATAATGGTGAGAAGTTAAGGACGAGGCTATGTTCCAAAATTATTTTAATGCATAAGTAGGTTATGAGTATTATTTATGGACATTGGTAGTATGGAAATATTGTGAGGGCTAAGGGCGAAAGAGAAATTCGCAAAATGGGCCGTGGAAATAATGCGGGAGGTTAGGGACAAAATGGTAATATTGAGAAAAGTCGAGGGGCAAAACGGAAATTTCACATAGGGTTCATGAAAGTTCCCAAAGGAGGCCATATTGGCCATGTGATAAAAAGAAAAAGAAAAAGAATGAAAAAAAAAAGATGACAAAATAAGTCATCTTTCCATGGAAATTTAAAGAAAATTCTAGAGAGAGGGGCATGTGCCCCTCACATGACTTGATATATATATATATATATATAGGAGGGAGTTCATCTTTTATTTGAAGATAATTGGAGAGAAAGCATGAACAAAAAAAAAAAAAAAAAAAAGAAGAGAAAGAACAAGATGGAGCCTATTCGGCCAAGAGAAGGTGAAGGAGAAAAATATTTTTCTTCAAGTATTCCAAGCAATTGAAAGGTCCTCTATCATATGGAGTGGTTGTTGGAAGAGGAAAACCATTTGTTTTGCAAGGAGCATGTCCTAGCCGAGAGGAAAGATTGAAGAAAAAAGGTAAGGTTTCATCTCTTTTGTATGTTATGGATGGTTGTGCATGTTATAGTAGGTAAAAATAAATGAAATTCATGGAAATATAAAGGTGGAAGGGCAGCCGTGTAGGTGTAGTGTGTGTGTGTTATGTTGGAGTAAGGAATTAATCATATTCAACATGTTGTGTGTATGTTGTAATGTGTAGAAATGAATAAAATTCATGAAAAGGTTGTGTGTGGTGTGTGTGGCCGTGAGTGGGCTGCCATGGTGTAGGAAAAAAATGAATTAATGTTAGTTAGTATTCTAGTTGTCGTTGTGATGGATTCTATGTAATGAAAATGAAAGTTTGATGATTCAAATGGAAGTTGTGATGGTTATGGGCTGATTTGGAACGTAATATGATTTGAATATGCTTTCTTGAATTTATGGAAATAACGTTACAAGCATGTGAATTGGTGATATAGTTTATGAATTGGAAAGAAAGAAATGTGTTGTTATTATTCTTATTGAATTGGAAGGTGTTGGGCGAAGTAGTATGTTGACTGAATCGTTTTGAAAGTCATATGAATCGAATTGAATATGAATTGAATGTTGTTAGTAAGATTGTTGGCATTGTTGTTGATATTGTGGCCGAGTTCCATTCTCGGGTTGTTGTTGTTGAATTGGGCCGAGTTAGAATCTCGGGGATGGCGCATTTACAGGGGAAATGCTGCCGAAATTTTGGTAGACAAGTGTTATTTCGAGAATTCACTTTTAGATGCTCAAGTTAACATTTGGTAAATGTGACCAATTTGTAGATTTTGATGGATTTGGAACGTGAATTTGGAGGAACGTAAGAAGCGGAAAAAGGTATGTAAGACTTCACTTTCCTTCTTTGGCATGTCTTAGACGTCATAGGCTTGAATACGTGCCTCGGGGACAATTCCTTTCCTAGAAATCCGAGATTGAAATTAGTTACTATTCATTCAGTAGAATTGAATTAAATGCTCATGAATAGTTAAAAGAATTGTCTAAACACCTAGAACTGGCATGAATAAGATCCGACTACTCTAAAACTCTCATAAGTAATGTCATGAAACATATTATATGTAAATTGTGTACGCCGCCTCATTTGACTCGAGGTGGGCCCACTATTCCCTAATTTCCTCCTATGGCTCCATTTGGCTTATTTCCGTATTACGCTTAAAGGAAACTCTTGAACATCATTCCAACTACTAAGTAATAGTTGTTTTAACTAATCCCTCGATTCCAAGGCAAGATTTTCTTCATAAAAGTTCCTAAATGTTTTCCAAGGTATTCATTTTTCTCCAATTCCAAGTTGTACGATTTTGAAAGTCCTTATGACTAAAACAATGACTATGATTCTATGATGATCATGATGATGTCAAATATGAGAAAATGACTATGACACGACATGACATGACATGATATGACACGACATGATTTGATATGAGATGATATGCTATGACGGACACGATATGCTATGATATGACATGATATGATACGACATGGTACGAAATGACATGTTCTATGTTCTCTTAATGTTATTCTCTGTTGGTAGTCTCGCCTTATGATTATCGATCCTTCAAGGTGAGACAAAGCGGCCATGATTACTCCATAATGCGATCGGAGGTTTCCGACCTTACGTCCCTCGACGAGTACATGACTTTCTTTGGGCTCTCATGCATGCCATACCTGTATATGGGTTGGGGGGATGGGATACATGTATATGTGGGGAATGGGAAGGGAGACATGTTTCATTGCCACACAGTCGGTACCGGCTTATCATCCCGGACGCGGGATGCCCGGACGCGGGATATATGGGCGAGCCGACGTATTTCGGCGCTATGTGGGTGAGCCGACTTGTTCGGCGCTATGATACCATATGACCAGACAAGCATGCATGGCATCCGCCCCCAGGGGCACTCATATGCACAGGTCACAGCTTTACATGATATGATTCATATGTACGACGGTTTACATGATATGGTCCATATGTACGGTTGCGTTTACATGACATGTTCCATATGCACAAACTTACTCACTTATACGTGATATGTCTCATATGTACGGGATATGCTCTACATCTCCATACTTGTTGTTGCACATGATTATGTCTCTTTCTATGTTACCATCCATGTCTTACATACTCGGTACATTGCTCGTGCGACCCCTCTTCTTCGGGGGCCGCGTTTCATGTACGCGCGAGGAACCCGGATGAGTGTTGAAGCTAGCATAGAAGATGTCCGGCGGGGTTGGTAGACTCCACTTGTCTGGAGTCTTTGCCGAGTCGGAGTATATGTGCCATGATGATTTGTTCGGAGTTAGAGACTTTGCGAACGCAGTCGTGGGTATTGGGTTGTCATGTATAAAGCGGCTCAACCGGCTAGCCGATATGTCATTATGTTCCGTGTCATAGTCTTATATGATTATAGATTCTATTTATGAAAAAAAAAAAAAAAATTTTACTATGTATTCATTTCTTAACTAATTCATAAGTTCATATGTGTAATAAGAGTTAGCGGGTTCGCTCGGCTCACGAATATGGGGTCGGGTGCCCATCACACCCTAATAAGATCGGGGTGTGACAAAGTGGTATCGAGGCGAGGTCGGTCCAAGGGTTGTACGCAAAGTCGTGTCCGGTAGAGTCACATTTATGGATGTGAAGCCGGCCACATCTATAGACAGGAGGCTGCGGGGCATTTAGGAATTGTTGACCTTCTTTCTGTCCTATGATCGTGCGATAGATAGAGCCAAGTCCTAGGAAAATGGAATCTCCTATACAGGCTTTACCTACGATGGAAGAAAGTGAGAGGCGATACGGAAGAGTTACGGGGGTAGGTATTGATATTACGTCAAATCGTTGGGCCCGCTCGTATGGGCCGAGATGTGTCGTATATATACGTAAGCACATAAGCATTGTTAATATTTGCTGTGTGAAGATTTGAATAGTGAGAACGATAAAGGAGGCCCTACCAGAATGGATACGTCTAAGAGAAAGAAGCGCGAAAAGGAAATACGATAAACCGACAATAAGTGAGATGCGACGTTTCAGAAAGGTTATGGATTCGGCATGGCAATGAAGGTGCGATCACTACCCTCGGGAATCTGGAGTCCCAGGACAGGGAGTAGTCATACACACAGGTAGGAGGTGAATATTCGGAACTAAAAAGGGCAAAATAGTAATTACAAAGGAAAGGACGTGTTACGAAAATGTTCCAAAAAATTGGTAAGACTTCGACTTGCTCGAACATGTAATAAAGGTCATACGAGGAAGCGGACACGAAAATATCGACATTAAGGCACCGAATTCCAGTGAAGTTTTTGGGTTAAGCGTGCTCAGGTGGGAGCAATTCTATGATGGGTGACCCCCCTGGGAAGTTGGCAAGAAATATTATAAATTGAGACATAAGAGACAAATGAAAAGCTAGGGTAGTCTAAGGAAAACTAGGATATACGGGATGGTTGGAGACCATAAGAAGACACGTAGGACGAGGCAAACTTGCTCGGTAAAGAGAGACGGAAGTGCATGTTACCACAGGAATTAGGATAGGCTTGAACAGCGTTCGGACGTATTTTGTGGGCTAGTTGATAGTAATTATATATGTATATATGAAGGTAATGGATCAACATTGTCGAGCGGAAATTGTAAGAATTCTGTGCTGAGAATAAAAGTAGCAGAACACTTACGAACTATGGGCGTACAGCTACAATACAAGCGCGCAGTTAAAGAGGAATAAGGATATGAGGCGAAGGATAAACAGGATAATGGTATAGGTACACCCCAAAAGGGGGGAAGCAGGTGAGAAAAATGTAAGGATGAGATAGAAATAGTTGATACGGTGGTGTATTTGGTATGAACGCTTGAGCTGCTAAGGAGACCCTTTACTGAAGTAAATTAGTAGGGTCGGGGAAACCGACAATGAGTAGATGGAAGTCCGAATAATGTTTAAGGTAATATGAGAAGTTCGCACAAACTTTGAGTAGTGCGACGCCAGAAAATGGACGTATATAAAGAAAAAGAGTATGACAAAGAGAACGGTATTGGATAGCTTAAGAGCTAATATGAAGGATGGAAAATAACTTCGAAAAGGAGCTCCCCCGAGGTGCTTATAAGACCCCGTAAGACTAGTCGAACATTCGAGGACGAATGTTCCAAAGGGGGGAAGGATGTTATACCTCGCGCTTCGTACATTTGAATATTTCGAGATAATGGTGAGAAGTTAAGGACGAGGCTATGTTCCAAAATTATTTTAATGCATAAGTAGGTTATGAGTATTATTTATGGACATTGGTAGTATGGAAATATTGTGAGGGCTAAGGGCGAAAGAGAAATTCGCAAAATGGGCCGTGGAAATAATGCGGGAGGTTAGGGACAAAATGGTAATATTGAGAAAAGTCGAGGGGCAAAACGGGAATTTCACATAGGGTTCATGAAAGTTCCCAAAGGAGGCCATATTGGCCATGTGATAAAAAGAAAAAGAAAAGAATGAAAAAAAAAAAAGATGACAAAATAAGTCATCTTTCCATGGAAATTTAAAGAAAAATTCTAGAGAGAGGGCATGTGCCCCTACATGACTTATATATATATATATATATATATATATAGGAGGGAGTTCATCTTTTATTTGAAGATAATTGGAGAGAAAGCATGAACAAAAAAAAAAAAAAAAGAGAAGAGAAAGAACAAGATGGAGCCTATTCGGCCAAGAGAAGGTGAAGGAGAAAAATATTTTTCTTCAAGTATTCCAAGCAATTGAAAGGTCCTCTATCATATGGAGTGGTTGTTGGAAGAGGAAAACCATTTGTTTTGCAAGAGCATGTCCTAGCCGAGAGGAAAAATTGAAGAAAAAAAGGTAAGGTTTCATCTCTTTTGTATGTTATGGATGGTTGTGCATGTTATAGTAGGTAAAAATAAATGAAATTCATGGAAATATAAAGGTGGAAGGGCAGCCGTGTAGGTGTAGTGTGTGTGTGTTATGTTGGAGTAAGGAATTAATCATATTCAACATGTTGTGTGTATGTTGTAATGTGTAGAAATGAATAAAATTCATGAAAAGGTTGTGTGTGGTGTGTGTGGCCGTGAGTGGGCTGCCATGGTGTAGGAAAAAATGAATTAATGTTAGTTAGTATTCTAGTTGTCGTTGTGATGGATTCTATGTAATGAAAATGAAAGTTTGATGATTCAAATGGAAGTTGTGATGGTTATGGGCTGATTTGGAACGTAATATGATTTGAATATGCTTTCTTGAATTTATGGAAATAACGTTACACGCATGTGAATTGGTGATATAGTTTATGAATTGGAAAGAAAGAAATGTGTTGTTATTATTCTTATTGAATTGGAAGGTGTTGGGCGAAGTAGTATGTTGACTGAATCGTTTTGAAAGTCATATGAATCGAATTGAATATGAATTGAATGTTGTTAGTAAGATTGTTGGCATTGTTGTGGATATTGTGGCCGAGTTCCATTCTCGGGTTGTTGTTCTTGAATTGGGCCGAGTTAGAATCTCGGGGATGGCGCATTTACAGGGGAAATGCTTTGCGAAATTTTGGTAGACAAGTGTTATTTCGAGAATTCACTTTTAGATGCTCAAGTTAACATTTGGTAAATGTGACCAATTTGTAGATTTTGATGGATTTGGAACGTCAATTTGGAGGAACGTAAGAAGCGGAAAAAGGTATGTAAGACTTCACTTTCCTTCTTTGGCATGTCTTAGACGTCATAGGCTTGAATACGTGTCTCGGGGACAATTCCTTTCCTAGAAATCCGAGATTGAAATTAGTTACTATTTATTCGGTAGGAATTGAATTAAATGCTCATGAATAGTTAAAAAAGTCTAAACACCTAGAACTCGCATGAATAAGATCCGACTACTCTAAAACTCTCATAAGTAATGTCATGAAACATATTATATGTAAATTGTGTACGCCACCTCATTTGACTCGAGGTGGGCCCACTATTCCCTAATTTCCTCCTATGGCTCCATTTGGCTTATTTCCGTATTACGATTAAAAGGAAACTCTCTTGAACATCATTCCAACTACTAAGTAATAGTTGTTTTAACTTATCCCTCGATTCCAAGGCAAGATTTTCTTCATAAAAGTTCCTAAATGTTTTCCAAGGTATTCATTTTTCTCTCAATTCCAAGTTGTACGATTTTGAAAGTCCTTATGACTAAAACAATGACTATGATTCTATGATGATCATGATGATGTCAAATATGAGAAAATGACTATGACACGACATGACATGACATGACATGATATGACACGACATGATTTGATATGAGATGATATGCTATGACGGGGACACGATATGTTATGATATGACATGATATGATACGACATGAAAATGACATGTTCTATGTTCTCTTAATGTTATTCTCGTTGGTAGTCTCGCCTTATGATTATCGATCCTTCAAGGTGAGACAAAGCGGCCATGATTACTCCATAATGCGATCGGAGGTTTCCGACCTTACGTCACTCCGATGGACACATGACTTTCTTTGGGCTCTCATGC
Source organism: Lycium ferocissimum (assembly GCF_029784015.1). NCBI lineage: Eukaryota > Viridiplantae > Streptophyta > Magnoliopsida > Solanales > Solanaceae > Lycium > Lycium ferocissimum. The sequence continues at coordinate 3,523,910 of NC_081353.1, forward strand.
ATGCCATACACAATATGGGTTGGGGGGATGGGATACATGTATATGTGGGGAATGGGAAGGGAGACATGTTTCATTGCCACACGGTCATGCGCTTATCATCCGGACGCGGGATGCCGGACGCGGGATATATGGGCGGCGACGTATTTCGGCGCTATGTGGGTGAGCCGACTTGTTCGGCGCTATGATACCATATGACCGGACAAGCATGCATGGCATCCGCCCCCGGGGGCACTCATATGCACGGTCACGGCTTTACATGATATGATTCATATGTACGAGTTACGATTTTACATGATATGGTCCATATGCAGTTGCGGCTTTACACATGACATGTTCCATATGCTCTATCATATGTCTCATATGTACAAGATATATATCGTCTCCACATCTTGTTGCACATGATTATGTCTCTTTCTATGTTACCATCCAAGTCTTACATACTCGGTACATTGCTCGTACCGACCCCTGTTCTTCGGGGGTCAAGTTTCATGCCGCGCGAGTGAACCCGGATGAGCCGAAGCTAGCATAGAAGATGTCCGGCGGGGTTGGTAGGCTCCACTTGTCCGGAGTGCTTCCGAGTCGAGTATATGTGCCATGATGATTTGTTCGGAGTTAGAGACTTTGAACGAGTGGTGGGTATTGGGTTGTCATGTGTAAGCGGCTCCAATAGCCGATATGCTATTATGTTCCGTGTCACGAGTCTATATGACGTTAGATTCTATTTATGAAAAAAAAAAAAAATTCTACGTATTCCTTTCTAAAGGATTCATAGTTCATATGTGTAATAAGAGTTAGCGGGTTCGCTCGGCTCCCGAATATGGGCGGGTGCCCATCACGCTTTTAATAAAGTCGGGTGTGACAGTTACACCTCGAAAAAATTTTCGTTGATGCACAGTGGATAGACTAACGAAGGGCACGAAGTATACGATGTTTCAATAAGTAAGAAATAGCATTTGATGATCCTAATTGAGATTTCAAAGACATTGAGGTAAGAATAGAGAGTTGCCACGAAAAGCAAGGTATACGTTATGTGTCGGATAAGATTTACGAGTATCAAATTAATGATGACCTAATGATGTCTTGGAGAGGAGTTATAATGTCCCTTAGATTGCTAATGAGGTGTTAAACAAGTGTTAAGAAGGTTTCATAAAGATTGGAGATCAAACGAGTCGACGAGAAAGAGTTCAGAAAAACTGGGCATTATACGGCCCAACTTATTAGCCATATAAAACATACTGGCCGTATGTTATGCCGTATGTTCTGCCCAGAATGGGACATCCACTGGACCAAATATACGGCCGAGGCATACGGCAGGATATAAAATACGGACCGTATGTTGGTCCGTAGAACTGAGTCGGGACATCTTTAAAATTTATATAAGGACTTAAACCTCATTCCATTTATTTCATTTTTCACCCAACACTTCAAGAACTCTCTAGAAAGTTCTCCACAATTCTCCCGCCCAGAATTCAAGAAAATTTATGACCAACTTCATCAAACCAAGAAAACCAAGTGTAAGAAACTCATTGGAGTTCATCCAAGTCAAGAAACTCCATTGGAAGTGAACTAGGGTTTTGGCTCAAGTGAAGTATTTCCACTCAAAGCTCATTCCTACACTATCTAAGGTAAGTTTTATGATCATTCCATGTTGTTTAAGATATTGAGAGGTTGAAAGACTTAGATTATGAAAGGAGAGATAGAAAATGGGTTACAAAGATGAGAATAATGAGATTTTGAGTAGTAGCTTGGGATGAGTCATGATTCTTGATATGTTGTGATTATGATTATGTTATAAATGATATTAAGGACATGGGATAAGCATTAAATGTGAGTAAATGTAATAGTGAACTATGACCATGATTATGGAGGAACTGAAGTGAAATTGTGAAATGTGGATAATGTAGAGTAAACGAAGATTGTTGGTTATGATATTGTGAATGTTATTATAGATGTTTGGGAGTTGATATATGATGTGAAAAAGTCGTATAAACAAAGAAATCTTTGTCAATTCTCTCTAGCTTTGGTTGAGCATGTTCATGTGATCAATTAGCTAATGTTAATATGAACTCTCTTGAAGGTAGAGAAGTGAGCATTGAAGGGGAACGATCAAGCGATAGAATAGCTAAACAAAAAGGTATGTAAGGCTAGCCCTTTCCTTCTAAGGCATGACTCCGATGGCATAAATCTTCCTATTTTTTCCATAACTTTCTTACATTAGAAAAATTATGAGTCTATGTTCATAAAAGACTTCATATGAATAGATAAAAGATATGTTCTGAGCAAACGCACAATAATAGTGATGATGATAATGATGATGACGATAATAGTGATAATGATAATGATGATGATGTTAATAGTGATAATGATAATGACGACGACAATAATAGTGATGATGATAATGATGACGACGATAATGGTGATAATGATAATGATGACGATGTTAATAGTGATAATGATAATGATGACGACAATAATAGTGATAACGATAATGATGAAGACGATAATGGTGATGATCATAATGATGACGATGATAATAGTGATGACGATAAATATGATGGTGATTCAATAATAGAAATCGGGAGTTTATAGACTTTGTGTCACCCCGATAGTGTCGAAATATTTCTCTCGGATACATATGTATGTTATAAAAGTATGAATGCTATGTTGTGACACCGAGCCTATATGGCCGGGTATGATATCTATTGCGTGCACACCACTGCAGTTGGGTACGTATAACACTAAGCCTTGGTAGGGCTAGGTACGGATACCACTGAGCCTTGGTAGGGCTAGGTACGTATAACACCAAGCTTTATTATGGCTGGATACGTAAGATGCCGAACTTAGATGGTCGGGTATGATACTACTATGTATTCAAATGTATTGAAAGGAAGTTTCCTAGTAGAAAGAGGATAAGTAAGTATAATGAGCATCGCTAGAGGTATACCTAGCTCTCTCTCATTTCATAACTTGTCCATACTATGTTATTTCATATGCTTTCATTATGCTATTGATTATGCTTTACATACTCAGTACATTATCCGTACTGACATCCACTTTCTCTGGGGCGCGTGTTTCATGCCACACAGCCCCATATTGCTTTAGCAGCAGAAAGTTGTCCGGGAGTTTGATTATAGGATGTTCCAAGCTATTAGCTAGATTGGTAGACTCCACGTTCGGTTCGTAGTGATACTGCGTCGGAGTATGTTCTCATGAGCTGAGTCATGCACATTATGGGTATGTTGGGTTCCTGTCCCAACTTAGGTTTTGATATCATATCTTATGTTAGAGACCTTTGCAGAAAGAGTCATGTATACAATACATTAGCCTTATAAGCAGCTATGCAAGCCGATGTAGCATTATGCATTTCTTTGCGGATTCATACTATTACAGCTTTTTACTTGAGTTAAGAAAGATGAAAAGAATATTTTGAAAGGCCTTCATTTTGCACATCATTTCACGATTAAGAGTCGGTAAGACTATGAGTATAATGAGAACTAGAGGGCCCGCTCGGCTGCAGGTGAGGTCGGGTGCCCGTCATGTATCCTATCATAATTGGGTTGTGACAAAGTGATATCGGGGCGGTTCATCTTCGGGGTTGTCTACAAAGTCGTGTCTAGTAGAGTCTTGTTTATGGTGTGTTGCACGCCACATCTATAAACGGGAGGCTACAGGGCATTTAGGATGATTACTCTTCTTTCATATCTAAGATCGTGCGATAGTGCCAAGTCATAGGAGGTGAGTTTCCTTATACTAACCCTTGATTTCAGCAGAAGAACGGTATCAACAGAAGTAAGTGATGGATGATATTGAAAGTTACAGAGGTAAGTCACTTCGTTGAGGCTATGTATCAAAATATATATTATATGATAATGAATTGATTGTCATAGAGGTAAGTCAGTGCTCGTACAACAGAGGAATTGATTAAATGCATCTTTTGATGATAAGTTCAGTTAAAAGTTGTGAACTAAACAAATTGAATGACTCAGTACAAAGGTAAGCAACGACATAAAAGGATGAATGTTGGGTAAGGTAAGAATATTGAGGTATGATTGAAATGCAAAGCCGAAGGATGGAAGGGAAAGTAAATAGAAAGGCATAACGAGAGCGGATACTAAAGGATCGAGTACATCTCGAGGTGTGATATATATAGAGGTAAGTTTCGGCATCCTTATATTTTACATGAAATTGGAAGCCCTGTGTGGCTGAGATATGTTGTGTACATACATACCAACCCTGTGAGGCATTGTTGGTATTTGCTGCGTGCAGGTTTTGGATAGTAAGAAATATAGAGGAAACTCTGCCGAAATTTTTCTAGAATTTAAAGGAGATCGGATGTAAGCTTGTAATATGTCCTAACGGGAAAAAGGTGTTGGGTAAAAAAAAGTGGAAGGAAGGGATTAAGTTAGGAGTATCATTGAAAACTACAAGAGATGAGTTAAATGTTGTTGAATTGATAGTAACGGTAATTATAGAGATCAACATTGATATGGTAAAGAGATATACTAGAGTAAATTAGGGAAGTTTGGTAGTACTAAAAACATGACATAGAAAAGAAAAGAGTAATTCCAATAGAGTGTGATACGGGATATTAATTGGATGGATAAGGACAAGTAAGATACAAGTTTATTAGCAAAATAGAGTAACAACATGATTGAGATAGGGGTATGAAGTACGAAGGGTTATAACCTGTCACGCCCTATTTTGCGGTAGGCGTGATGAGCACCCGACCACTTATTTAGGGCGTGTAAGCGCGAACTGCGACTCTCGTAATACTCATAATCATGCTGGGCCCTCAAATCATGACACAAATGCATAATGAAAGCTTTTCGAAGAACAAAATGCTTTTCATCTTTCTCAAATCAAATAAAATCTGTAACATATGAAACTTGTAACACAATGCATAATAATATATCGAAGCATACATAGCCGCTTACAAAAGCCGACATCTTATGCACACGACACTGTCTGCAAAGTCTCTAACATAACTCCAGATACCATAACAAAAGCACTCTGACTCGGCAACACTCCGGGAGGAAATGGAGCTCGCCAATCCAAACTTGGAACATCTTCTACTCATTCACAGGTGTACTGCGTGGCATGAAACGCGCCCAGAAGAAAGGGGGTCAGTACGGAATATGTATTGAGTATGTAAAGCATGAAATACAAGAAATCGGGATCATATCGAATAAAATACCGAAGATCATAAGGCTTGACTCTGAAAACATAAATAGATAGTCATCATGTACATATGCATATATAATTCATTATGAGTGAGGGACTCGGTAAATAAAATCATCTTGTACATGAACATATAACGTGCCCCGACCTCTGAGGAGGGACGCGGTAAGCAAAATCATCATATATATATGCATCATGTCATCATATATATATATATATATATATATATATATATATATATATATATATATATATATATATATATATATATATACCGTACTCGGCCCTCTAGTGAGGGACTCGGTGAATGAATCATCATATGCCATCCTGGCCGCCATCCCCATATCATCATATCATCATCATATCATATAACGTGCCCCGGCCCCTCTAGTGAGGGACGCGGAATATAACGTGCCCCGGCCCTCAGTGAGGGATGCGGTGAACAATGCAACAGAATTGCACGAATACATGCCCCGGCCCGGACGCAAGTGAAGGACAGTAGCAACAACTCGGCACGAGCAGAGTAGTGAGAACCATATGCACACAAATCATCATTACGTACTCAATGGATAGATAAAGTCGACGCTAGAGTCAAAATCGGACAATAGTTATATCAAATGTCTTTCAAAAACAAAGTCATCAAACATCATAAGAATATTAAGGAACCGTAGGGATCATAGTCATACGTCAAACCAATCCGAGCCGCCCATGAAAGTTACGTCATAATACATTATAGGATCATTACGAACTCTTCAAAGCCATCCGTTCTGTCTATGAAATTTACGGACATTTTTAGACATAGAATCTTTTTGGAACAAAACCATTTATGCAACATCTTAAAATCCAATTACACAAATGACATAAAGACCATAGTTTGACAATATTAAGGATGCCATCATCAAGAGATAAATATAAATCAAAAACATGCTCGAATTACAAGAATGGAGTTACCTCGAGGCTCGTGTCATCGCCTATTTACAACTAAGACATGCCAAAAGAAAGAAGGGTTAAGCTTTACACACGCCTTGTCCGCTTCCTACGCTAATCGAATTTAAGTCTCGGCTTGTCAAGATCTACAATATCGTCGATAGACACCAAACGTTAGTCATGAGCACTTAGTAATCCAATTTCCAAACTAGCACTTTGTCTAGAAATTCGGGCAAGATTTCCCCTATAAACTCAACATCCCGAGAATTCAACTCGGCCAATATCATCAACAACAATACCAACGACCATTCCAACAACATCAATAAGTAATTCGAAACGTATTCTAACATTAGTAACTCTTTCGACACAATTCATCAACATTCCTTTACGTTCAATTTAAATTCATACATTCTAGTCAACATCAATGCTCGTATATTCAAAGACTAACCCAAGATCATTCAACAAGATTCAAGAACACTTTGGACAATCCGCAAAATATTCAAATCAGCCCATCCACTACACAATGCAACCCGAAACCTTCCAAGTTCAAGAAAACAACAACAACACATTTCTTTCTTCCAAATTCATGAACTACATTAATAACCACATATTACAATATTATTCATGTAATGCAAGAAACTATATTACCAATATACTAACTTCTACATTAGCTCACAACCGGTTCCAACTTCAACTTGTATCATCCAATACCTTCATTTTCATCACAACATTCACAACACAACAATCAAAGTACTAAATAGAATTAATTCTTCACTCCTACACCATACAACATATACACGGCCACAACACAACACACACGGCTACAACTTCCACACCATAATTTCATGAATTTCATTCATTTCCACACTCCACAACCTACACAAACCATACATAACATATGAGAATAAAGATTGAACCTTACCTTCTTCACCCTACTTCTTTTCTCGGCTAGGCTTTGTATATGGCAACAACGAATGATTTACTTGCTCCAACAACTACTCCACGTTGTAGAGGACCTTCCAATTAGTAGAGAAACTATAAGAAAATAATTTTTCTTGATCAAATTTTTGGGACCATATTCGGCCAGCTATGGCCGAATGGTTGCCCCTCTCTCTTTCTTTTTTTCTCCAAGCTTCTTGAACTTTCTAAGGTGGGAAAGATGATTAATTACCTTGCTTTGTCATCTTTGGTCTTTATATAAATATCCCCTACAAATATAATTTACACATGTGGCCCCATGGCCCACACCCCACACATGGCCACATATGGCCATTTTCATGAAATAACCAACTTTCCATAATTATTTTTTTAACCCCAAATTTTCCTTAATATTCCATGCCAACAAAATTATAAGCAACTTATGCCTTAAAACAAAGTCGGAAAAAAAATAGCCTTGTCCATAACTTGTCACAACCAACTTAAAATATTTCAACGTACAAAATACGGGATATAACATCCTTCCCCCCTTTAGAACATTCGTCCTCGAATGTTCAACTAGTCGCATAGGGTCTTATAAGGATCTCGGGGGGGTTTCCTTTATTACCATAGCATGTAATCTCACCTACCAATCATATCTCTTCTTCATCTCCTCTTACCTTACGAATAATGTAATAAGGTCCAACACATCTCGGGTTAATCTTCTCCTTCTTGTCGAATCTCATTACACCTTCCATGGACGATATCTTCAAGCATACCCACTCACCAATCCGGAATTCTAAGTGTCGACGTCGATTGTCGTCATATGATTTCTGTCGTCTCTTTATTCTTAATTCAAACCTTTCTACCGTCTCTTCACTCGGATCTTGCTCTCAACTTTCCTGTCATGTATGTTGTTGCAATCGTTACGCGAATATACAAAGGCGCTCAAATTAGCCCAAGAAATACCTTAGCGTGGCTTCACTAATCCTTATGTTTTACCTTGTCTTTGCCTCACTTATCTTACGACTGGTATCGGAATAGATCTTTGGTTCAACCATAGCCATGTACTATTTATCCTCAGTACTAATTCTATCTCAGTAATTTAGCTTAAACCATCCTTACATCTTTCCTTAATGTACCCAAAATCTTGTAACCATGTTGTTATTACTGAATCCAAACTCCTCTTATCAAGTATTCACTCACTTGGTCTCATTCTTAGCATACAAATATTCGTAGGTTGCATAACTATTCTTGTACAACTTGTATAAAATATATCCCATCTTAGCCATAGCCTTTCATTCTCCTGGTTCATTCTGCTTTTCATGTCTTTTCCGTACTAAAATTAGCTCGTAGCCTATCTTGTCTTACTCTCTCTTTTCTTTCCAATATCATATTAGTCACGACCTTTTACAAATGATTCCCCAAAGACCAGCTCAATTACCATCCTAACTTTTACTCCTTTATTGCTGGCTTAGATCTTTACTAACTTGTCTCAGCAAGGAATCTTACTTCTAGCCCAAGCATCCGTATTCAAGATATTGTAATGTCGATTGTCTTTATCCAACACTTGCATCTCTCGCGTGCCCTATGTCCGGTTAATACCGTTTTCCCACATAGGGGTGTACTTATACCATTTATATATATATATATATCGTTGATACTTTACCCAAATTCGAACTCACATATCCGTGATACACCTCCTTTCTCTTCACCGGTCCACCTCGAGGTTTTCGTACTCAAATTTTTCCTAGATTACTTAGCTTCTCATTTCCTTCTTACGTTCCCTTTGTAAGACTTTTTAGAAAACTTCCCAGGGGGTCACCCATCCTAAAATTGCTCTCACTCCAGCACGCTTAACCCTGGAACTCCGATGAGATACGTTGCTTTAATGCCGATATAATCGCATCCACCTCATCGCATGACCTCCGTCACGTAATCGGGAGTAAATTGAAGTCTTAACAGATTCTGAAACGTTCTCATAACGCGTCTCCCTCCGAACTCGAGAGGGTCTTTTACTCTTCTGACTACACAATTACTATGTTGCCCTTTTCAATCCTCAATATTCGTCTTTCACCTATGGATATGACTACTTTCCGTCCTAAACTCCCAGATTCCCAGTGGTGACGATCACACCTTGATCGCCGTTACTTATAAATACTTGATTATCGTCCTTTGGATTTCTGCTCTCATTTTACCTCGTTTTTCATCCTTTCCATAGCCGAGTCTTTCACAGTCCCGTCACTTATCGTACTCGTATCCTTGGCTACACATGTCATGACCTATTGCTACACTGTTACCTCGCTTTCTTCTTACTTTCCTCCCCTTCGGTTACTCTCTCTTTCCTTACACTCGCTATCATTTCCGTTATTATGTAACCCTTATTCCAAACTTCCCCTACAGAACTTGATAAGCCTTCCTTGTTCGTTCTATAGCTCGCTTTTCCGTTTCACACTTGCCTTTATATTCTAGCTACATAGATCACACCATAGCTTTGGCCACTTTCTCACTAGGCTTTACTTATTTTCATAACAATCCTCATTATATTCGTATTATGTCTTACACATAATCAACCCTATAATATAACACTTCTTAACCCTTTACCCTTTCTGGTCAACTTTATCCTTAATATCTCACAAGCTGTCTTATCCATACATTCATACCCGTCGCAATTCCTTTCCTCTGTACTTTTGCCTTAATCGTACTATTACTTCCTTTAACTATACGCTCGTCATAATTCGTCCCTGCTTATCAATTCGGCAATTAACTTCTTTCGCGATGTCAGCCGTACTCGTGGCTTAGTCAAATTCTATCATTACTATTGGCACGACCTTTTCAAGACATATTACAAATCTATATCTCATTCTCTCTTTTTATTTCTAGGAAAATTCCGGCAGAGTTTCCTCTATATTTCTTACTATCTCAAAACCTGCACGCAGGAAATACCAACAATGCCTCACGGGGCCAACATACATGTGTATATACATATCATATCATATCACAGCCACACAGGGCTCCCCTTATCATCAACAGTATGAAAATGATGAACATACCTCGTATGCCTAACTCAAACTGCACCTGTTACACTTTCTTGTTTACTTTCTCTTTTAATCTTCAGCTTGTATTTCGATCATACTTCAATACCCTACCCGACATACATCTTTCATACCTTTGCTTACCTGCGTGCTTTGTAACTTCTAATATCGCTCGTCATTTTCTTCTGTCGATGTCATTCTTCGGCTGCAATCAAAGGTTAGTGTCGGGAATCTCATTTCCTATGGCTTGGCTCTATGGCACGATCTAAGATGTGAAAGAAGAGTAACCACCCTAGATGCCCCGTAGCCTCCTGTTTATAAATGTGGCCGGCTTCACACCATAAACAGGACTCTACTGGACACGACTTTGCAGACAACCCCTAGGACGGACCGCTCTGATACCAATTTGTCACACCCTAACTTATTAGGGTGTGATGGGCACCCGACCCTTACTTAGGGCCGAGCGAACCCGCTGACTCTCGTGATACTCATAAACATGCTGGGCCCTTAAATCATGACATGAGTACATAATGAAAGTTTTTCAGAAAACAAACATGCTTTTCATCTCTTCCAAATCAAATAAAATCTATAATCGTATGGAAGCTGTAATACAATGCATAATGGCACAACGGCTTACAGAGCCGCTTACAAAGCTGACATATACCGTACGTGACTCTGTCTGCAAAGTCTCTAACATAGAACCTGATGCCACAACATAAACACTCTGACTCGGCAGCACTCCGGAGGAAATGGAGCTCGCCAATCCAGCTGGAATATCTTCTGCTAACGTCCTCTACTCATCTGTGGGTACCTGCGTGGCATGAAATGCAGCCCCCGAAGAAAGGGGGTCAGTACGGAATATGTACTGAGTATGTAAAGCATGGAGTACCATAAACAGGATCATAATCGAAATAGGAATTACAGAAACAAGTATGCTAACCCGAAACCTGTAAAACGTGCCTTTGAAACAGAAATCATACATGTCATTGTCATATCCGAGTCATTATGAGACTTAAAAACATAAGTGAAAATCATCTTGTACATATGCGTAAACATAACGTGTCCCGGCCCTCTAGTGAGGGACTCGGTAAGTAAAATCATCTTATGCATGAACATATAACGTGCCCCGGCCCTTTAAGGAGGGACGCGGTAAATGAAATCATCATATACATGCCATCATGTCATCATGCCATCATATATATATATATATATATATATATATATATAAATACCCGGCCCTCTAGTGAGAGACTCGGTGAATAATGTGCCCGGCCCTTTAATGAGGGACGCGATAAATATCATCATCATATCATATAACGTGCCCCGGCCCTCTAGTGAGGGACGCGGTAAATATAACGTGCCCCGGCCCTCTAGTGAGGGACGCGGTGAATAATGCAGTAGAATTGCACGAAAACATGCCCTGGCCCGGGACGCAGTGAAAGAAGTAGTAACAGCTCGCACGAACAGAGTAGTGAGAAACCATATGCACATAAATCATCTTTTAAGACTCGATGGAATAATCTAAACGAACTGTCATTTGAAAATCGGAACAATCGTTATATCAAATGTCTTTCGGACACTACTCGGAAACATATCAAACATCAAAAGCATAGTAAGGAACCGTAGGGATCATAGTCATACGTCAAACCAATCCGAGCCCGCCTATGAAAGTTACGGGCCTTACACGTTATAGGATCATTTATGAGCATATCAAAGCCATCCGGTTCTGTCTATGAAAGTTACGGACATTTTTAGACATAGAATCTTTTACGAACAAAAATCTTTATGCAACCTTTAAAATCCAATTACACAAATGACATAGGTACCATAGTTTTAGTACACTAAGAATGCCATCATTAAAAGATAAATAAGAAGCGTAATCATGCTGGGATCATAAGAGTGGAGTTACCCCGAGGCTCGTATCATAGCCTACTTACCACTAAGACATGCCAAAAGAAAGAAGGGATAAGCTTCACATACCTTGTCCGCTTCCTACGCTAATCAGAATTTAAGTCTCGGCTTCTCAAAATCTACAATATCGCTGTTAGACACCAAGCGTTAGTCATAAGCACTTAGTAATCCAATTCCAAACTAGCACTTTATCTACAGAAATTTGGGCAGCATTTCCCCTATAAACTCAACATCCCCGAGAATTCAACTCGGCCAATATCATCAACAACAATACCAACGACCATTCCAACAACATCAATAAGTAATTCGAAACGTATTCTAATGTTAGTAACTCTTTCGACACAATTCATCAACATTTCCTTTACGTTCAATTTAACTTCATACATTCTAGTCAACATCAATGCTCGTATATTCAAAGACTAACCCAAGATCATTCAACAAGATTCAAGAACACTTCGGACAATCCGCAAAATATTCAAATCAGCCCATTCACTACACAATGCAACCCGAAACCTTCCAAGTTCAAGAAAACAACAACACATTTCTTTCTTCCAAATTCATGAACTACATTAATAACCACATATTACAATATTATTCATGTAATGCAAGAAGCTATATTACCAATATACTAACTTCTACATTAGCTCACAACCGGTTGCAACTTCAACTTGTATCATCCAATACCTTCATTTTCATCACAACATTCACAACACAACAATCAAAGTACTAAATAGAATTAATTCTTCACTCCTACACTATACAACATATACACGGCCACAACACAACACACACGGCTACAACTTCCACACCATAATTTCATGAATTTCATTCATTTTCACCTCCCACGACCTACACAAAACCATACATAACATATGAGAATAAAGATTGAACCTTACCTTCTTCACCTTTTCTCGGCTGGCTTTGTACATGGCAACAACGAATGATTTACTTGCTCCAACAACTACTCCACGTTGTAGAGGACCTTCCAATTAGTAGAGAAACTATAAGAAAATAATTTTTCTTGATCAAATTTTTGGGACCATATTCGGCCAGCTATGGCCGAATGGTTGCCCCTCTCTCTTTCTTTTTTTTTCTCTCCAAGCTTCTTGAATATTCTAAGGTGGGAAAGATGATTAATTACCTTGCTTTGTCATCTTTGGTCTTTATATAAATATCCCCTACAAATATAATTTACACATGTGGCCCCATGGCCCACACCCCACACATGGCCACATATGGCCATTTTCATAAAATAACCAACTTTCCATAATTATCTTTTTAACCCCAAATTTTTCTTAATATTCCATGCCAACAAAATTATAAGCAACTTATGCCTTAAAACAAAGTCGGAAAAAAATAGCCTTGTCCATAACTTGTCGCAACCAACTTAAAATATTCCAAGGTACAAAATACGGGATATAACAGTAAATGTATTGGAGGTCCCTCCAGAATTGTACTTGTTGATGATATTAATGTTACCGAGCGTCTATCATATGAAGAGGTTCCCATTGCTATCCTAGAAAGACAAGTTTGAATATTGAGGACTAGCTTTAGTAAAGGTCCTTTGGAGGAATAGGAATATCGAGGAAATGACTTGGGAAGCTGAAGAAGATATGAGATCCAGATATCCACACTTATTTCCACTTCCAGAGGAGGTCCTGACTGATACACCATTACTTTCAGGTGTGTAGTGTTTCAATTTTTATGATTATTGGTCGTATGAGGCCGCTGTTGTTATTGCTTATTGTAGCCCAGTGTGGCATTGTATATTTTGGGTTGTTGTGATAGGCTGGTAGTACTATATTTACAGGGAAAACTCTGTCAAAATTTTTATTTAATTCCTGAGAGTTACACTTCGCAGTTTTATACGTTGAGATTTGTTGGATGTTAGTTGTCCTAATCGTGGACACTAGAGTTATCTTTAAGAAAATATAAGGTTATAGGTGCCTATCTTATGGTTATGAGGGTTTTATTTCATTCTTAGTAAGTTATGGAAGGATTGGAGAACAAGCGAATTAAAGATATGAAGTTTGTCGGAACTTTGGGAAAACTTGGCAGAATTTTGGACGGGATTTTTGGTCGAACTTGAGAGATGTATATCTCCTAGAATATGAGCAGTTGTGGTGTGCATTACCTATCCAAATCAAAGTTCATTGAATCTAGTTTTCAACGCAGCAAACCGTTTGTCGATACGATGCCAGAGTATAAAGTTGTGGGTGTTTTAAGACAAATTGCTTGGGCAGTACAATTTGACAGTTCAATTTGATGGACCACAAAACATTCTGCGGCCTTCCAAATGGCATCATCCCTACCGTAAAATTGTTCCAGTGAGGTCATTTTGGGTGAACCATTTGGCGAACCAACTTGATGGAGCGTCAAATATTCTGAGGTCCATCAAATTGGCCACAAAAAGTAAGTCGGCGGCTGACCTTTTGATGTTATAAATTCGTTCCAAGGTTCATTTTTCACCATTTCCACCTAAAATTTTGTCCAAATATGCTCCAAAACCTTCTTCTCAAGTTCATATACTAATTAAGTCCAAACCCTAGATGATCAAGAGATTCAAGTGCTAGAAAGCTCACTAGGGTTAGTGGAGTTCAATTATCTCTTTGGTGTTGAAGTTGGAGGTTTTATCCTAGTGAAGTAATTTGATCTAGAGCTTACTCTTGTGTAATTAAGGTAAGTTTTCATCTCTATTGCATGTTGTTGAGGTTGTTTGATTGCTATACAATTTGATTGAAGGTGGAAAGTGAAAAAGAAAGTTCAACTATGAATTTGATGATATTTTGAGTTGTAAATTAACTTGAGCTATAAATTTTAGCATGTTATGAGGGATAATAATGATGATGAGGAAGAGCTGTATACAACTGTAGAAGGGGTTCTGTTGAAGTTGTTAGTATGGGTTGCTTATGAAAATGAATTTTGGATTGATTTGAGTCAAATTTCAATATAAATCTCTTGGCTATGGTATTGTTGATGTTGTTATTATTGTTGGGAATTGTTTTCAAATTTGAGGAAGTAGATAATATAGGGAAAATGCTGCCCAAATTTCGTTAGCTCGCTTAATAGTTTAGTTTGACCTTATAAGCTTTTCGATCACTTAACCTTAGCGTGAATCATCTTGAATGTAGATTTTTGAGCTCAGGAGAATAGGCGTTGTGTGTTTAAGTAAGACGACAAGGTATGTAAGGCTATCCCTTCCTTTCCCTTGGCATGATCCTTCTGAACCGAACGTATGCATAACGTTAATCCATAATGGTTCCACTCTTAGAGTTAGGGACAACATATTTGATTCATGTTCCATAATGTATCTTCAGAAAGTTTTCTTTAATATTCAGTATATTCTTTAGAGTTACTTGCATTCCTATTATGTTTTACGCATTGCATTGCATTGCATATATATATATATACACACACAATCATATACAAACCCGAGACCCCTCAGGCGCTATATGCGCGTATATTATGTATTATATATCTATATATGCATGGGGTTTGGGGGAAGGTGACGGCGTTATATACGCACCACTACCTGATCAGCTGGTCATATGATGATGACGATGGCTGATACGATATGATGGGATGCCACAATGTCTTGACAGGAGTTATATGCACACACACACACACACAAACATATATATATATATATATATATATATCATGTACAGTATTCATGCATATCATCACGGTCCTCGAGCGCTTCGTATGCATAGTAATTATGTACATGATTCGCTTACGGACGATTCGACATACGAGTTGCATTCACTTACCTTACAGTTTCTTATATCATATTTATGTTACTCATATGCCTTACATACTCAGTACTTTGTCCGTACTGATGTCCTTTTATTTGTGGACGCTACGTTCATGCCTGCAGGTAGACAGGGGACGGTACAGATCCTTAGGCTACTATTTCAGCGTTGGTACAGGAGCACTCCACTTGACTCGGAGTTGTAGTTCAAAGTAGTATGATTCTCTTGTGTATTTATGGGCATGGCAGGGTCCTGTCCTGTCCTTACTATATTATGCATTCTATGTAGAGGCTCGTAGGCAAATGTGTACAGCTAGATGTTTTATGTCCTTCTCGGTCTATATTTTTGTGTTATATCCTTTGATAGCCTTGTCAGCTTATATATGGGCACAGTTGATGATGTACATTTATATATATATCTTTTGGGCATGCGCCCCTTCCAATTACGATATTTATGAGTTAGTTTCATGGCCCACTCATATATGATTAGGGGATGTACATTTTGCGGTGCTCGGTAGGCTAGCTCCGGGTGCCCATCATGGCCCTACGGTTGGTTCGTGACATTGGTTATCCCCGTACCACACGATCTTAGATTGTCATGCCAAGACAGTTACTTTAGCCATGCCTGAGATTTCTTGGTTAGAATGGAAGGGTACGGTTATCCACCTAAGTAGATTGTGTCATTTCTTAAGGCTCGACGGATGGTAGAGAAAGCGTTCCTAGCCTATCTTTCTTATGTTCGTGATACCAGTGTCGAGACTCGTCCACTTGAGTCGGTACCATTTGTGAGAGAGTTTCCAGAGGTTTTTCTTGTTGATCTTCCGGGTGTCCCTTCAGACTGGGATATTAATTTTTGTATCGGTGTAGAGCCAGGCACAAGGACCATTTCTATCCCTCCCTATCTGGTGGCTTCTGTAGAGTTGAAGGAGTTGAAAGAACAGTTGCAAGATATATTAAGCAAAGGTTTTATTCATCGTAGTGTGTCCCCGTGGGGTGCACCGGTGTTATTTGTTAAGAAAAAGGATGGATCCTTAAGGATGTGCATTGATTATAGGCAGTTGAACAAGGTCACTATTAAGAACAAGTATCCCATTCCTAGAATTGATGACCTGTTCAACTAGCTTCAGGGAGCGTCAGTATTTTCCAATATTGACTTGAGATCCGGGTATCATCATCTTAAGATCCGAATAGAGGATATCCCTAAGATAGGATAGCATTTCGGACTCGTTATGGTCATTATGAGTTTTTGGTTATGTCATTTGGGTTGATTAATGCCCCTGCAACATTTATGTAGTTGATGAACGATGTCTTCCGGCCATATTTGGACTCTTTTACGATTATATTCATCAACGATCTCTTCATCAACTCTAGGAGTAGGGAGAAGCATGAGAGCGTTTAAGGATTGTTCTCGGGATTCTGAAGGAAAAGAGGCTTTATGCTAAGTTCTCAAAGTATGAATTCTAGCTTAGTTCTGTGGCATTTTTGGGACACGTGGTGTCCAAGGATGGTATTATGATTGATCCACAGTAAGACCGAGAAAGTTTGTTATTCGGACGACGGGCTTACTAGCTTTCGTAGGTTCGGGTTTTATTGGGTTGGCTAGTTACTATCGATGTTTCATTGAGGGATTTTCTGCTATAGTGTCTCGTCTAACTAGGTTATCCCAAAAGGCTGCTCCTTTTCAATGGTTGGATGAGTGTGACGCGAGCTTTCAAAAGCTCAAAGCCTTGTTGACTTCAGCTTCCATTTTGACTCTTCCCATGGAGGAAGAAGGTTTTACCGTGTATTTTGATGCTTCGAGGTTTGTTCTTGGTTGTGTTCTTATGCAAAAAGGGAAAGTCATAGCCTATGTTTCCAGGCAATTGAAGGTACATGGGAAGAACTATCCCGTTCATGACCTTGAGTTAGCGGCGCTGCCGTTAGCTTTGAAGATATATCGAGATTCGAAACAACACTACTGGTGGTGTAGCATGAAGAGTGATATTGTGAAGTTTTGGTCTCATTGCTTGAATTGTCAAAAAGTGAAGTATGAACACTAAAAGCCTGGAGGGATTTCTCAGAGGATGCCATTCTTGAGTGGAAATGGGAAAGGATTGCCATTGATTTTGTGGTAGGGTTGCTATAGAGTTTGCGTAAGTTTGATTCCGTTTGGGTGATTGTGGATCGTTTGACTAAATCAGCTCATTCTATTCCTGTTCAGACAACTTATACATCTGAGAAGCTGGCTAAGATCTACATTCCTGAGATTCTTCATTTGCAAGTGCCCATTTCCATTATTTCTGAAAGAGGGACTCAATTCACCTCTTACTTCTGAAAGAATTTGTAAACATTATTTCTAAAGAGGGACTCAAATGAGCACAACATTTCATCCTCAGACTGATGGTCAGTCTGCATGTACTATCCAGGTTTTGGAAGATATGTTGAGAGCATGCATGATTGATGGTGGTCATTGGGACCAATTCCTGCCATTGGCTGAGTTCGCTTATAATAACAGTTACCATTTGAGTATCGAGATGACTCCGTTTGAGGCCTTGTATGGTAGGAGAAGACGATCTCCCATTGAATGGTTTGACTCCTATTAGGTGAGGCCTTGGGGTATAGACTTACTCAAAGATTCGTTGGATAAAGTGAAGATTATTAAGGAGAGGCTTCTCACCGCTCAGAGTCGGCAAAAGAGTTACGCGGACCGGAGAGTTCGTGATTTAGTGTTTAGGGTGGGTGATCGGGTTTTGCTTAATGTTACATCCATGAATGGTGTGATGCGGTTTGGAAAGAAAGGAAAGTTTAGTCCTCGTTACATTGGCCCTTTTGAGATTATTCAGAGAGTTGGAGATATTGTGTATGAGTTAGCACTACCTCCTGGTTTGTCGAGTGTTTATCTGGTGTTTCATGTTTCTATGCTCAAAAAGTATGTTTCGGATGGTTCTCATGTGATTAGATGGGATTCAGTGATGCTTGATCATAACCTGTCTTATGAGGAGGAGCCGGCTGCTATCTTGGATCGGCCGATTCGCAAGTTGAGATCCAAGGAAATTACTTCTGTGAAGGTTCAGTGGAGAGGTCGTTCGGTGGAGGAGGCTACTTGGGAGACTGAGGTGGATATGTGGCCATGGTACCCTTGACTTTTTGATGCTCCAGGTACGTCTTTTCTCTTTTCATATCTTTTATGTTCGAGGACAAACATGTGTTTTAGTGGTGGATGATGTAACGACCCATTAGGTCGTTTTGATTGTTTTCTCGTTTTTGCCTATTTTTGAACCCGCTCCTTTGCTTGTTTTGGATTGTTGTGTAGTGGGTGTGGTTGGCGTAACTCCCGAGATAGCGGAAATACCTTAAGTTGGAAAGTTTCTAAGGCGAAGAATCTTTAAGTGCTCGGTTGACTTTAGGCATCATCGGGGGTATTTGTGTCACTTTGGGAATTTCGTCGGTTCCATTAGCCCTGGAACATCGAATATAGGCTAGTTGTGTAGTTGATTCAGTTCCCAAGGGCCTTGAAGGCATTTTCATCATTTGGTTGGAAAGTGGGTTTTAGGCCGTTCGGGGTTGACTTGGTCAACGAGACCTCTTTTGGGACTTTAGAGTGCACGAGTGAGTTCCTAGCACATTTTTACATGTGTCAGCATAATTGGTTTGTATCAGAGAAGTTTCGGGAGAGTCTCGGGATTCGGGTTGTGAGAGTCAAAAACCAAATTTTGCTAGTTCTGGTCTACGCGCAGGCATGAGGGTGGCCACCGCCGGGGAGTGCGCTCCCGGCGAGAGGAGCCCCGCAGGAGAGACTGCGGTGATGTTGCCTTGGTTCGCTTCTGCAAAGATTCTCCCATAGAAGCGCGCTGCAAAGGGAATTCCGTAGCAACGAGCCTGAGATAATACCAACAAGCCGAAAAGGCCACACTATGAATATATATATAAAGACTAGCTATCTGATCTGAACGAGCTCGCACACCCAAAACATATAAGTAACGGAGCATGCCAACGAAGCTGCTATAAACGTACTCAACCAACAATATCAAAATAGATTTACATAAGGCCGGCAAGGCTACAACACTGACATACTACATACAGGTCTCGTCTGCAAGCCTCTAAGGAAATCGAAACTATATCATGGTCAGGACAGGGCCCCAGCCTACCCATCAAGTCCGTATACAAAAAAGAAAGACTTCAAAGACACGCAACTCTGAACAAAAGGAGCTCACCAATCAGCTGATATCAGGTCCTATCTACTAGGCAGTTCTGTCAGTTTGTCTACCTGTACCTACAGGCATGAATGCAGCGTCCCCGACAAAAGGGATGTAAGTACGAAACAATGTACCGAGTATATAGGACAATGTGTAACTGAAACTAAACTGAAAACTTAATAATTTCAAGGCCAAAGAATGCCCTGAATATCTCACCTGATCTGTCTCATATGCAATGCAATACAATAATATCATATATATCACTGACCAAGTGGCCAGGAAACTGTAAAATCTCACTGACCATAAGGCCAGGCAATATGTCTCATTGACTCGTCGGACAGGCAATATGTTTCACTAACCCGTAGGCTCGATTATAATGTCTCACTGACCCGTAGGCCAGCCAATTATTCTCACTAACCGAGTGGCCGAAATATTGTCTCACCGACCCATAGGCCGTGCAATAATGTCTCACTAACACCGCAGGCCATGCAAATAATGTCTCATTGACCAAGTGGCTAGGCTAACGAAGAATGTGTCCATATATATATATATATGTCATGTTGCGCATATCAAGTATGAACTGAAATATATGAAGACGTGGTCTTGTCTCTTTCTAACTCTTCTACTAATAGTGAACTCAGGAATGGATAGAAACCCTTCGGAAGATACAATACCACACTTAGAAGTGTTACATCTCTATCATAGCTCGAGACAATAGTTCTCTTTCTTTAAGATTCGATAAGCGCTTAATATCTATGGGATCATGCCAAGAAAAGAAATGAAAAGATAGCCATTACATACCTTTGTCGCATAAGTTAACAGTTCCAAGTACGTCTCCGCCACCTAGCCAATCTACATCAAGGTTAAAAAGAGTCATAAACAACTCATTGAAGGTCCTTATAATACCTCTTTAAGCTTGTAAACAATTTGCGTAAATTCGTGCAGCATTTCCCCTATAATTTCCACTTTCACCCACCTCCCAATCCAATACCATAACATAACATCAATAGAAATATACATACAAGTTATCATATCAAATCAGCTCAAGAGTTACTCCACAACAATTATCCAAATAGCCCATAAACATAACACCTTATCCTTTATATTCTATTATAAGTCTACTCCAAACTTTTCCATCCAATCTCTGTCATGACCCAATTAGCCGTGAGTGGCACCCACACTAAATATCCTAATGGGCGAACCATCTCCTTACCCTATTATCATCTTATTAATCAATTATTAAAACGTTCAAGGACATATTAATAATAATAATGATAACCAAACTGTCTAGTCATGCCATAAATAAATGAAGTTGCGGAAATCCTAACTATTACAACCCCAAAGATCCGAAAGTCAACATACAAGGACGCTAAAACATAACCATCTAATGAATAGATAGCTGTCTATAATAATCATCTGTCATACCCCACCCTTGTGCGTGATTGTGTCCCAAGACCTTACAGGAACCGAGCGAACCAACATATAACTTACATCCTTCGTGTTTCAAATGAAAACAATAAGATCAAGAGGCTATATATGAATATAATATCATGCATAAATAAGTGTACAATAGACCCATGATGCCGACATTACTATTGTCACACTATGACTAAGCTGTACACAGGAACTATCTGCAAAGCCTCTATGAACATGACTGAAGTATACAAGTCGGGACAGGGCCTCCGACGTACCCTTAACACAATTCATATATATAGACTCAGACTCGGCAATGCTCCAGGAAGAAGTGGAGCCATCACTCGGGACCAATACCTGAAAGCAACTTACGATGAAAGATCCTCATCTCGTCTATCTACACCTGCGGGCATGAATACAGCGTCCACAAGAAGGGACGTCAGTATGAGTAATGTACTGAGCATGTAAGGCAAGAGTAGTAGTACGATATCAGAAGGAAGATAGCATAAGATAAGTAAGTAATTATATCTCGTACTCTTCTTAAGATCTCTGTCATGTAAACTACTCGTCTACAGGAAAAATATTTCATACATATCCATACACAACATACATACATATGCATTCACATTCACTTACTATACATACATCTGTCAAATTCATACTCGGCCCTTGCGGGACTCGACGTTATCATGCCCGGCCATATAGGCGCAGTGTTATCTTGCTCGGCCATATAAGCGCGGTATTATCTTGCCCGGCCATATAGGCGCGTTGCTATCTTGCCCGGCTATATAGGTGCAGTGTTATCTTGCCCGACCATATAAGCGCGGTATTATCTTGCCCTGCCATATAGGCGCGGTGTTATCTTGCCCGGCCATATAAGCACAGTATTATCTTGCCAGGCCATCTAGGCGCGGTGTTATCTTGCCCGGCCATATAGGCGCGGTGTTATCCTGCCCGGCTATATAAAGGCGCGGTCTTGTCTTGCCGAATATATAGGCTTGGTCTTATCTTGCCGCCATATAGGCGCTTGTGTTATCTTGCACGGCCGTATAGGCGGCTGTGTTATCTTGCCCGACTATATAGGCGCGGTGTTATCTTGCCCGAGCCATATGGCGCGATGTTATCATGCCGACCATATAAGCGCGGTGCAATCTTGCCGGCCATATAGGGGCGGTGTTATCTTGCCGACCATATAGGGGCGGTGTTATCTTACCCGAAACCATATAGGCGCGGTGTTATCTTGCCGACCATATAGGCGCGGTGTTATCTTGCCCGCCATATAGGCGCGGTGTTATGCCCCGGCCATATAGGCGCGTGTTATCATGCCGGCCATATAGGCGCGGTGTTATCTGCCCGTCCATATAGGCGCGGTATTATCTTGCCTACATATAAGCGCGTATTATCTTGCCGACCATATAGCGCGGTGTTATCTTGCCCGGCCATATACGAGCGGTGTTATTGCGACCATATAAGCGCGGTGTTATCTTGCCCGGCCACATAAGCGCGGTGTTATCTTACCCGGCCATATAGGGGCGGGTGTTATCTTACCTGACTATAGGGGGGGGGGGGGGGGCCCGGCCATATAGGCGCGGTATTATCTTGCCCGGCCATATAGGGCGCACATTATCTTGCCCGGCCACATAGGCGCGGTGTTATCTTGCTCGGCCATGTAGGCGCGGTGTTATCTTGCCCGGCCATGTAGGCGCGGTGTTATCTTGCCTGGCCATATAGGTGCGGTGTTATCTTGCCCGGCCATATAGGCGCGGTGTTATCTTGCCCGGCCATATAGGCGCGGTGTTATCCCCAGCTGATCAGTGGGATGCGGTGCATACATACATATATAAATACACATAAAAATACATAAATGATATCAACGTCATCATTAGCCTTACCATCGTCACTATATCATTCCTTGAAGAATTAACCATCGTATGATGAAATCGATAATGTCACGGAGTCTCGAGAATCATCAACTTAGGTAGCACTGAAAAATAGAATCGTTATGTTCGCTATATCTCACCTCGAAGGAACGAATAAAATGAGATGTGACCATCAACAATAAGTAATATCAAGAGATACATGGAGTGGCTCAATAATCTCATAATGCTCTCAAATCATAGCTTCGGAGTTTCTAGAAGAGAATCATCATCGTCATAATCATCATAGAAAATTTTTCGTTTAACGTCATAAGAAGCTTTAAGAGTCACGAACTTTTAGCTTTTGAAAACAAAGAGGTTGTAGAAATATTTATGCAATCATAACATAGGAATCATGCCTTTGAACGAAAGGGACGAGTCTTAACATACCTTTTTGGTCGC
The DNA here is from genome assembly GCF_029784015.1 of Lycium ferocissimum. NCBI lineage: Eukaryota > Viridiplantae > Streptophyta > Magnoliopsida > Solanales > Solanaceae > Lycium > Lycium ferocissimum. The sequence goes on from NC_081353.1 coordinate 3,547,533, forward strand.
CTTAACTTTAACTACTCAACGCTTGTCCTCCCAGGCTCGTAAATCTATATTCAAGAAAATTTATACTACTGTTAGACTCGCCTTTATACGCTTGTCGTAGTCTTTCAAATAAATCTTTCTAAAATCTGCCGAAATTTTGGCAGCATCTCCCTAATATTCCTTACCTCCTCCAAATACCAAAATAACTCCCAAACAATACCAACAATATCAACAACCATATCAATACCAACATATTCCATAAAACATCCCACACGATGTTTCTCCAAAGATTCAAACCAACCATATCAACATCCATAATACCATAATCAAAGAATTATATTCAATTAATCTCAAATTCATCCAAAATTCTCTTTCAAACTCACCTCATGGCCATCAACTTTAATTCAACTCTTTATGATTTTTCTCCTATGATTCTTTCCTTTCCAGGAATTGCTAAACCTTTATGTCATCTTAATCATGTAAATAATAGCAAGAACATACCTTATAGTTGAAGGACTTCACTTTATTCAGCCTTTCCAAGATCAAGTTCAACACCACCTTTAGATGAAACAAGAACAATTATCTTTTATAAATTTTTCCTTGAGGTTTTTATGTCTCTTGATGATATGGAAATGTTTTGGAAGATTATGAAAACTTAGGAAGGATTATGGAGAATTATGGAGTGTTATAGAAGATGATGGAATGTTATGGAGAGTTATAGAATATTATGGAGAGTTATAGAACCCTCAAAAAGTATGGGAGGTGAGAAAAATGATGAAAAATAATGGGTTAGAGGGGTATTTATAAATGTGGTTCAGGTCGGGTACTGTAGCACCCGATTACTATAGCAGTCCTGTAGCACACGTTTTTGCTTTATCAGCCGAACTTGTAACGTCCATAATTCTCTACTCCAATATCGTATCGACGAGCGGTTTATTGCGTTGGAAACTAGACTCGACGAACTTCACTTGAGGCTTGTGAAACACCTTAAAACTCTTAATATACTAGGAGATATACCCCTCCAAATTGACCCAACATTCTGTCCAAAGTTCTTTCAACTTTTTTCCAAATTTCCGACAAATTTATTTTCCTTGATTTGCTTGATCCCGAAATCTTCCATAGCTTATTATATGAACTTAAACCCTCGTAACCATAAGGTAGGCACATATAATCTCATATATCCTTGAAGGTAACTCCAGTAACCGTACTTAGAACGTCCAACACTTATAAATTTTCACGTACGAAACTACGGGGTGTAACATTCTCCCCCCCTTCAGAAACATTCTTCCTCAAATGTTAATGTAAAGTTTTCTGTGAGGTAAATGTCTGTGTTCTTACCTGCATTCACTGGTAATTACTTTTCTCACTTTCTTAATTAAAACAGAAACTTATTCGAATTATCTAGGTTATCTTTCTTCCTTTGCCGTTTGCACTTTTATATGATGCATACTTTCATTCAGAATTTCTTGTTCTCACCTATATCCCCTAACTTCATCTTCTTAGAGTTTAATTCATTCTCATTCCTTCCTTTTTGATCTCCTCAAACTAGTCATATCACGATAAAGATCCTTTGCTTTCCATAGTAGTCAATTTAATCCTAGCGATACTTTATTTATCAATCAGTTTAACACCGGAATTTTTTGCTTAACTCCGCTTGCCCTTAGTTGGACTTCTTGCACTTGCGCTTGCTGACGGTAGCTCTTGTACTTATATCAAACATCTCAAATCTCTTCCTTAATGATTTCTTTCCTTCAACTTACCCTTAAGGTTTCTGATCCCTTAGTTCGGCTAATAAATTAGGAGTGAACTCTTAACTAAGGGTCTTTGTCCTGCAGCGAATTTAAATCGCTTCGTTCTTTCCTTATCTGTAACCTCCTTTCCTCCCCCCCCCCCCTTTTAAGGGAAGGCATTATTTTACTCGTTCCACGAGGGTTCATTGTCACCTTTGGGGTTCTCACTTTATTTTTTTTACCTTTGCCCGACTCTCACTTAATAAGTCTAATGCACTTATCTGTTGTTTCGGTTTATCCGTCAAGCGGATCTTTTAATTCCTTAAATGCTCGTCTTCTCTACTTATATCCTTGAATCCTTTTCTTGCGATCTTATCTCCATCTACTTTCATGACTTCTCCTTGCCTTTCCTTAGCTCATCTTGCTTCATAGCTCCCTATTACTTTTCGATTGCCCCATTGTCGGGTGTCATAATTCCTCCAATACCTTATCCAGTCAATCCTTGTCTTCGTCATAAAATACCTATAAAGTGCATCCTGTCATTCACTTCTCATTTCCCTTTACGATATCATAGCTTGCTTGTATGTATGTCTATTCCTCATATTTTCGTCCTGTTTTCTTTGTAATCGTATCTCTATTCCAAGTCCACTGTCTTATGCCATCACTGTCTACCTTTGGCCAACCTTACTAATTTATTAAACTTCCTCTTATTGTCGATTGTCACATAACTTCCTTTAATTAATTCATAACTGTAGTTTCTCGTACTTCTGTCCTCCTTGATTTCCTTTGCTCTTAAGGTGCTCTTTCCTGTCTGCCACTTAATAATATCTACCTAGAAGTCTGCAAAACATTCCACTATGAGTACAAACCCATCTTGATCTCGTATAGATGTATATATACTTATAGGGTGAAACTTTCCCGTACTCATTAACTTCCTTCTCCATATCAGTATTTCTTTGTTACCTCTTACTAACCAATCTAATCTATAAATCGTAATACCTTATTTGAGTTCCCAATGCCAACTTTCCTTATATTTCCAATAGGTCTCAATCCCCCGAAATCTCGGATGCAACTTATTCCAGTTTCTTTAACTGCTAATCATTTTTCCCTTCCGGGTTCCTCCTTTAAATTAAATTAAAATCATTCTAAAGCGCTCTGAAAGCGTCTCATAGTTGTTCCTTCAATCATGACTTACCAAATGGCTAATGGTCATATTTTTCCTTTACTCTTTCTCTATAAACATGCAAAAAATTCAATTTGTGAAAATTTCGGCAGAGTTTCCTCTATAATTCTTACTACCTCATTCCTGTACACAATCCAGAAAACACATCCAATGCCCCACAGAGCAATCACAAATGCCCATAATATCTTGCTCAAGTTCTTATATCAACGTCTATCCATATTAATAAAACAGGAAACATACCTTTCGAATGAACAACTTCAATTCTTAGCAATTATCTCGTAGCGGCATAATCAACTGCTTATCCATGATCAAAACATTTGGGGTTAGAATCAGGGACATCGTATCCTATGATTTAGCTCTATAGCACGATCTAAGATGAGAAAGAAGGTTCAATCCTTCCTAAATGCCTTGCGAGCCTCTGTTTATAAGTGTGGTGCCCCGTACACCATAAACAAGACTGCGTTAGACACGGCTTGCAGACAACCCTAGGACAGAACTGCTCTGATACCACTTTGTCACACCCCACCCTTGGTAAGGCGTGATTGGCACCCGGCACCTTATAGAAACCGAGCGAACCAACTTATAACTTACATCTTTCGTGTCTCAAATGGAAACAATAAGATCAAGAGGCTCAATATGACATAATATCATACATAAATAAGTGTACAATAGACCCATGATGCCGACATTACTATTGTCACACTATGACTAAGCTGTACATAGGAACTGTCTGCAAAGCCTCTATGAACATGACTGAAGTATACAATTTGGGACAGGCCCCGGACGTACCCTTAACACAATTCATATATATAGACTCAGACTCGGCAATGCTCGAGGAAGAAGTGGATCCACCACTCGAGACCAATACCTGAAAGCAGCCCACGATGAAAGATCCTTGTCTCGTCTATCTACACCTGCGGGCATGAATGCAGCGTCCACAAGAAGGGATGTCGGTACGAGCAATATACTGAGTATGTAAGGCAACAGTAGTAGTATGATATCAGAAGTAAGATAACATAAGATAAGTAAGTAATTATACCTCATACTCTTCTTAAGATCTCTGTCATGTAAACTACTCGTCTACAGGAAAAACATTTCATACATATCCATACACAACATACATACATATGCATTCACATTCACTTACTATACATACATCTGTCATATCCGTACTCGGCCCTTGCGGGACTCGATGTTATCTTGCCCGGCCATATAGGCGCGGTGTTATCTTGCCCGGCCATATAGGCGCGGTGTTATCTTGCCCGGCCATATAAGCGCGGTATTATCTTGCCCGGCCATATAGGCGCGGTGTTATCTTGCCCGGCTATATAGGCGCGGTATTATCTTGCCCGGCCATATAGGCGCGGTGTTATCTTGCCCGGCCATATAGGCGCTGTATTATCTTACCTGGCCATAGAGGAGCGGTGTTATCCCCAGCTGATCGGTGGGATGCAATGCATACATACATACATACATACATACACATAAAAATACATAAATGAAATCAACGTCATCATTAGCATTACCATCATCACTATATCATTCCTTGAAGAATTAACCATCATATGATGAAATCGATAATATCACGGGAGTCTCAAGAATCATCAACTTTGGTAGCACTAAAAATAGAATCGTTATCTTCACTATATCTCACCTTGAAGGAACGAATAACATGAGATGAGACCATCAACAAGAATTTATATCAAGAGATACATGGAATGGCTCAATAATCTCATAATGCTCTCAATTCATAGCTTCGGAGTTTCTAAAAGAGAATCATCAGCGTCACAATCATCATAGAAAATTTTTCATTTAATGTTATAAGAAGCTTTAAGAGTCACGAACTTTTAGCTTTTGAAGACAAGGAGGTTGTAGAAACATTTATGCAATCATAACATAGGAATCATGCCTTTGAAAGAAAGGGATGAGCCTTAACATACCTTTTTGTTCGCCTTAACTTTAACTACTCAACGCTTGTCCTCCCTGTCACACCCTAATCTTGATCAGGGTGTGATGGGCACCCGACCCCGTAACCGGAGCCGAGCGAACCCGCTGACCCTTACTACGTACTTAAATTTTTTTTGAACCTCTAAGTCAAGTATATACAATAAGATTACTAAAACATTCTTTTATTGCTTTTAAATCAAGTAAAACATGTAACTGTACAAACTTGTATTATAATACAAACTGACTCCCGAAACCCACGACTCTGTCTGCAAAGTCTCTAACTTCGAACAAGACATCCTGGCATAGCACGCTGACTCGGCGACACTCCAGAACGAGTGGAGTTTGCCGACTTCGCTGAAGCATCTTCTACCTGGCTTCTATCCGTCTGGGTGTACCTGCGCGGCATGAAACGCAGCCCGAAGAAGAGGGGTCGATGAGCAATGTCGAGTATGCAAGGCGTGATAATAACATAATCAAGAATGTAAATATGAATAATAACAGAATAATAATATAGGGCATGTCACGAGATAAGAGAGTAACCTGTACGTCTGAATGCTCCATAGGCGGATGCCATGCATGCTTAACTTTCTTTAAAAACATTTCTTTTGAAAAACATACAAGTAAACTGCCCGACCACGTAGGATCGGTGTGTAACTGCCCGTCCATATCGGAACGGTGTATAAGCCCGCGTCCCGCGTCCGGGTATAATGCCCACCGCAGCATAGTGTGTACCGCCGCCGCCCATTGGACGGCGCGGTGTGATGCTGCCCGGCCATGTAGGCACGGTGTCATATAAAAAAATATAAATAATTATAAAGCATGCACGAGAGCCCAAAGAAAAGCTTTAACTCTATCGGAGTGACGTAAGGTCGGGAACCTCCGATTTGTATTATGAAGTAATCTTCATCGATAGATCTCACCTCGGAGGAACAATTCATGAGGTGAGACTAACAACAATGAGCCATTCAATGAAATTATAAGAATAAACTCGGTAATCTCGTCGTGGCATTAAAATCATGAGTTTTAGAACTTCGAAATCAAAATCATATTATCAAGCGCTTCATAGAAAACACTTCATTCTTTTTCATTCTTCTAAACCGCCCGCCTCTGCGGTGGATGCCCGGCCTAACAGGCGCGGTGTACTATCATCGAACTATAACTTTTGAGGGCAAGAGACATGAGTGGGAAACATTTCCTTACTTCTAGTCTTATAAAATATTCCCATTTTCACGTTATAGGAAAACTTTTAAAATCGGGAGACTTTAACTTTTGAAGGTAAGCACTCTGTGGAAAAACATTCATGGACTGCTAGGAAAGAAGAATCATGCTGTAGGATCTTGAACATCGTACTTTTGAAGATATGAAAGCTAAAAATAACGTTTATGAAATCGTAGTCATAGTACGAAAATAAACCAATTGGAACTATGGAAGGAAACTCGGAAATAGTGGGCCCACCTCGAATCAAATGAGGTGGCGTACACAATTTACGTATAATATATTTCATGACATTACTTATGAGAGTTTTAGGGTAGTCGGATCCTATTCATGCAAGTTCTAGGTGTTTAGACATTTCTTTCAACTATTCACAACATTTCTAGTTTCAATTCTACTGAATGAATAGTAACTAATTTCAATCTCGGGTTTCTAGGAAAGGAATTGTCCCCGAGGCACGTATTCAAGCCTACTACGTCTACGACATGCCAAGGAAGGAAAGTGAAGTCTTACATACCTCTTTCCGCTCCTTCTGCTACTCCAAATCCAAGCTGCGAATCCGCCAGAATCTACAATTTGGTCGTGTTTACCAAACATTGATTAGTGCATTTAGAATTGGATTCTTAAAATGAAACTTGGCTACCGAAATTTCGGCAGCATCTCCCCTGTAAATACACCGTCCCGAGAATATGGCTCGGCCCAATTCATCCATTAACGACAATCCGAGAATTCAACTCGGCCAAACCAACAACAATGCCAACAATCTTACTAGCAACTTTAACGATTTATCCAAGATACATTCTAACGACTCAATTTATATACTACTTCCTTCAAGACCTTCCAACTCCAACAAGAACAATAACAAGCTAATAATATATATACACCAACAATATCATACTAACCACATTATCTTCCATACATGCAAGAGCATTGTATTAAGTTCTCATTAACTTCTAAAACAAGCTTCCAACAATTACCACTTAAACTAAGATTGTTAAGCTTCCATTTTCCGCCATAGATTTCATTAAATCAATAACCAAAATACTAGATAGAATTTGCTCACCATACCTCCACAACACAACATATATACACGGCCATGCACACACTACACATCACACGGCTTAACCATGCAAGTCACGGCCACAACAACATCATTCATAATTTCATGTTTTTCATCCACTTTACATCATAGAATTCACAACACAACAATTCACACTAACAACATTATTTTCCATAAACACAAGAACACTATATTTAATTCACTTTAATTTCCAAAACAGCTTTCCGACACCACAACTTGAGCTAGAATTATCAATCTTTTATTTCTCATCATAGATTCCATTGTAACAACAACCAAAATACTTAAGAAAATTGATTCATTCTCTCCCATACTATACCACAACCACACGGCCTCAACATATAGTCCATATATATATATATATTTTTTTTCATGAATTTCACTCATTCCTACACACCACAACATTCACCATCATACACAACACATAAAAGAAGATTAAATTCTCACCTTTTCCACTCATCTTCCTCACTTGGCTAGAATTGTGAATTGCAAGAACATGAGTTCTACTTGCTCCAACAACTCTTCCATGTTATAAAGAACCTCCAAATGGGCTAGAATATTAGGAGGAAATAATTTTTTTCCTTATCAATTTTCCATGGCTAGATTTTACTAGCCATGGCCGAGCCTCTCTTTCACTCCTCTCTTCATCTTTTTTTTTTTTTTTTCTCTCTTTCTCTTCAATTAAATGATGATCTCCTTATATATATATAGAGCTATATAAGCATGTGAGGGGCACATGCCCCCTCTCTAGAGATTTCTTGAATTTTAAAAAAAAAAAGATGACTTAATTTGTCATCTTTTCTTTTCCATCCTTTTCTTTTCTTTTTCTTTTATTTTCTAGAATTTTCTTGAAATTTAACATAGAAGACTAAGTGTCTTCTTGTGTACACTTAAGCCCTTCAAGAATTTTCTTGAGCTTTTAGTGAAATTACCATTTTGCCCCTTGACTTTCACAATATTACAATGGGCCATTTTGCGAATTTTCTCTTTTTATCCTTAACCTTTCTCAACATTTCCATACTACCATTGTTCACCAATAATATTCCTAACAACCCGCACATTAAAATTATTTTAGAACATAGTCTTATCCTTAACTTCTCACAACGTCCGAATGTACGAAGTACGGGCTATAACATCCTCCCCCCCTTTAGAACATTCGTCCTCGAATGTTCAACTGACCTTATAAAGTCTTATAGTACTTCGGGGGGGGGGTCCCGTTTTATAGCTGCCCTTTCCTTTACGCCCGTCTCTTTTTGTAATGAAACCATTTGGCCTTTCATGAGTTCTTTCTTCGGGTTATAGGTTTCCTTTTTCTGGTACTTGAAAATATGGTGATTCCTTTCTAATATGATCTCCTCCCCTTTAAGGGGCTCCTTATACCAACAGTCCCTCTATGAAGTCTCCGTTTGTACCTTGCCTCTCATCTTCCTTCTAACTCCGTGCCTGACATCTCGGAAACTTTTTATCCTAAGTTTTCTTTTACCTTCCATCTATGTCATCCTTTTGTCCACATTTTCATTCACTATTCGTCCGTTCACTCCCTTAGTTCACTTATTCGTAATTCTTCCTTAACTGCGCAATTATGCTGTAGCTGTGTGTCCATATCTCTCAAGCGTTCTACTACTTTTGTCCTTAGCACAAAATCCTTGCTGTTTTTACCCCTCTTATCCTTGTTCGTCGAACCTTTAACTTTGTCACACCTTTAACTATGTCCATGTTGCCATATATCTATTCCTTTATATTCCTTTCCTTATCTTACATTCTCTCGTCGCAGCCACTATTTCTTTAGCTTCACTTAGCGAAATCGGTCCTCAAATCTCATACACTCCTCTCCGCCTTGATCTATAATAAAACGATAGCAAATTTTCTCTTGTAGCACTTGTACCTTTTACTTTGTCGTCACTTGGGCTTCGACTCCCTCTCTTGACTAATGCCTTTCTTATCGTAGCGCCGGTTGCTGGGACTCCCGTATCTATAGATATAATCATATGTAAAGTATTCTACACCTTCATATACATATGTATATTTTTACTATCAACTAACCTACAAAGTACTCTCAAACACTATTCAAGCCCATCCATCTTTCGGAACTGTGACGCATTCCCTGTCTCTTCTCCAGTCTAGCCTACCTCCTTTTATGTGACCTCGTATAGCTTCTAATAATTCCGTATACTTTGATTCCCCTTAGGTCACTCGTAGCTCCTCATTTGTCCCTTGTATCTCAATTTGTAGAATTTTTAGTTTACTTCCCGGGGGTCACCCATCCTCCCACCTCGAGCACGCTTAACCTCGAGACTTTGGTGGAATTCGATGCCTTAATCTTTGATGTTTTCGCGTCCACTTCCTCACATGGCCTTTATTACATATTCTGAAGCAAGTCGATGTCTTACAGCCTCCGAGGCATTTTCATAACACGTCCTTTTCTTTAAATTTACTATTTTGCCTTTTTCGACCCCCAGCGTTCACTTTTCGTTCGCGTGCATAATCTATCCTCGTCCCGGGTTCCCGTATTCTCGATGGTGGCGACCACACCTTCGTCGCCACGCCAAATTCACAATTTCCAAAACAACACCTCTCACTTTTTGCCTATTCGCGGTATTTTCTTTCCTCGCTTTTTCTCGTCGTACGTGAGGCTTATATAAGGAATTTCTTTTTCCTATGACTTGGCTCTATCGCACGATCTAAGACAGAAAGAAGGTCAACCATTCCTAGATGCCCCGCAGCCTCCTGTCTATAGATGTGGCCGGCTTCACACCCATAAAAAGGACTCTACCGGACACGACTTTGCAGACAGCCCTTAGACCGACCTGCTCTGATACCACTTTGTCACACCCTAATCTTGATCAGGGTGTGATGGGCACCCGACCCCGTAACCGGAGCCGAGCGAACCCGCTGACCCTTACTACGTACTTAAAAAAAAAAAATTGAACCTCTAAGTCAAGTATATACAATAAGATTACTAAAACATTCTTTTATTGCTTTTAAATCAAGTAAAACGTGTAACTGTGCAAACTTGTATTATAATACAAACTGACTCCCGAAACCCACGACTCTGTCTGCAAAGTCTCTAACTTCGAACAAGACATCCTGGCATAGCACACTGACTCGGCGACACTCCAGAACGAGTGGAGTTTGCCGACTTCGCTGAAGCATCTTCTACACCGGCTTCTATCCGTCCGGGTGTACCGCGCGGCACGAAACGCCCCAGAAGAAGAGGGGTCGGTACGAGCAATGTACCGAGTATGCAAGGCGATAATAACATAATCAAGAATGTAAATATGAATAATAACAGAATAATAATATAGAGCATGTCACGAGATAAGAGAGTAACCTGTACGTCTGAATGCCCCATAGGCGGATGCCATGCATGCTTAACTTTCTTTAAAAACATTTCTTTTGAAAAACATACAAGTAAACTGCCCGACCACGTAGGATCGGTGTGTAACTGCCCGTCCATATAGGAACGGTGTATAAGCCCGCGTCCAGGCCTCCCGCGTCCGGGGTATAATCTGCCCACTGCAGTGGTGTGTCTGCCCGGCCGCCCATTGGACGGCGCGGTGTGATACTGCCCGGCCATGTAGGCACGGTGTCTTATAAAAAGAAACATAAATAATTATAAAGCATGCATGAGAGCCCAAAGAAAAACTATAACTCTATCGGAGTGACGTAAGGTCGGAAACCTCCGATTCGTATTATGAAGTAATCTTCATCGATAGATCTCACCTCGGAGGAATAATTCATGAGGTGAGACTAACAACAATGAGCCATTCAATGAAATTATAAGAATAAACTCGGTAATCTCGTCGGGGTATTAAAATCATGAGTTTTAGAATTTCTGAAATTAAAATCATATTATCATGCGCTTCATAGAAAACACTTCATTCTTTTTCATACTTCTAAACTGCCCGCCTCTGCGGTGACTGCCCGGCCTAACAGGCGCGGTGTACTATCATCACGCTATAACTTTTGAGGACAAGAGACATGATGGGAACATTTCCTTACTTCTAGTGTTATAAAATATTCCCATTTTCACGTTATAGGAAAACTTTTAAAATCGGGAGACTTTAACTTTTGAAGGTAAGCACTCTGTGGAAAAACATTCATGGACTGCTAGGAAAGAAGATGTTATATCCCGCCTTTTTGCATAATCGAAAAGTTTGAGATAATTGTGAATTATGAGAAAGAAGGCTATGTTTGAAATTTTCTTAGTATGTGTATGTCGGGTATGGAAATTTGAACGTGAAAACACCGGAGAAGGCCTAAGGGCAAAATGGGAATTTTGGAAATTTATTTCGGAAATTGTAAAATGTGATTTGTGAAGAATTGGGCTAAAAAAAAAAAAAGGAAAAATGAGGCCCAACAAGGGAGGCCCAACCGGCCACACCATGGTCCAAGTCCATGGAATTAATTAATTCCCATGTGATGAATTATATTATATGAGTCATCTATATCCTTGGAACATTCAAGAAAAGCAAAGAAAAATCAAGAAAAAAAGAAAAGAAAGAGAGCACGGGTTTGAGAGGAAGAAAGAAAAAGAAAAGAAGAAAAAAATTTTGGAGTTAAATCCTTGATTCAAAAATTCATTTCTTGTGGGATTATTGCTAAGCTCAAGGTGCTCTACAAGTTGGTATAATTTTCAAGTCAAGGGAGTGTTTGTTTTGGCAAGCGAGAAGAAATTTGGAAAGGTAAGAATTCTTATTTTATGTTGGAAGAATTATGTATGTGTTGTAGTATATGTAGAGTATATGAGAATTATGGAAGTGTTGCACGTATGTGGTGTGTGTTTGTGTGTTGGCCGTGAGTATGTGTATGTGTTGCATGACTATGAGGACTTGAATTCATGTTGGAATCTTGTTGTAGTATAGTAGAAATTGTATTGGAAATGAAAGTTGAATGAATTAATGAGAGTTGGGAAAATTAGTGTGTGGCCGTGTGGTTCCATGTTGATGTTGGAATGTGAATTAAATTTCGTTAATATGTTAATTGTGTTATTGTGAAAGGAATGGAAGCGTAATGGTTCTTGTTGTTATGGAAAAGTTGGGTGAATTATGTCCTTGGTAGGAAACTTGTATATTGTGTATATCCTATGTATATTTGGTGATAATGATATGATATGCCTCCGAATTATGTTGTAGTGATCTTGATAAGTGATGAACAAGAAAATGGTAAGATTGGTTTGGAAGTGTAAGGTCGGAATGAAAGACGTCATGTTATGTCAAAAAGATGGCTAGTTGTGCCATATTGTGTATTGTGTAATACTTGTTGTTGTTGTTGGTTATTTTAAGCCGAGCCAAGTCTCGGGGGTGTCTTATTTATAGGGGCAGTGCTGCCGAAATTTCGGTAGCCAAGTATAACCCAAAAATTAGAATGTTAACTTTCATGAATAGTAATTGGTAAAGGTGACCATTTGCAGTTTTCGGACGAAACGGGAGTTGAGATTTGACGAGCGTAAGGCGTAACGAAGGTATGTAAAGCCGTCCCTATTCTTCTTTGGCATGTTCTGAGTGTACAGGGCTTGAAAGTGAGCCTCGATTGCACTTCTGCGTTCCATAATTCAAGATTGAAAATAGCGTCAAAACGTTCAGTAAGATTGAACCTGTTTCTTCACAAGTTGTCATCAAAATGACTTATATGTACGAAACCTTCCCAAATGAACCTGGATTTGTCCCAAACGTTTTTAAATGACTTTATAAAGACTATGATCCATAATTTGTGCCCGCCGCCTCGAGTTGACCCGAGGTGGGCCCACAAAATATTGCTATGGTTTTAATTGACTTACTTCGGCATAATGTTTAAAGAAATCTTGTGACCATCGTACCGTCGTCGAACGGTGAATATGATGAGCCTACGACATGTCTGGATATGTGTTATGATCCTAGAAACTCTGATTTGATATAATTTGTCACGGTATCCGAAAGGTACGTATTATGACTATTTATGTGATTTGTCTATTGAGTCTGGACTTATATGCATATGTTCTGCACTACTCTGTTCGTGCAAGTTATGATATGTCTTTTCACTGAGCCCGGGCCAGGACATGTTTTCGTGCGCGCTTATCTGCACTATTCACCGAGTCCCTCGTACTTGCGGGCCGGGACACGTTATTTGTATGTGATTATGATATGATGATACGGAGATGGTGGCCAGGACGGCACATGATTACTATTTACCGAGACCCGCAGTAGAGGGCCGGGACACGTTATGTATGCATGATATCTGATTATGACAGGTATAATTCCATATTACCGAGTCCCTTAATAAAGGGCCGGGACACGACCTCTGCACACATGATACCTGATTCTGTTATGCATAGTTCCACCTACCGAGTCCCTTATCAAAGGGCCGGGACACGATACATGTTTACATGATATTACATGGTTTGTTACGCATTACTTATCTTTCGGCATCATGTCTTTCTGAGGTCTCGGACAAAGTATTACCTTTTGTATCTCAGATTCTGATTTGAGTTCTGTCAGTTATACTTCTGTACTCCTGTCCTTGATTACGATTATGTTCGTTACTGTTCCGCTTTACATACTCGGTACATTTCCGTACTGACCCCCTGCTCTTCGGGGGGCTGTGTTACATGCCCACGAGTACGTACGCGCGCGTGATACGCCGCCGCGACTTAGGACGACCGATCCGTCTAGAGCTCCTTTTGATCCGGAGCTAATACTTTTGGTACATATTTTCTGTTGTATGTATGTTCTGTATAGATGATCATTTGGGTACGGCGGGGCCCTGTCCCGTCTTCTGATTCTGTTATGTATGTTAGAGGCCTGTAGACATATAAGTGGGTCGTGGGTTGTCACGGGTCATGTGCGTATGTTCGAGTTGCGACTCTGTTTGTTATGACAGCCTCAGCGGCTAATGTACAGGTCTAAGTATGTTTATGCATGTGTATGTATGTGGTGTGACGCACCTTATGTCTGTATGGATTACGTATGTTGATTGGATTAGCTATTTGGTACATGGGATTTGTTAAGTAGGTACGTACGGGTGTTCAAGTAGGACACCAGTCACGGCCCACGGGGTTGGGTCGTGACAAATCATGCTGTAGGATCTTGAACATCGTACTTTTGAAGATATGAAAGCTAAAAATAACGTTTATGAAATCGTAATCATAGTACGAAAATAAACCAATTGGAACTATAACAGGAAACTCGGGAGTAGTGGGCCCACCTCGAATCAAATGAGGTGGCGTACACAATTTACGTATAATATATTTCATGACATTACTTATGAGAGTTTTAGGGTAGTCGGATCCTATTCCTGCAAGTTCTAGGTGTTTAGACATTTCTTTCAACTATTCGTGAACATTCGCTTCAATTCTACTGAATGAATAGTAACTAATTTCAATCTCGGGTTTCTAGGAAAGGAATTGTCCCCTAGGCACGTATTCAATCCTACTACGTCTACGACATGCCAAGGAAGGAAAGTGAAGTCTTACATACCTCTTTCCGCTCCTTCGCTACTCCAAATCCAAGTCGCGAATCCGCCGTAATCTACAATTTGGTCGTGTTTACCAAACATTGATTAGTGCATTTAGAATTGGATTCTTAAAATGAAACTTGGCTACCGAAATTTCGGCAAAGATCTCCCCCGTAAATACACCGTCCCGAGAATATGGCTCGGCCCAATTCATCCATTAACGACAATCCGAGAATTCAACTCGGCCAAACCAACAACAATGCCAACAATCTTACTAGCAACTTTAACGATTTATCCAAGATACATTCTAACGACTCAATTTATATACTACTTCCTTCAAGACCTTCCAACTCCAATAAGAACAATAACAAGCTAATAATATATACACCAACAATATCATACTAACCACATTATCTTCCATACATGCAAGAGCATTGTATTAAGTTCTCATTAACTTCTAAAACAAGCTTCCAACAATTACCACTTAAACTAAGATTGTTAAGCTTCCATTTTCCGCCATAGATTTCATTAAATCAATAACCAAAATACTAGATAGAATTTGCTCACCATACCTCCACAACACAACATATATACACGGCCATGCACACACTACACATCACACGGCTTAACCATGCAAGTCACGGCCACAACAACATCATTCATAATTTCATGTTTTTCATCCACTTTACATCATAGAATTCACAACACAACAATTCACACTAACAACATTATTTTCCATAAACACAAGAACACTATATTTAATTCACTTTAATTTCCAAAACAGCTTTCCGACCACCACAACTTGAGCTAGAATTATCAATCTTTTATTTCTCATCATAGATTCCATTGTAACAACAACCAAAATACTTAAGAAAATTGATTCATTCTCTCCCATACTATACCACAACCACACGGCCTCAACATATAGTCCATATATTTTTTTTCATGAATTTCACTCATTCCTACACACCACAACATTCACCATCATACACAACACATAAAAGAAGATTAAATTCTCACCTTTTCCACTCATCTTCCTCCTTGGCTAGAATTGTGAATTGCAAGAACATGAGTTCTACTTGCTCCAACAACTCTTCCATGTTATAAAGAACCTCCAAATGGGCTAGAATATTAGGAGGAAATAATTTTTTCCTTATCAATTTTCCATGGCTAGATTTTACTAGCCATGGCCGAGCCTCCCTTTCACTCCTCTCTTCATCTTCTTTTTTTTTGTTCTCTCTTTCTCTTCAATTAAATGATGATCTCCCTTATATATATATAGAGCTATATAAGCATGTGAGGGGCACATGTTCCCTCTCTAGAGATTTCTTGAATTTTTAAAAAAAGATGACTTAATTTGTCATCTTTTCTTTTCCATCCTTTTCTTTTCTTTTTCTTTTATTTTCTAGAATTTTCTTGAAATTTAACATAGAAGACTAAGTGTCTTCTTGTGTACACTTAAGCCCTTCAAGAATTTTCTTGAGCTTTTAGTGAAATTACCATTTTGCCCCTTGACTTTCACAATATTACAATGGGCCATTTTGCGAATTTTTCTCTTTTTATCCTTAACCTTTCTCAACATTTCCATACTACCATTGTTCACCAATAATATTCCTAACAACCCGCACATTAAAATTATTTTAGAACATAGTCTTATCCTTAACTTCTCACAACGTCCGAATGTACGAAGTACGGGCTATAACATATATGCATTGGACACTTATGGGCTGATTTGGTGATTAACTTTGCATTTTTCTTTTTTTTGGTCATTAGTATATCATGGGCTTAACATTACATGATAGGGGTTCTTTGAATTCTCTTTCCAAATGAAACAATCTGCCCTTAAAAATGAACAAAAGGGCAGCAACAGCAACGAGCAAGCAGCAACACAAAGGGCAGCAATAAAGAACGAGCAAGCGAAAGAACAACTTGGTACTTTTATATTTTAGGATATGTACATTGTAGCAAGTTCATATGCAATGGCTATTCAACTAAGGAAGCACATTGATGCATCTATTCACCATATCCAGCAACGTCAAATTTTCATTTCTTGGCGGAACATTAAATTCCAAACAAAACAGCAACGTATACTTACTTTCAAGAGCAACATAGCATGTGTTGATCTCCGCTTCGATCTAGATGCTTCGTGTTGCCGCGTTGTTTAGTCCGGACGTTCTTCGAAGTAAAGTAAGGTGGAAAAAGATTATTTCTTGGCATATGAGATCTCGAGAAGCCGAGACTTGAGTTTGGATTAGCTTAGGAAGCGGACGAGGTATGTAGAGCCTACCTTTCCTTCTTTTGGCATGACCTTTATGAAATGAACAAATAACGTATATGTATGATTCTAAGGAAAATTTTATTCTTAGCGCCACTAGGATGGCCGATGTCTTTGATTTCCATAAATACTCCATGTGGTTTGATATGTATATACATGATGTTCAAAGATTTTAGTTGGTATATTTCCGAATGTTGTTCGAAAGAAAATCGATATGGCTAAAGTCTTTGATGAATATTTTGATACGTAAATATGATCTTAAAGTCCCTATTTGATTTGGTCCATATCATTATTCGGAAGTTTCCTAATATGAATGATACTTGAATTTCGAAATATGGCTTATGAAATGTTTTTAGGTTCCGTACTTCAACAACTCGTAACTTTCGTAGACTAACTCGGATTTACTTGAAACGTGTTTGTGATTTACTAATGATTTCAAGAAAACTAGTTTTGTACTAAAGGAAACATAAAGTCGATTTTTTAAAACCACTCCGAAGGGAGTGCAAGATTTTATTATTTAGACTTCCAAACCACTCCGAAGGGGGTGCGAGATTTTCGAGCCTAAGCTATTAGGTGATTTCATGACGTGACTAAGTGTGCTATGTTATATATGGCCTCAGCTTATACCTGAGCGTTCTATGGCCGCGTGCACTTATGCCTGAGTGTGCCATGGCCTCAGTTTATGTCTGAGTGTGCTAGGTGACACATGGCCTTAGTTTATGTTATGGATTGTCTTTAAAAGAGATTTCCATACATTTGCATATTTGCATTCATGCCCGAAGGGGCCATTATTGATATAGAGCCGGAAGGGGCTGCCCGAAGGGGCCATTATTGATATAGAGCCGGAAGCGGCTGCCCGAAGGGGCCATCATTAATTTGTCGGAAGCGGCACGTGTGTTGCATTGCATTATTCACTTAAAGGAGGTGTGTTAGATTACATTATTTATTTTGAAAATGTTAGTTAGATTGTAATTATTTACTTGAAGCCTGCTTGAGATTTTGTGTACATATTTACATTTCTTCCAGGAGGTCGGTATTGGGTTGGTTATGATTCCTTCTTTCCTAAATTGTGCGATGGTTATCATTTATTCCCTCTTTACATGCTCAGTACATATTTCGTACTGACCCCCTTTCTTCGGGGGGCTGCGTTTCATGCCGCGCAGGTACAGACATATGAGAAGAGGATGTTAGTAGAAGATGTGCCAGCTGGATTGGCGAGCTCCATTTTCTCCCGGAGTGGTGCCGAGTCAGAGCATTTATGTTATAAAAGTCTGTTTCCTGTTAGAGACTTTGCAGACAGTGTCGTGTATATGAGATGTCCGTTTGTAAGCGGCTATGTAAGCCGATGTATCATTATGCATTGTGTTATGAATTTCATATGTCTACAGATTTGTTATGGTTACAGGTTTTATTTGATTTGAAAAAGATGAAAAGCATGTTTGATTTGTCGGAAAAAAAAAGAGTTTTCATTATGTGCCTATGTTATGCTTTGCGGGCCCAGTATGGCTATGAGTATTATGAGAGTCTGCGGGTTCGCTCGGCCCTAAGTAAGGGTCGGGTGCCCACCATGCCCTGTTGGAAATTAGGGTGTGACAAATTGGTATCAGAGCAGTTCGTCCTAGGGGTTGTCTGCAAAGTCGTGTCTAGTAGAGTCTTGTTTATGATGTGTTGCGCGCCACATTTATAAACAGGAGGCTACGGGGCATCTAGGGTGGTTACTCTTTTTTTTCACATCTGAGATCGTGCCATAGAGCCAAGTCATAGGGAATGATATTCCTTGCCTTGACTTTTGATTGCCGCAGAAGAATGACATCGACAGAAGAAAGTGATTGATGATATTGGAAGCTACAAAGTACGCAGGTAAGCAAAGGTATGAAAGGTATATGTCGGGTAAGATATCGAAGTACGATGGAAATACAAGTTGAGGATTTAAAAGGGAAAGTAAACAAGAAAGTGTAACAGGTGCAGTTCGAGTTGGGCATACGAGGTATGTTCATTATTTTCGTACTATTATTGATATTGGGAGCCCTGTGAGGCTGTGATATGATGTGATATGTATATACATATGTTGGCCCTGTGAGGCACTGTTGGTATTTCCTGCATGCAGGTTTTGAGATAGCAAGAAATATAGAGGAAACTCTGCCAAAATTTTCCAAAAAAAAAGAGAGAGAATGAGATATGGGTTTGTAATACGACTTGAAAGGTCGTGCCGATAGTAATAGTAAGATTAAGAGACGACACAAGATAAGGTGCCTAGAATGTTACAAGTTGAGTAAAGGGAATTACAAGAAGGAAAAGTTTAAACCGAGATATATTGGACCTTATTATGTTGTTCGCAAGGTAAGAAGGTTACGTACTAAAGACATGGCTTTTGTTAAGGTATTGTGGCGGAATAATAACAGAAAGGAGGCGACTTGCGAAGCCGAAGAGGAGGTAAAGAAGAAATACGATCGGTAGATGAGATTGCATACCATGGCAGTAAAGGAAACCCCCCGAGATCCTTATACGACTTTATAAGACTAGTTGAACATTCGAGGACGAATGTTCTAAAGGGGGGAAGGATGTTACATCCCGTATTTTCGTACGTTGGAGAGCGTGCGAGTTAAATGATATTAGTAACGGACACGAGATTATTCCCCAGGCTTATAGGTGGTTAAAGTGAAGGAACACATGTATCGTATGGATTTGAAGTTAAACCAATCGAAGAAAATGAGTTTCGTCGAGGCTCGAAATTTATTTGAATGGAATACGGTCCAAGCTATAATATCCCGTATTTTTGGACTAGAAAATTTAATCGTCCAATATGAGCAAATTTACCCGAGCCCGAGGATTT
The DNA here is from genome assembly GCF_029784015.1 of Lycium ferocissimum. NCBI lineage: Eukaryota > Viridiplantae > Streptophyta > Magnoliopsida > Solanales > Solanaceae > Lycium > Lycium ferocissimum. The sequence continues at coordinate 3,567,201 of NC_081353.1, forward strand.
GGTCATATTCGAGGATGCTAATAAAGAGATTGGTGTATAAAAGTTTGAAGTCCCGAAATAATTTAGGACTTAACAAGTGACTACGATGATTGAGAATAATATCTTTGTGTGCGTATAAAGAGGCTACGGAGGACTAGCATATTTCATGATTATGATAATGAGTATATGAAGTGTGTTAAAAGTGATCCATGTTTAAGTGAATTGAGATCAAGAAATTAATTACGCGTATTAAGTGATTAAATGTTGATTTGATAAGCATGGAAGATTAAGCCCATAATTAAAAGTTTAAGTGGCAATGGTGGCACAGTTTCCAAAAGGCTATTGTGAGTCAATGACTATTATATATGCATAAGGACACATGGCAAGTGATTAAGTGTCAACATTTTTCTTTTTTTGGTCATTAGTATCATTTAACATTACATGTCACGTTCTTGGAAGTCAATTGAGAGATCATTTTAGTTGCTTTTAAAATGAATTAGACGAGAAAAAGAAAATGAAACTGAAAATTTATGGGGCAGCAACGTGATTCCATTTATACAAAGTTGATTTCATGGTTTTTATATATATGGAGTATGTTTCATTGAACTAGCAACGTTTTAATGCTATTCAATATATACATATGATGCAATAACCATGTTGGAGGCAGCAACGTACAACTTTTCATATGCAGCAATTTGAAATTCCAAACAAAACGAAATGTATCATTCTCATCAAGAACAACATTCGTTTTGATCACCGTTGCGATCTAGATGCTTCCGCTGTTGTCGCGTTGTTTATCCGGACGTTCTTCAAAGTGAAGTAAGGTGGAAAAAGATTATTTCTTGGCATATAAGATCTCGGAAACCGAGACTTGAGTTTGGATTAGCTTGGAGCGGATAAGGTATGTAGAGCCTACCTTTCCTTCTTTTGGCATGACCTTTATGAAATGAACAAATAACGTATATGTATGATTCTAAGGAAAATTTTATTCTTAGCGCCACTAGGATGGCCGATGTCTTTGATTTCCATAAATGCTCCATGTGGTTTGATATGTATATACATAATGTTCAAAGATTTTAGTTGGTATATTTCCGAATGTTGTTCGAAAGAAAATCGATATGGCTAAAGTCTTTGATGAATATTTTGATACGTAAATATGATCTTAAAGTCCCTATTTGATTTGGTCCATATCATTATTCGGAAGTTTCCTAATATGAATGATACTTGAATTTCGAAATATGGCTTATGAAATGTTTTTAGGTTCCGTACTTCAACAGCTCGTAACTTTCGTAGACTAACCCGGATTTACTTGAAACGTGTTTGTGATTTACTAATGATTTCAAGAAAACTAGTTTTGTACTAAAGGAAACATAAAGTCGATTTTCAAAACCACTCCGAAGGAGTGCAAGATTTTATTATTTAGACTTCCAAACCACTCCGAAGGGGTGCGAGATTTTCGAGCCTAAGCTATTAGGTGATTTCATGACGTGACTAAGTGTGCTATATAATATATGGCCTCAACTTATACCCGAGCGTGCTATGGCCTCGCGACTTATGCACCGAGTGTGCTATGGCCTCAGTTTATGTCTGAGTGTGCTGGGTGATACATGGCCTTAGTTTATGTTATGGATTTTCTTTAAAAGAGATTTCCATACATTTGCATATTTGCATTCATGCGCGAAGGGGCCATTATTGATATAGAGCCGGAAGCGCTGCCCGAAGGGGCCATTATTGATATAGAGCCGGGAAGCGCCCGCCGGGGCCATTATTGATATAGAGCCGGAGGGGCCATCATTAATTTGCCGGAAGCGGCACGTGTGTTGCATTGCATTATTCACTTAAAGGAGGTGTGTTAGATTACATTATTTATTTTGAAAATGTTAGTTAGATGGTAATTATTTACTTGAAGCCTGCTTGAGATTTTGTGTACATATTTACATTTCTTCCAGCGGAGGCTGCAGGTATCGGGTTGGTTATGATTCCTTCTTTCCTAAATTGTGCGATGGTTATCATTTATTCCCGCTTTACATGCTCAGTACATATTTCGTACTGACCCCCTTTCTTCGGGGGGCTGCGTTTCATGCCGCGCAGGTACAGACATATGAGTAGAGGATGTTAGTAGAAGATGTGCCAGCTGGATTGGCGAGCTCCATTTTCTCCCGGAGTGCTGCCGAGTCAGAGCATTTATGTTATAATAGTCTGTTTCCTGTTAGAGACTTTGCAGACAGTGTCGTGTGTATGAGATGTCCGTTTGTAAGCGGCTATGTAAGCCGATGTATCATTATGCATTGTGTTATGAATTTCATATGTTACATATTTGTTATGGTTACAGGTTTTATTTGATTTGAAAAAGATGAAAAACATGTTTGATTTGTCGGAAAAAAAAAAAAAAGAGTTTTCATTATGTGCCTATGTTATGCTTTGCGGGCCCAGTATGGCTATGAGTATTATGAGAGTCTGCGGGTTCGCTCGGCCCTAAGTAAGGGTCGGGTGCCCATCATGCCCTGTTGGAAATTAGGGTGTGACATAAAATTGGCCACAACATGTGTGGGAGCCACCTCCCACTCACACGGCCAAAGGGCCAAAAATTGCATGATTTGCAACTTCCAATTATATCACTTTTGGTCTCAAATTTTCCTAAATGTTCCATGGCAACAAATTCATGAACAAATTATATCTCAAAACAAAATCAAAGGTCAAAAGTCCCGACTTTGCATCCCGGAATGGTTTTGTCCCTAACTTACCATAGTTAAACCGGATTGTCCCAATGTACAAAATATGGGATATAACACATATGATTTCCGATAATTGATATGCATATGATGATTTTATTTACCGAGCCCCTCACTAGAGGGCCGGGACACGCTATATGTACACATGATGATTTTATGATATTGACTCGCATGACATATGTTTTCAAAGGCAAGTCTTATGATTTTCTGGTCGTTATACACACTTGTAATTCCTACCTTGATTATGATCCTGTTCACTGTACTCTTGCTTTGCATACTCAGTACATATTTCGTACTGACCCCCTTTCTTCGGGGGCTGCGTTTCATGCCGCGCAGGTACATACAGATGAGCCGAGGATATTAGTAGCAGATGTTCCAGCTGGATTGGCGAGCTCCATTTCTTCCCGGAGTGTTGCCGAGTCAGAGCATATGTGTGATATGGTATCTGGAGTTATGTTAGAAACTTTGCAGACAGAGTCATGTGTATAGTATGTCAGTTTGTAAGAGGCTCCATAAGCCGATGTATTGTTACGCATTATTTTACAGATTTTATACGATTATAGACTTCATTTGATTTGAAAAAGTATGAAAAGCATATTTGATTTCCGAAAACCTTTCATGATGTATTTATATTATGATTTAAGGGCCCAAAGATGATTTGAGTATAACGAGAGTCAGTGGGTTCGCTCGGCCCTAAGTAAGGGTCGGGTGCCCATCACACCCTGTCGGAAATTAGGGTGTGACATGGAGGTCCAAAGCAGTACCCTTTGAGCCACGAACAAAGAGCTACGCAAATCAGTGAAAATCCTCTCAAGGTTCCAAATTCAAAGCTTTTGGAATTCTTCTTCAAAGATTCAGACTTTTTTTCATGTTTTGGAGCGATTAAGGTATGCAGATTTACTATCTACGTGTGGGAACATCATTGTTCTTCCCCACGCCTCATAATCCATAAATTATGATTCTCTGCGAAAACTAGAGTTTCTATACCATGTTCATGATAACCCTAGGTCTATGTTCATGATTATATTATGTATGAATTGTTATAGTTCCATCATTGAGTTCTTAATATTTCTTTATGATTATTAAGAATCTGTCCGTAATCTATGAAAAACCCATATATCTCATTCAATGGGTTCATGCATGTTAGTTTATGATATATTATGCTATTTTCAAGAAAATACTATACATGTTTTACAAGTTCATGCAAGCAAGATATAATTCATGATATCCATGTACAAGCAAGTTATATTCATGAAAACCATGGGCAGCAAGTGCCACTTATTTTACATGTTCATGTTTTTTTTTTTTTTTTGGATTTGTTTAGTTAACCGAGAAGGCTCATATAGCCTGAAACTACGTAGCCACCGTAGGATAAGGGTTGTCAGCAAGGAGGCAACAGTTTCATTATGCAGTTTGGATCCTTACATGCTTATTATTACTTAAATCTCATATTCCTGGCAAGATATGAGTGTTCTGCTGGTAGGACGCAAGTACCGGATCATGTTGTCGGTTATACTATAGTGTTATATCCCGTATTTTGTATTTTGAGACATTCCGAGTTAACCATGAAAAGTTAAGGACAAGACTACTCCAGGATGCGAAGTTGAGAATTTTGACATCCGATTTTATTTTTAGGGCATGAGTTGCTTATGATTTTGTTGGCATGGAATATTAAGAAAAATTTGGGATTAAAAGTGAATTATGGAAAGTTATTAAATTTTCATGAAATGGCCAAGTTTGGCCGTGTGGCATGGCGTGGGACCCACCCTTGGGTGGCCAAATTTGACTAGTCAAGCTATGGAGGGTGCATGTGATTACTTTACAATTGGAGGGACTAGAAGTGACAAAAAATAATTCTTGAGGGGCCTAAGGTGGCCGGCCAAGAGTGTGTGGGCTATAGGGCCACATGTGTTAATTCATATGGAAATAAAAGATGACAAGTTAAGTCATCTTTATCATTTTTCATCTTCTAGAAAATTGAAGAAACATGGAGAAAGAGAAGAGGCCATATTCGGCCATGAAGAAGAAAATGGAGGTTCAAGAATAGCCATAAAAAAATTTATTTCTTCTAGCTTTTCAACTCTTTGGAAGGTGCTAAATAACATGGAGTAATTGTTAGAACAAGCAAATCCTTTGTTCATGCAATTCTCAACTTAAGTCATGCTGAAGAACTAAGTGAAGAAGGTAAGCTTTAATCCTCTTTTTATATGTTATGGATGGTTTGTGCTTGTTGTAGTATGTGAAAAGGAATGAAATCCATGAAATCATGTGTCACACCCTAACCTTATTAGGGTGTGATGGGCACCCGACCCTTACCTAGGGCCGAGCGAACCCTCAGAATCTTACTGCATACAAAATCACTCCAGACTTTTTAACTCAAATAAGGTAAAATACATAGCAAAAATTTTCAGAAATATTCTTTCTCGTAGCCTTCAAATCGAACAGACTTATAATCATACACAATTCAATGCATACACGGACCGACATATCGGCTGACGAAGCCACTTACAGACCGACAACCAACACCCACGACGCTGTCTGCAAAGTCTCTAACATACATCCGAAAATCATAACAAACAAACTCTGACTTGGCAGCCCTCCGAGAGAATGGAGCTTGCCATCTCTGTCGGAACACCTTCTGTAATAACTTCAACTCATCTGGGAGTACCTGCGTGGCATGAAACGCAGCCCCCGAAGATAGGGGGGTCGATGCGGAAAAATGTGCGAGCATGTAAGGCATGCAATACAGAAAACAGAACCATAACTGAAACATACAGGACTAAAAGATAAATACATTAGTCAAAATACCAGACGCTTATTTTTCAGACACAAATCAGACATACCTGTCTCATATATCAGAAGGAGTACAGAAGGTAAGTAAGTCGCGGTACTAAAATGCTTATTTTACAATTACAGATCGCATGTCCGAAGAGGTACAGAAAATACAGAGCGCATCGGTGATGTCACACGTCAGACGGAGAGCAGATCGTACAGAATGCTCAGACGAGGTCATATATCGGACGAAATATCAAACGTACAGAACTATATCGAACATACCCGTAATCAGAGTCAGACGTACGGGCGCGCGGTACGGTTCGTAATCGAGTCGAACGTACGTAAGTATACCGAACGGTCCGTGAAACGAGAGCGGACGTACGGAGATATATCGGACGGATTCGTAATCAAAATCGAAGGATGGAGGCATAATAGGCGAGCCTTATCAAAATCGAGATGCGAAGTCGACTTACAAAATCGTCATCGAGTGTCCGACGTATCAAAATGCTTATTTTCGGACCACAAATTATGCATAACGTATCATATATTATCATAAGCATATGCGATAACGAGATCCGGCCCTCCAGTGAGGGGACGCGGTAACAACCCGGCCTCTAGTACGGGACGCGGTGAATGTACAGCATCATATGCCATCCCGGCCACCGTCCCCCATATCATCGGATCATAACATCATATGCATAAACGAGCCCGGCCCGCCTATGAGGGACGCGGTGAACAATGCGGTGGAAGAGCACGATAACGAGAACCCGGCCCGGACGCGGTGAATCGTACCGTGGATTACGCACAAGAACATAACAGAACCTGGCCCGGGTCGCAGTGAAAGATGCATTGAGTCATGCCCGAGCAGAGTCGTGAGAAACCATATGCACATAAATCCTGACTCAATGGATAGGTATACTGACCGACATCAGAGGATTCAGAACAAGTTTCGGGTTCTTTTGAGTTAGTATCGAAAAGTTATGAGCTTTTTGAAATACAGGAACCTCTTCGGACTTTTTAAGCGATCCGAGATCCTACGTGAAGAACATTAAGGCTTATAGAACATACTCATATTAGAATACTCGGATCAGACGACTCATATCCGAATACACATAGCGGAATACTTATATCGGACACTCATACCGGAGTACTCATATCGGAGTTATCATATCAGAATGCTTAAACCAAAAATACTTAGATCAGAATACCTATGTCAGAACACATATATATCAGAATATTTATTTTTGAATACTTATATCAGAATACTTATGCCAGAATATTTACATCGGAATACTTATATCAAAATATTTAAATCAGACCATTCGTACCGAAGCATTTATATCAGAATAGTCGAACCAGAATGCTCATATCTAGTTACCGTACACTTATATCAAATTCGGAACAATAGTCAAAGGTTTCCTTAATTATCCTACGGAAATAAGACAAATAGAACAATACAATTAAATCTCGGGGGACTGTGGGCCCACCTCGGGTCAAGTCGGGTAACGAACATAAAAACGTGGTCATTATGTGCCATTGGATCATCCTCGAAGATTTCAAGGCATTCCGCTTTCATTTTCAAAAGTTACGGACGTTTGAACATTTCTTTACAATAAAGCGTAAGTTATTTAGTTCAATTCTACTGAATGAAAAAGGGATAAACATAAGCTCGGATTTCTAAGAGTAGAGTCATCCCCGAGGCTCAAATCATAGCCTATCACATCTAGGACATGCCAAGAGAAAGAAAGGGTAAGCCTTACATACCTTTTCCGCTTCTCCAAATTCGAATCCTGTTTCGCCCAAAATCTACAAATGGTCATGTTTACCAATTGTGAGTTGTAGCTTCCAAGAGTTCAACTTAAATTCATGTTTGTCTACCGAAATTTCGACAAAGATTTCCCCTATACATATAGCATCCCCGAGACTTAGCTCGGCCAAATATATCAACAACAACCCAACAACACAAACAATCATTATGAAGCACAATATAGCATAACTAGTCTTCTTTCCAACATAGTGCAATAACTTTCATTCTAACTTCATATTTCCAACTCAATACCAACATTCTCATATTCATTTACTAATCAAGATCATTCCATTAAAATTCTAAATCATTTCATATCATTTCCACAAAAGATTCACAAGATATACAAAATATACAAACTTCCCATCAAAGCCGTAATTCATCCAAAGCTTCTAATCTTTAGCATACTTATTCATAACACGTTTCCGTCTTCCAAGTTCATCCACAATCATCATAATTTGCACCTTAGCACTTAATTTCCATAATGTCATAAAATCATACTAAAACGACATAAGCTTCTACATTCCATTTCAATGCAAACTTACATCATTTTACCTTCATTTACATTGCAAGGATCACAACACACAACTAACATACTAAACAAAATTAATCCATTTCCATTCCAATTCCATACACCACACGGCCAACACCTATATTTCCAACTTCTACCAAATTCCTTCAACTTTCATTTCCAATATGAATTCCATCATAACCACAACTAGAATATTACATAAAATCAACTCATCTTGCTTATACTAACTACACATACACACGGCCACACATGCATACATACAAATACCATGCCAACTTCCATATTCTCATAAATTTTATCCTTTCCTACATTCCACAACATAAACAAAGCTTTCATAACATACAAAAGGGAATTAAATCTTACCTTTCTTCTTTATCTTCTTCACTTGACTAGAATACGGAAATGACGAAACGGATGACTTATCTTCCGGAACAATTATGCCACGTTGTAGAGGACCCTTGAATTAGTAGGAATACATGAAGAAAATAATTTTTGGGACAAGATTTCATGGGGGCAAAATTGCCCCACCTTGGCCGAATGGCCTCTTATTCTTGCTCTCTTCTTCTTCTTTTTTTTGTTTCCAACTCTCTTAACTAAAATAAAGACTTCTCTCATATATATATATATATATATATATATATATATATATATATATATATATATATATATATATATATATATCTTCCAAGTCATGTGAGGGGCACATGCCCCTTCTCTAGAAATTTCTTTGATTTTCTTGAAATTAAAAGATGACTTAATTGTCATCATTTTTCATCCTTTTTCTTTCCCTTTTTTTTGTCACATGGCCAATATGGCCTCTTTGGAATTTTCATGAACCTTGTGTGAAATTCCCGTTTTACCCCTCGACATTCCCCAATATTACCATTTTGTCCCTAACCTTCCGCATTATTTCCACAGCCCATTTTGCGAATTTCTCTTCTTGCCCTTAACCTTTCACAATATTTCCATACTAATAATAGTCATAAATAATATTTATAACAACTCGTTCATTAAGATAATTTCTGAAAATGGTCTCGCCCTTAACTTTCCACGACGACTTTGGAATTTCCAAACGTACAATATACGGGCTATAACATCATGCATGTTGAAGTGTTGGCCGTGTGTATGTAGTGGTGTGTAGGGATGAAGAATTAATTGTATTGAGCATGTTTGTGTGTTGTTGTAGTGTGTAGAAATGAATGGAACTCATGGAATTGTGATGTTGGTGGTGTGGCTGAAAAGTGGGCTATTTTGGTAGGGCATGATGAACAAATTTTATTTAGTATTTTTGATTGTTGTTGCATGGATTCTATGATGAAAATGATGGTTTAATGACTTAAGTGGAAGTGGTAAACGTTTATGGGTTGTTTTTGAAGCTAATGTGAATTTAATGTAGTTTCTTGAATTTATGAGGTTAGTGTTGTTAATGTGTGGAATGTTGGTGTAGTTTATGAATTTGGAAGAAAGAATTGTGTTGTTGTTCTTGTTGAATTTGGAAGGTTTCGGGTGATGTTGTAAGTTGGTTGGGCCGTTTGGTATGTTGTGTAGATTGTTTGAAATGTCCTTGAGTTTTGTTTGAATGGTTTCGGATTGGTATTTGAATGTATGAGCATTGAAGTTGGCTTAATGGTAAGTGGTGATTTGAATGTAAATGGGATGTTGTTGAATTATGTAGAAAAGTGTATTTAATGTTAGAATGGGTTTTGAATCACTTGTTGATGTTGCTAGTTTGGTTGTTGGCATTGTTGTTGATGAATTTGGCCGATTTGAATTCTCGGGGTTGTTGCATTTACAGGGGAAATGCTGCCCAAATTTCTGTAGAATTAAGTGCTAGTTTGGAATTGAATGTCTAAATGCCTTTAGTTAATGTTGGTATTTAATGACGTATTGTAGATCTTGGAAAGTCTGCGACGTAATTCTGGATTAGCTTCGAGAGTGGACGAGGTATGTAAAGCTCAACCCTTCCTTCTTTTGGCATGCCTTAGTATGAATAGGCTATAACACGAGCCTCGAGGAAACTCTATTCTTGCGATCCGAGTATGCCTACGATTCTTATTTGCATCTTATCTTTGACATTCGTAATGTGATGAAATATTGGCCCTTATGTCTCTGGATATTTGATTTTCATATGTTGCATAAAAAGTTTTGTTTTTAAAGAGTTCCGTAACTACGAACGACCGTAACTTTCAAGAAAGGGCTCGGATCGCTTTGATATCTTCGCAAATGATTTCATGACGTATAATGACTTTAATTGGCATAGGCAGGCCCGGCTTGGGTCGATACCCGTCCGTGGGTCCCGCGACTTTCCTTTATGTGACCCTGATGACTTTTGAAAGAACATAGTATGACTATCTTTCCGACCCCCGAGTATGATCATATACTTATCTGTTGAGTCTGAAATGATGATTCTTATACTTATGATTCCGATACGTAACTACGATTTCCAAAGTTCTATTTGATATATTCCCGAGTGGCATTCGGGAGAAAACTTGATTTGGCTATTCTCTGATTTTAAATGATAATTCGTTTTGACTATTCTATGGAGTTTTTGAAAGTGATTTAAACTGCATATGGTCTCCCACGACTCTGCTCGTGCATATGGTTATATCTTTCGCCGAGTCCCGGGCCGGATATGTTGTCGTGCGCACTATGTTATACTCCGGTGTTATGCTGTGTTATGGTTCGTCGAGCCCCTCGCTAGAGGGCCGGGTTCCACTTATATTTGGTGTGATGCTGTGTATGGCGTTATGCTGTGTTATGATGTGTGACGGGGATACGGAGATTTGAAACTTTCTAGTGTTATGCTGTGTTATGGCGCCAATGAAGGGCCGGCGGCCATATTTTCTGAGCCCTATGCATGATTTGTATTTTGTTGATTTTAGTTAATATGTTTATGTTGTGTTATGGGAAAATTATTGGTGTAAGACGTCGGAGAAGGCCGAGGGCAAATTTGGAATTTTGGAAATTAGTTTCGGAAATTACAAAACGAGAATTTTAATGAATTGGGCCAAGAAAAATTGAAGAAAAAATTTGAAGCCCAACTCAGGGGTGGCCGGCCATAGGCCTTGGCCCAAGTCCAAGCCCCACATTTTAAATGGTCATGTGAACTTAAATATGTGACCATTAATATATATATCCATGCATAGCCTTAGAATGTTCAAGAAAAACAGCAAAACAAAAAAAAAAGAGTAAACACCTCAAAGGCCCCTTCGGCCGAACCCCAAACCAAAAAAAAAAAATTTTCCAAGTCTTGTCTTCAATTCAAAAATCTTATTCTTGTTGAATTCTTGACAAGTTTAAGACGCTCTCCGACGTGATACAATTGGTTTGGCGAAAGAGCGACGTTTGCGGCAAAGTCGGAATTTTAAGAAAAGGTAAGGATTTTGTTACTTTTGTGTTATGGAATTTCATGAATGTTATAACGATTGGAATAAGATGAGAATTGTGTAGTAGTGATGTATGTGTGTGCAACCGTGGGTGTGTGTGTGGTGGTGGGCCGTGAGCCATGTGGTGTATGGAAGTTAGTGAATTTGTTTTATTTAGCTTGTTAATTGTGTCGTTGTGACATTTATAACTAAATGAATGTTTAAACAGTTGAATTGGCATTGGAAGTTGGTTGTATGGCGATTATGGGAAATTATGTGAATTTTATATAATTTTTATATAATTGTGGAATGAAGATTTAAATGTGAATTATGGTTGTTGTTAATGAATTTGGAAGAAAACAATGTGATTTAGGAGTTTGTTGCATTCGTTGGGAGTTTTGAATGGAATATGGAAAAGGCGGATTGCTTGAATTCATGTATATTGCTTGGAATATTATTGGAATGTGTTTGAATAATCTTGAATGAGCAAATGAATATGATAATAGGTTGATATTAGTTTGATATTGTGAAGTTCGGATGGAAGTTGTCGCTATATGTAAAAGGAAGAATATTGATGTTAGATTCATTTTGTTGTGACTTATGATGTTATGGTATTGTGGGTTGTTGTGGTTGATGTTTTTGAGCCGAGCTAAGTCTCGGGGGTGTCATATATATATAGGGGGAATGCTTTGCCGAAATTTCGGTAGGCAAAAATGAAGTTAAAGTGAATTCTTAAGCCTTGAAATTCCTAATTGGTAACTTTGACCATTTGCATTCTAAGCGAAACGGGACTTGAGTTTTGGGCGAGCGTAAGACGCTTTAAGGTATGTAAGGCTACCCATTCCTTCTTTTGGCATGTCTTAGGCCTACTAGGTCGATATTGTAGCCCCGGGGCAAATTACGCTCCTTGAAATCCGAATTAGAAATCGAGCACTATTCATTCAATTGAAATGAACCTTAAAATTCTCCTTTGCTTGAAAAGTAATTAAATGTCCGAAAATTATCCAAAGGTACTCAAATCGCTTCGGATTCTTCATGTGTGATCCCATAGGTCCTAAATGCCCAAGATTTATGTCCGCCCCCTCGGCTTGACCCGAGGTGGGCCCGCTAGCATCGAGATCCCCTTGTTTGCTATATTATCTTATTTTTTTTGTATAATGACGGCAAAACACTTTTGTTTATGAAATTGGCTATCATAAAATAATGTTTCGACTGTCACGATATTCTAAATACTATTTTTTGAATCATAGAGACCATATTGGAAGTACTTTTAAGAAACGAACCCGTATTGATCAATTGTTCGAATTATTTGACTAAAGAGTTAGCATATGACATTATCAAGTTTCAAAAGGCGTTTTGATATACAAAATTGCATTAGTTGCTCACGACTTTGCTCGTGCCTTATTATGACTTCGTTCACCGGTTCCCGGGCCGGTTTTGTGATCGTGCGCCTTATGATAATTCGGCAGTATGCTGTGTTACGGTTTCCGAGACCTCGCCATAGGGCCGGTTACCGTTTTGGAGTTATCTTTGTGATATGGCTTATGATATGATTTGTATGATGATGTGATGTGTTTGGAGGTGTACGGAGATTTGAAACCTTCGGAGTATCTTTGTGTTGTGGCACCGGCGTCGGAGTGGTGACCACATTCCTGAGCGTTATGCATGATTTTGATTTGCATTATATACATATGTTCTCAGTACAGATTTTGTTGTATTAATCCGATATTTTCTCTCCGTATTTTATTTTGTTTGTGGTTTGGATTTCTGTACTCTATGCTTTACATACTCAGTACCTCTTTCGTACTGACCCCCTTTCTTCGGGGGCTGCGTTTCATGCCCGCAGGTACAGACGTTGGTGATCCCCCACTGTAGGCCACACTTCCTGCTATTTTGGGATTGCTCCCTTTGTTCCGGAGCTTACATTTTGGTATATATCTTTGTTATGTATATTCTTGTGTATATTTGGACTATTTGGGGTACGGCGGGGCCCTGTCCCGTCATATGTTTTGTTTAGTCCGTAGAGGCCTGTAGTCATCTATGTGGGTCGAGGGTCCTTTATGTGTTTGTTTGGTTTGAAACTTGCATCTCAAAGCGGTCCCTTTTTGTTGTAATGGCATTAATGGCCCATATGTTTGCATATGTGTATATATGTTCGGCGATGTATATTCCGCCGTTTTTCCGACCATGATATGATAGTCCATAAGTGTGACCGCTTGAGTTGGCAATTATTTTACCTCTGTTAAATATAATGAATATGATATCGATCTAATAAATTATGATGAATTGGTACGATAGTCGGTTCGGGTGTCCAACTAGGACGCCAGTCGCGGCCCACGGGGCTGGGTCGTGACAATAGTGGTATCAGAGCGGTTTGTCCTCGGGATGTCTACGAGTACCGTGTCTCGTAGAGTCTTGTTTATCGGTGTGTTGTGCACCACATCTATAAACGGGAGGGCTACGGACATTTAGGGTGTTACCTTTCTTTAACTCTTAGATCGTGCGTTAGAGCTGTGATATCAGTATGACTCTTTTCTGATCAACTGTTATGTTTTTCAGAGATGCCTCCGAAGAAGACGACGGCTGCCCAGAAGGGCAAGGCGAAGGCAGGTGAGACTGGTCAGGCGCCGAGGATTACACGGGCTCGTGCGCAGACTAGACCTGGTATTGTGCTACATTCAGAGGGTTCAGCCACTCCACCACCCAGGGAGGCTGGAGTAGGTCCCTCAGCGGCCCCGCCGATGCGAGCGCGCACGTGCCTCCGGCTCCCCGCCCCGGGGCGAGAGGATAGGACGTTGAGAGGAGGCCGTACAGTTATTGACGACACTAGTAGCAGGTCAGGTTCAGGGACGCAGGCCGCGAGGTGACGATGATGATAGACATGACAGTCTGCGAGTTCGTGATTTCTTGACATGCGGACCTCCAGAGTACTTCGGGTCTAAGCCCGAGGAGGACCCCCAGGACTTTATTCGGGGGATGAGGCGTGCATTGGGACTGGTCAGGGCTTCACAGACCGAGTCCGTTGAGTTAGCCTCGCACCGGTTACGGGATGTTGCTGCTCATTGGTACGAGTCCTGGGAGTTGTCCCGGGGTGAGGGTGCTGCCCCAGCTACTTGGGCTGAGTTCGAGGCTGCTTTTCTTCGCCACTTTTTGCCCCCAGAGTTGCGGAGGGCGAGAGTTGATAGATTCTTGCAGATACGGCAGAGGGGCCGGAGTGTTCGCGAGTATAATCTGGAGTTTGATTCCTTGGCCCGGTATGCTCCTACTATAGTGGCGGACATGGCTGATCGGATGCACCGTTATGTGCTCGGGCTGGATCGTTATTTGGTTGAAGCCTGTATGTCGATGGCATCGCAGACAGATATGGATATTGCCAGGTTACAGGCTTACGCTCAGGGGATGGAGGATCGGCAGCGAGCAGATCAGTCTAGCAGAGACCGTGACAGGAGGCCGCCCAAGAGGGCCAGATATTCTGGAGATTCCAGAGGCGGGCAGCCTCAGTCACAGCAGTCGGGTAGATATCCTCCTCCGTCAGGCCGGGGTGCACAGTCCACTGGTAGGCGATATGATGGTGCAGGACCATCTGGGGCCGGTCAGAGTTCCAGAGCACAGGGTTCGCAGATGACCGGAGGTTCCAGCCAGTCCAGACCACCCAGGCCCCGTTGTTCTTATTGCGGCAAATCACATCCAGGGGAGTGCTACCGAGCCACCGGAGCCTGTTTTTCTTGTGGCCGTCAGGGCCATGTCATGCGTGATTGTCCGATGGCGAGTAGTTCGGGTGGTACAGTTCAGCCCACAGGATCAGCCGCTGGTTCATCCTCTACTCCTTCAGCTACACGCCCTCCGGGACGAGGTGCGCCACCACCGGCGGGCCGCGGTCGAGGCCGTGGCGGTGTTTCAGGCTCTAGCGGTCCATCGAACCGCGTATATGCATTGGCTACCCGTCAGGACCAGGAGGCTTCGCCGAACGTTGTCACAGGTACATTATTGATTTTCTCTCGATCTGTGTATGCCTTAATTGATCCTGGTTCTACGCTATCATATATCTCTCCGCTCGTTGCTACTAAAATTGGAATAATTCCTGAGCCTATCGAGCCATTTGAAGTAGCTACACCAGTTGGTGATTTTATTATAGCCAGGCAGGTGTATAAAAATTGTTCTGTGATTATATGTGATCGTTGCACTAAAGCTGATCTGGTAGAATTAGATATGACTGAATTCGACGTTATCATGGGCATGGACTGGTTAGCTTCCTGTTATGCTAATGTGGACTCGCCGAAAAGGTAGTCCGTTTTCAGTTTCCAGGGGAGCCAGTTATAGAATGGGCAGGCAATACAGCGTCGCCAAAGGGTAAATTTATCTCGTACCTTAAAGCCAGAAAAATGATTCAGAAAGGATATATTTATCATTTGGTTCGCGTGCACGACACTAAAGCAGAAGCTCCTACTCTTCAGTCCGTTCCGGTTGTGAATGAATTTCCCGATGTATTTCCAGACGATCTTCCAGGTCTTCCCCCTGAACGGGAAATAGATTTCACTATAGATCTATTGCCAGGTACGCAGCCCATATCTATTCCCCCGTACAGAATGGCCCCGGCAGAATTGAAAGAATTAAAGGAGCAGCTGAAAGATCTATTGGACAAGGGCTTCATCAGACCCAGTACATCGCCCTGGGGAGCGCCGGTATTATTTGTAAGGAAGAAAGATGGTTCGCTGCGAATGTGCATCGACTACCGGCAGCTGAATAAGGTGACTATTAAGAATAAATATCCCCTCCCCCGGATTGATGATTTATTTGATCAGTTGCAGGGTGCCAAACATTTTTCGAAGATAGATCTGCGCTCTGGTTATCATCAGGTACGGGTGCGAGAATCTGATATTCCAAAGACTGCCTTCCGGACCCGGTACGGGCACTATGAATTCAAAGTAATGTCCTTTGGATTGACTAATGCTCCGGCGGTATTCATGGACTTAATGAATCGGGTATTTCGGCCATTTCTTGATATGTTCGTGATTGTGTTTATAGATGATATTTTGGTCTATTCCCGGTCTGCAGAGGAGCATTCAGATCATTTAAGAACAGTCCTAGGCACACTTCGGCAGCAGAAATTATATGCCAAATTTTCTAAATGTGAATTACGGTTAACCTCTCGTGGCATTCTTGGGGCATATTGTCGGAGCGAGATGGTATTCGGGTCGATACACGAAGATTGAAGCATGTACGAACTGGCCCGGCCTACCACACCGACGAGGTACGCAGTTTTCTGGGGCTAGCCGGATATTATAGAAGATTTGTGGAGAACTTTGCTTCTATTGCGGCACCACTGACGAAGCTAACTCAGAAAGCAGCAAAATTCCAGTGGACCGATGCCTGTGAGCGCAGCTTTCAGACACTGAAGGAGAAATTAATCACAGCTCCAGTCCTAGCTCTTCCGGAAGGACCAGACGGGTATGTTGTTTACTGTGATGCCTCTGGTATTGGGATAGGTTGTGTTTTAATGCAACACGGTCGAGTCATAGCCTATGCTTCCCGGCAACTCAGACCGCACGAGAGAAATTATCCCACTCACGACCTGGAATTAGCCGCGGTAATTCATGCCTTGAAAATATGGCGGCATTATTTATATGGGGTTCATGTTGACATTTACACCGATCATAAAAGTCTCCAATATATTTTTAAGCAAAAGGAGCCGAATCATGACAACGGAGATGGCTCGAACTGCTAAAAGACTATGACGTTGATATTCTGTATCATCCGGGCAAAGCTAACGTCGTAGCTGATGCACTTAGCCGTAAATCCATGGGCAGTCTGATTGATGTGCAGCCTGACAAGAAAGAATTGGTCCGTGAGATTTATCAGTTAGCCAGCCTTGGAGTCCGTTTGGCAGATTCTGGTAATGCTGGGGTTTCCATTCGAGAATTTGCTGAATCATCCATTGTGGAGGAAGTAAAACAGCGCCAGTTCGAAGATCCTATTCTGGTCCAATATAGAGATGTGGCCCTTAATAAAGAAAAGACTCAATTTGAAATCTCTCCGGACGGGGTATTATTATATGAAGGCAGAGTATGTGTGCCCGACGTTGCTGGGCTGCGGCGGCAAATTTTGGGTGAAGCACATAATGCTCGGTATTCTATTCATCCTGGCTCCACTAAAATGTATCATGATCTTAAATGTTTGTATTGGTGGGACGGTATGAAAAGAGACATTGCAGAATTTGTCGGCCAGTGTCCAAATTGCCGGCAAGTTAAGATTGAGCATCAAAAGCCCGGCGGGTTATTACAAGAAATGCAAATTCCAGCCTGGAAGTGGGAAATGATTAATATGGATTTCGTCACAGGGTTACCGCGCACTCCACGCAGGTATGATTCTATTTGGGTTATTGTTGACAGGTTGACGAAATCGGCTCATTTTCTGCCCGTCAGGACTACTTATTCGGCTGAGGATTATGCTAGATTATATATTAAAGAAATAGTAAGGCTTCACGGAGTTCCCGTATCTATTATTACCGACCGAGGTGCACAATTCACAGCTAACTTCTGGAGGTCGTTCCAGGAGGCATTGGGGACTCAGGTAAGCCTTAGCACTGCATTCCACCCTCAGACCGATGGACAGGCCGAGCGCACCATTCAGACGTTAGAAGATATGCTGCGGGCCTGTGTTATTGATTTCAGGGGTAGCTGGGATGATCATTTGCCGCTTATTGAATTTGCTTATAATAATAGTTATCATTCCAGTATCCAGATGGCCCCGTATGAAGCCTTATATGGCAGAAAGTGCAGATCTCCAATTGGTTGGTTCGATGTAGGTGAAACTAAATTAATCGGTCCAGATATTGTTCAACAGGCAGTTGATAAGGTGAAGCTGATCCGAGAGCGGTTATTAGCGGCCCAGAGTCGACAGAAATCTTATGCTGATAAACGACGTCGACCGTTAGAGTTTGAAATTGGTGACTGGGTATTTCTAAAAGTATCGCCTATGAAGGGTGTAATGAGGTTCGGTAAAAAGGGTAAACTCAGTCCACGATATATCGGGCCATACCAAATTATTCGGAAGATAGGCCAGGTCGCCTATGAGCTGGATTTACCATCCGATCTGGAAGCGGTACACCCAGTATTTCATGTATCCATGCTTCGTAAATGCGTGGGTGATCCTTCCCGAATATTTCCAGCCGATGATATTCAGGTGACAGAGGACTTATCTTATGAAGAGCAGCCTGTAGCTATTCTGGATCGCCAGGAGAGGAGACTGCGCACTAAGGATGTGCCTTCTGTCAAAGTCCTGTGGCGGAATAATAACCGCGAAGAGATGACTTGGGAGGCCGAGGACGCCATGAAGAGAAAATATCCTCACCTATTCCTTGCACCTACAGGTAATCTAAATCCCTAAGTTTGTTACATTGATTGAGAAAACGACTTATGTCTGCTAATCATAAATGGGGACTCCCCCGTTATACTTATAAGGTCTTATGTCTAACATTCGAGGACGAATGTTTCTAAAGGGGGGGAGGATGTTATGTCCCGTGTTTTTGCATAATTGGAAATTTTGAGAATGATTAAGACTTGTGTGTTACAAGGCAATAATTTGATTTTAGTTAATATGCTTATGTCGTTTATGAAATTATTGGTGTAAAGACATCGGGGAAGGCCGAGGGCGAATCTGGAATTTTGGAAATTAGTTTCGGGAATTACAAAATGAGTGTTCAACGAATTGGGCCAAGAAAAATTGGAAGAAAAATTTGAAGCCCAACTTGAGGGGTGGCCGGCCAAAGGCTTGGCCCAAGCCCCATTTTAAATGGTCATGTGATCAACATGTGACCATTAATCAAGATATATATCCATGCCAGCCTTAGAATGTTCAAGAAAAAAAAAAAAAAAAAAAAAGAGAGAACCTCAAACACCCTCTCGGCCGAACCCCATCCAAAAAAAAAAATTTTCCAAGTCTTGTCTTCAATTCAAAAATCTTATTCTTGTTGAATTCTTGACAAGTTTAGGACGCTCTCCGACGTGATACAATTGGTTTGGCGAAAGAGCGACGTTTGCGGCAAATTGGAATTTTAAGAAAAGGTAAGAATTTTGTCACTTTTGTGTTATGGAATTCAGTTGCATGAATGTTATAACGATTGGAATAAGATGAGAATTGTGTAGTTTTGGTGTGTGTGTGAAACCGTGGGTGTGTGTAGGTATGGTGAAGTGGCCGTGAGCCATGTGGTGTATGGTGTTAGTGAATTGTGTTTTATTTAGCTTGTTAATGGTGTCGTTGTGGCATTTATAATGCAAATGAATGTTTAATGAGTTGAATTGGCATTGGAAGTTGGTTGTATGGCGAATATGGGAAATTATGTGATTTTATAATTTTTATATAATTATGAAATGAGATTTTAAATGTGAATTATGGTTGTTGTTAATGAATTTGGAAGAAAACAATGTGATTTAGTAGTTTTGTCGCATTGTGGGAGTTTTGAATGGAATATGGAAAGTAGAAATGTTTGAATTCATGTATATTGCTTGGAATATTATTGGAATGTGTTTGAATAATCTTTGAATGAGCAAATGAATATGATAATAGGTTGATATTAGTTTGATATTGTGAAGTTCGGATGGAAGTTGTTGATTTATGTAGAAATGAAGAATATTGATGTTAGATTCATTTTGTTGTGACTTATGATGTTTATGATATTGTGGGTTGTTGTGGTTGATGTTTTGAGCCGAGATAATTCTCGGGGATGTCATATGTATAGGGGAAATGCTGCCGAAATTTCGGTAGACAAAAATGAGTTTAAGTGGATTCTTAAACCTTGAAATCCCTAATTGGTAACTTTGACCATTCGCAGATTCTAAGCGAAACGGGACTTGAGTTTTGGGCGATCGTAAGACGCTTCTAAGGTATGTAAGGCTACCCATTCCTTCTTTTGGCATGTCTTAGGCCTACTAGGTCGATACCGTAGCCCCGAGGGAAATTCTGCTCCTTGAAATCCGAATTAGAAACTGAGCACTATTCATTCAATTGAAATGAACCTTAAAATTCTCCTTTGCTTGAAAAGTAATTAAATGACCGAAAATTATCCAAATGTAGTCAAATCGCTTCGGATTCTCCATGTGTGACCCCATAGACCCTAAATGCCCGAGATTTATGTTCGCCCTCTCGGCTTAACCCGAGGCGGGCCCGCTAGCATCGAGATCCCCTTGTTTGCTCTATTATCTTATTTTTGTATAATGACGGCAAAACACTTTTGTTTATGAATTTGGCTATCATAAAATAATGTTTCGACTGTCACGATATTCTAAATACTATTTTGAACCATAGATACCATATTGGAAGTACTTTTAAGAAACGAACCCGTATTGATCAATTGTTCGAATTATTTGACTAAAGAGTTAGCATATGACATTATCAAGTTTCAAAAGGCGTTTTGGTATATAAATTGCATTAGTTGCTCACGACTCTGCTCGTGCCTTATTATGATTTCGTTCACCGGTTCCCGGGCCGGTTTTTGTGATCGTGCGCCTTATGATAATTCGGCAGTATGCTGTGTTACGGTTTCCGAGACCTCGCCATAGGGCCGGTTACCGTTCTGGAGTTATGCTGTGATATGGCTTGTGATATGATTTGTATGATGACGTGATGTGTTATTCGGAGATGTCCGGAGATATGAAACCTTCTGGAGTATGCTGTGTTGTGGCACCAGCGTCGGGGTGGTGACCACATTCCTGAGCGTTATGCATGATTTTGATTTGCATTATGTACATATGTCTTCAGTACAGATTTTATTGTATTAATCCGATATTTTCTCTCCGTATTTTTATTTTGCTTGTGGTTTGGATTTCTGTACTCTATGCTTTACATACTCAGTACCTCTTTCGTACTGACCCCCTTTCTTCGGGGGCTGCGTTTCATGCCCGCAGGTACAGACGTTGGTGACCCTCCACTGTAGGCCACACTTCCTACTATTTTGGATTGCTCCCTTTGTTCCGGAGCTTACATTTTGGTATATATCTTTGTTATGTATATTCTTGTGTATATTTGGACTATTTGGGGTACGGCGGGGCCCTGTCCCGTCATATGTTTTGTTCTGAGTCTGTAGAGGCCTGTAGTCATCTATGTGGGTCGAGGGTCCTTTATGTGTTTGTTTGGTTTGAAGCTTACATCTCAAAGCGGTCCCTTTTGTTGTAATGGCATTGATGGCCCATATGTCTGTATATGTGTGTATATATTCGGCGATGCATATTCCGCCACTTTTCCGACTGTGACATGATATACCATAAGTGTGACCGCTTGAGTTGGCTTTTATTTTACCTGTGATGATTTAGTATGACGATGTCCGGGTGTCCAACTAGGACGCCAGTCGCGGCCCACGGGGTTGGGTCGTGACATTAGAGTACTACATGTATGTGGGTTGCCTCGAGGTCATATTGTTTGAGAGATATATTTCGAGGCGGCCCATGCGGTTCAGCCCACGGGATCCGTATATGTTTTTTTGGTCTTCGTCATCTATAGCCTTGCGGGACATATATATATGTTTGTGTTTGAGATGTGTTTGAGAGCAGGGAGATAATTTGAGACAACGTCTAATTTAAGTATCCTCGTAAGCATCGTATGTGCATTCGGGTTTGATGAATGTGTTTGGGTCACTCCCTAGTCACCATCACGGTATATCTACATTTTTGATTATGTGTTAAAGGAAGAATAAATAATTGTATATACATGTATAAATTGATTTCATATTATGTAGCGGTGGTAATGGGGGAAAAGAATGATATGTCCAAGGGTTCTCTTATCATGTTATTTCATGTCCCATATTATTTCTTCCGGAAGTAGGATGTAAAGAGGGAAAAACCCCAAGATAGCGATGATGATGCATTTCACGATGAGAAGCTAATTACGTATGAGTAAAGGGAAGAGGGAAGACACGAGTATGTTAAGCCCCACATATAGATTGTCGTACCTACTTATGGATCATCGAAACAGCATGAATAAGACACTTGTATAGTAAGAGGTATACAAATTAAAGATTTGAAGGCAAGACCCCAAAGGGGGGAAGCGATGGAAAGAAACGCAAGTGTAGAAAGTTAACATTACCATAATACGTTCATAGATATAATAATTAGTAATGATGTTAAGAGATGCTTATGATCTTATATCTTTGTGTCTATATATGACTATTATGGAAAAGAGAGCTTGTATGACCAATCCATACGATATATACATGAATATGTATACATCGAAGATCAGCACGCATCTCATTATAGTTAAGATACGGATGAGGTCGACGATTACAAACGACCACTGTACAACCTCAATAGTTTTTATAGTAACGGGTATGTTATGTAGATATGAAAATGGCTCATAAATGCTATGTATTATACTAAATCCTCCCCGACGGATATGTGACATATGATATATACGAATTGAACGACATGAATATGAGTACAAGTATGTTACGAACATAAAAATTATATGAATAAGTATGTAAATGAATGTGTCATGAACAGAGATATCCTATGAGCACTTGTGTATGGATATATATACGGTATGAGTATTGCTGTATACACACATGAACCACCAAGAGCGGTGATGTGACTAGCAAGCAATTATCCGCTAATGAAACGAGGGATGTGCGTGCGGATGACGCCATTATGGGGTAAGGAAGGGGAATGCATTAAATGAAGTGTAATAATCTCATAAGTCTACGGTGCCATGCCACCCTATTTCCATCATTACTCGGCAATCTCTCTGTGAAATGAAATATTGGGACCGCACGAGAAAATTTGCACCTATTTTAGTGCCTTATAGTGTACGAAGAACTACCACGATGAAACTGGTGATAAGGTATGTATGCTTTATTTTTATGTAACTATGGGTCGAGATCTTGATACTCGGAAGCTCTCACCTGCCCGATTGTGTTATAGCGATCCCGTGAGGCAATGATATTATGGGTTGTTGTGGCACCGGATGGTATCTCACCATACCATAGGTCCGAAACTACCACGAGGATCAATTTTTCTAGACCTCGCTCTCTTATCTTCGAGGACTTCCCTCGGTGACCCACTTGTTACACCTCGGAAATTTCCCTTAGCGTACAAGTGAATAGACTCATGAGGGACATGATGAACATGAGGTTTAGGTGAGCGAGAGATAGTAATCGATAGTCCTAGTTAAGATTTCCAAAGATATTAGACTTAAGAAAAGAAGTGTTAAAGAGAAGCGAGTTGTAAGTTGAGAGTATCGGATAAGGAGTACGAGCATTGAGTTAATGATGTATGAATGATGCCCCAAGAAAATTTATAACATCCCTTAGAATGGTATTGAAGTGTTGAACAAGTGTTAAGAAGGTTCCATAAGGATCGGAGATCAAATGAATCAACGAAACAACTTTCGAAACACAGGCAAACATACGGCCGGACATGCGCGTATAAAATATGCGGACGTATGTCCAGCCGTAGATCCAGCCCCGACCATGACTTAAGCCACTGGACCAAATATACGGTCCAACATACGGCTGGTATAAATTATACGGACCGTATGTTGGTCCGTATATTTCCATCGGGGCGAACTGTGTTTTATATAAGGATCATTTCCTTTTTATTTTTCATTTCCCCCTTTCTCTCCTACACTTCAAGAACCCTCTAGAACATGTCCCAACACTTCAATCACAAGAAAACAAGAGAAATCAAGGATCAACAACAAGAAATCAAGAGAATCAAGTAAAAGAAACTCCATCAAAGTCATACAAATCAAGAAATCCCAAGAGAGAGAAAGTAGGGTTTTGGTGGAAAAGGTGAATTGTCATCCAAGGCTTGTTCCTCCATCATCCAAGGTATTTCTATAGTATTTTCATGATGTTAATTGAAGTATTATAAAGTAGAAACACTTGAATTACAAAAGAATACATGAAATGGGTTAGATATGGAAGAATAATGTCATCTTGAAATAGTAGTTGGATTGAATCATGGAAACGAATACGTTGATGATATAAATGATTATAAATGACATTTAGAACATAAAATAAGCATTGGATGTGAAAGAATAGACGATGGACTTTTAGTCTATAATTATGGAGAATTGAGGTGAAATTATGAAATGCGAATCATGGCGAATGAATGACGATTGTTACTAGTGACATTATGATTGTTGGTATGAATGGTTGGGAGTTGATATGGAATGTGGCGGAAAGTAGTATAAACAAAGGAAATGCTGCCCAAATTTCTATAGCCTTAGTAAGTATGATTTTACGATTATATAGCTAATGTTGATACGAATTCCATTGAAGGTAGACGAGAGCATTAAAGGAAAACGAGCAAGCGATAGAATAAGCTAAACGACAAAGGTATGTGAAGCTTAGCCCTTTCTTTCCAAGGCATGACTTCTATGGCATGAAATCTCTCTTTACTACGAATGTCCCATCTCCAAGAAAGTCAAGAGTCCTCACTCACGAATAGCTATACGAAATAAGAGATATGAGTTGAATGCGAAAATGATGATAGTAAGCTAAGAGTCTTTATGATGAATTATGATAAGCATGTTATAAAGGGCATATTATGATAAGCATGTTATGATACGCATGTTATGGTAAGCATACTATGATGAGCATATTATTGATTATTATACCGCACCTATATGGTCGGGCAGTTATTACAGTTATGCATATATGATAGTGATGTTAAGTTACGATAGAACCATGATATGCTTATAAGACAATCCATAATCATAAATCTACAAGATGTACGATGTTGAGTATATGGTATGTATGCACAAATATATGTATTATGACGATATGATGATGCACGTACGATATGAGATATATGTGATGTGATCGAGCCCTCGTGGCCGAATACGATATGCTGTCGAGCCTATGAGGCCGAATACGGATAATGATCAAATGTGTATAAATAGATGCGACATTATGATAAGTATATGTATGTGTATGATGGATGCAAGATGATGACTAGATACGTTAAGGTCATGATACCCCTATGTGATGTATATGTATATATGTATGTATCGAGCCCAGAAGGGCCGATTACGTGTACCATTAAGCCCATCGAGCCCATGAGGGCCGAGTACGGATACTGTTAAGCCCATCGAGCCCGAGAGGGCCGAGTACGAATGCCATCAAGCCTATCGAGCCCAAGAGGGCCGAGACGTATACCAATGGTCCCGTCGAGCCCAAGAGGGCCGAGTACGTATACGAATGCCATCGAGCCAAGAGGGCCGAGTACGTATGCTAGCGATCCTATCGAGCCCGAAGGGGGCCGAGTACGAATGATGCCAACCTATATGAATACGAGTATGCTACATGTATGATACCGTTATGAATACGACTATGTTATATGCATGATGCTTATATGAGCACGACTATGTTTTACGTATGATATCTATGTGAGTATGATTGTGTTACCTGTATGATTATACCATATGCATCACATTCATGTGAGTACGAATGAGATAAGTATATGATATCTTTACGAGTACGATTATGCTATACATATGACAGTGATTAGAGTTCGAATATACTACTAACATGTAAGTGCCGAGTAAGGGCTATGTATATGCAAAGCACGTGATGCGGGCATGAGTATGACGAGATAATAGATATGAAAGGTAAGTAAGTAAAGGATATGGATGTATGTATACAAGTACGAAATAGAACATGGAACGCCCCTACGGAAAGCAGGTAAGTACTATGAAGGAAATGTTAATGACTCTATCCGTGTTATTCCATATATTACCGTTATGTTTCTCCATCATTCACGCTCATGCTTTACATACTCGGTACAATATTAAACCGCGTCTTTTTTGGACGCGTGTTCATGCCCGCGGGTAGGCCGGAGGACGTTGCCGATCAATAGGAGCCGATGGGCGCGCGTGAGCACTCCATTGTCGGAGGTGCTATTTTGAGACATTATTTTGTGTACATGTTTTTTGGGCACGGCGGGGTCTGTCCGTCCATATGTTCGGTGTTCTAGTAGAGGCTCGTAGATACGTATGTGTGGGTAGTATGGTCCCATAGTCATTGTGTAAATGAAAGCCTATGTATATTATTATTATTTTGATAGCCCGAAGGGCCTACGTTTATATAAGTAAATATGTTCTATATGAAAGTCGTTTCCTATGATTATAAACGATAAGAGAAATGCATAAAGACAGTTAAGCAATAGAATGAGGGGTGCTCGGTGGTCGGCCTCGGGTACCGTCGCGGCCCGTAGGTCGGGTCGTGACACCCTTCTTGACGACTACGTGTTACACCTCGAAAATTTCCCGTTAACGTACAGTGAATAGGCCAATGAAGGGCATGATGTGTACGATGTTTTGATAAGTAAGAGATGGCAATTGATGACCCTAAACGAGATTTCAAAGATATTTAAGATAAGTGAACTAGGGCTTTGGTGCAAGAAGAGTATTGACACTCAAGGCTTGTTCCTACACTATCTAAGGTAAGTTTCATGATCTTTTCATGTTGGTTGAAGTATTGAAAAGTTGAAACACTTAGATTATAGAAGGAAATAGGAAATGGGTCATAAATATGGCAATAGTGACATTGTTGAGTAGAAACTTGGATTGAGTTGTGCATATTGATATGTTGAAATTATAAATATGTTATGAATGACATTTAGAACATGGAATGAGTATTATAAGTGAAAGAACGCGATAGTGAACTATGGTCACGATTATGGAGGAATTGAAGTGAAATTGCTAAATGTGGATAATGCAAATGAATGATGCATCTTGTTTATGATATTGTGATTGTTGTTATGAATGATTGGGAATTGATATGGAATATGGAGGAAGTCGTATAAACAAAGGAAATGCTGCCCAATTTTCTCTAGCTTTAGTAAGCACGTTCTTATTGTCACGACCCAACCCTGTAGGCCGTGACTAGTGCCCGAGTTGGGCACCCATACACACCTGCTGACCATAATCAGCGTACAAACAGATTATGCATATACAGAAGTCAGACATTAGATCATAGCTGGCATGACCAGATCGTGTACAAACAGAAAAGTAATACGTCGCCCCAAATCTGTCACAAACATGTATACATATCGCTGTCACATCTTTCAGCGAACAATATCACACATAAGCCGGTAAGGCTGCCATAGTATAGGGGGGACGTCCAAATCACAAATCACACAGACACAACTGAACAGTGATTTCCCATAACCCACACATATGTCTACAGACCTCTACGAATAATAACAGAATCATATGACGGGACAGGGCCCCGTCGTACCCCTGAATAAACATATGCATATGTACAATAACAGAATCTGGACCAAAGTATAGGCTCGGAATAAGGAGCGCTCCAAGACACTGAACAGAATTCCTAAGCCGCGGGTCATCCAAATAAATACCTGTACCTGCGCGGCATGAAACGCAGCCCCCGAAGAAAGGGGGTCAGTACGAAATATGTACTGAGTATGCAAAGCACGAGATATGGTAAACAGGATCATAATCGGAATAAGAGGTACGAAAAAATAAATGCAAAATCCAGAATATCAAAATGCTTACTCGTTAAAACACAAATCATGCATGGGGCTCTTAGAATATGGTCGCCCGCCCGTCATTGGCGCCATAACACATCATACTCCAGAAGATTTCATATCTCCGAAAACCCGACATATCACATATCACATATACACGGTACCCGGCCCTATAGCGGAGGGGTCAGTGAACCGACACATCATAACACCAAATATACATGGTACCCGGCCCTATAAATAGGGGCTCGGCGAACCGGACACATCATACTCCGAATATCACATAGTGCGCACGATAACATAACCGGCCCGGACTCGGCGAAAGATATAACCCTATGCACGAGCGTAGTCGTGGGAGACCATATGCGCTTATATCACTTTCAAAAACTCCATCGAATAGTCAAACGAATTATCATTTAAAAATCGAGAATAGTCAAATCAAGTTTTCCCCCGAATGCCACTCGGAACATATCAAATAGAACTTTGGAAATCATAGTTACGTATCGGAATCATAAGTATAAGAATCATCATTTCGGACTCAACGATAAGTATATAATCATACTCGGGGGGTCGGAAAGATAGTCATATTAAGTTCTTTCAAAAAGTCGTTAGCACTATACAAAGGAAACTCGCCGGACCCACGGACGAGCGTCAACCCAATCCGGGCCCGCCTATGAAAGACATAGTCATCATATGCTATAAAACCTCTTACGAACATATCGAGGCGATCCGGTTCGTCTCCGAAAGTTACGGCCCTTTTTCCGATGTAGAACTTTTTAAGAACAAAACTTTTTATGCAACGTTTGAAAACCAAATATTCCAAAGACATAAGGGCCATTATTCCATCACATTACGAATGTCAAAGAAAAAAAAAGCAAATAAGAATCGTAGGCATACTCGGATCGCAAGAATAGAATTTTCTCGAGGCTCGTGTCATAGCCTATTTACAACTAAGGCATGCTAAAAGAAGGAAGGGTTAAGCTTTACATACCTTGTCCGCTTCCTAAGCTAATCCGAATTCAAGTCTCGACTTCTTAAAATCTACAATAACATCATTTGGCACCAAACATTAGTCATAAGCGCTTAGAAATCCAATTCTAAGTTAGCATTTCATTTACAGAAATTTGGGCAGCATTTCCCTTATAAAGTCAACAATCCCAAGAATTCAACTCGGCCAAATCTTCAACAACAATACCAACAACCATACTAACAACATCAACAATTAATTCAAAATGCATTCTAACGTCAATAACTCGTTTCTACATAATTCGACAACATTCCATTTATTTCAAATCACCACCTACCATTAAGCCAACTTCAATGCTCATACATCCAAATACCAATCCGAAACTATTCAAACAAAACTCAAGAACATTTCAAACGATCCACACAACATTCCAAACAGCCCAACCACTTACCATATCACCCGAAACTTTCCAAATTCAATAAGAACAACAACAACACATTTCTTTCTTCCAAATTCATGAACTACACCATCAATCTACACATTAACAACATTAACCTCAATAATACAAGAAACTATAATAAAATCACATTACCTTCTCCAACAACCTACAAACGATTACAACTTCAATTTGAATCATTAAACCATCATTTTTATCATAGAATTCATACGACGACAACCAAAAATACTAAATAAAATTTGTTCATCATGCCCTACCAAAACAGCCCACTATTCGGCGACACCACCACATCACAATTTCATGAGCTTCATTCATTTCTACACACTACAACAACACACAAACATGCTTAATACAATTAATTCTTCATTCCTACACACCACTACACACACACGGCCAACACTTCAACATGCATGATTTCATGGATTTCACTCATTTTCACATACTACAACATGCACAAACCATCCATAACATATAAAAAGAAGATTAAACCTTACCTTCTTCACTTAGTTCTTCCACTTGGCTAGAGTTGAAAATTGCAAGAACAAAGGATTTACTTGCTCCAACAACCACTTCGTGTTGTTTAGGACCTTCCAATTAGTTGAAAACCTAGGAGAAAATAATTTCTTAGTGATGAATTTCCATGGACCCATTCGGCCAGCCCTTGGCCGAATGCTCCTTGTCTCTTTTTTTCTCCATGTTTCTTCATACTTCTAGAGTTAAAAAGATGAAGAATTAGTCTTGCTAAGTCATCCAATGTAAACATATAAGGTTCATCCATGTGTGCCATGGCCCACACATGGCTTGGATGATTTTAATTTGGCCAAGCCATGGGTGGGAACCACCTAAGGCCACACGGCCACATCCATATTTTCATGAAAAATTAATAACTTTCACTAATTCACTTTTGACCCCAAATTTTTCTCAATATTCCATACCATTAAAATCATAAGTAACTTATGCCTTAAAATAAAATCGGATATCAAAAGTCTCAACCTCGTATCCCGGAATAGTCTTGTCCTTAACTTTTCATGGTTAGCTCGGAATGTTCCAATGTACAAAATACGGGATATAACACTTATAATCGCTTCGCTAATGTTAATGCGAATTCTCTTGAAGGTAAAGACGTGAGCATTAAAGGAGAACGAGCAATCAATAGAATAGTTAAACGACAAAGGTATGTGAGGCTAGTCCTTTCTTTCTAAGGCATGAATCTTATGGTATGAATTTCCTCCTTCTTCATGAATGTCCTATTTTCAAGAAAACTATGAGTCCTTATTCAAGAGTAGCCATATGAGATAAGAGATACACTATGAGTACGATAATGATGATGATAAGCTTAAGTCTAAAGATTCTAGAGTTGATGATATGATGTACCTATAAAGCTAAATGATGCTATCTATAATCTATTGA
>NC_081353.1:3597796-3605366 GCF_029784015.1 Lycium ferocissimum
TATTGCCACGACGGTTATCATCCGGACGCGATGCTCTGACGCGGATATAGGGCGAGCCGAGTATTTCACGCAATGTGGCTCGCCGACGCAGCTCGTCATATGATACTATGATACACTATGATAAGTGCTATGATATAACATGACATAAATTCTATTTTCTATGTGTATGAAAAGAAACGTTCTCTTTTTCTAAAAAGGAAAAACAAGCATGTATGGTGTCCACTCAAAAGGGCATTCACATATATTGTGTTACCCTCTTATCTCATCGCATGTTCTACGATCCCATGGTTTTGTTGGTCATACTTATATTCCTGGTTTGTATTATTTTTCATGCCTTGCATACTCGCACATAGCTCGTACCGACCCTCTTCTTGGTGGCCGCGTTTTCATGCCGCGTGTGCACACCCAGATGAATCGAATCTAGCATAGAGGGTGTTCCAAACAGGTTGTAGGCTCCACTTGTCCCGGAAGTGCCGCCGAGTCGAGTATAGATGCTATGATGCTTTGTTCGAAGTTAGAGACTTTGCAGACATGTAGTCGTGGGTATTGAGTTGTCATGTAAACTCCACGTCGATATGTTATTATGTTTCGTGTCACGAGTCTTATATGATGTCGATTCTATTTAAAAAAAATAAAAAAATTCTATGTATTCATTTCTAAAACTGATTCATAAGTTCATATGGGAAGTAAGAGTTAATGGTTCGCTCGGCTCCGAATACGGGGTCGGGCGCCCATCACACCCTAGTAAGATCGGGTGTGACACAAGTATGATAATCGATGATGATTAGCTAGCTCTAAAGAGTCCCAAAGTGAGAAATGATGCCCACGAAGTTAATAATTCTAAGTATGGTTCCATTGGTGTTTCTTCTTATATACACTCACCTTAACATGTTAGTCCCCTCAAGGTGAGATGCGATGATTTGATTACTCCATACGGTAGTCGGGTCCCACGACCTTATGTCACCCCGACGTAGCTATAGTCGCTCCAAGTCCTAATGTATGTATATGTAATGATGCTAAATTATGATAAAGCCTTGATATCATGTTCCTATAAAGCCAATGGCACAACTATAATCTATTGATATTGATTAGTATATACACTCACCTTACGTTTGTTCCTTCGGGGCGTGAGTGTGTAATGCCCATAAATACTCCATAATGCAACCGGGTGCCCACGAATTACGTCACCCCGATAAAGTATAATTATCTATGAGTCTCTATGCATGTATTTCTATAAGTATTCTATCATCAAGATATTATAATGAGCATATAATGAGCAGTTGTACCGAGTATATGATGATATCACACCGCGCCTATACGCTGGTAGCTATACACCATGGCCAAATGGTATGGCGCGCCACGGTACCAGTGGACCCGCATGAGATGGTACTCCCGAACGCGGGGAGGCCTAGACGCGGGCTAATATTATTGATTATCACACCGCACCTATATGGTCGGGCAGCTTATACACTTAGCGCATACATGACATGATGATGTTTACGAGAGTAAGCCAACATGCACTATTTATTTTATGGATACAACAAGACAGTTGCTCCTCATTTGATGTCTCCCCTATTTCATTGATGTTCTATTATTGTTTATGCCTTACATACTCGCACAATATTCCGTACCGACGTCCTTTTCTTTGGACGCCGTGTCATGCCCACGTAGACAGGGAGACGTTGCAGATCCATAAGAGTTTACCACAGATATACCGAGCCCTCCCTTATTCCGCAGGTGCTATTTTGAGGCGCCTTTGTGTATATATATTTTGGGGGCACGACGGGGTCCCGCTCCCGTCCTTATGTCTAGTACTCCAAGAGAGGCTCGTAGATACACAAGTTCGTGGGTAGTATGGTCCCATAGTCTTCATGTATATGTATATATCTATTATTTTGATAGCCGAAGCGGCTTATGTTTACAAAAAAAAAATGTTTCAAATGTTGATAGTTTTCCATGATTATGAGCATATAGAATGAATGGGATCAGCATATGAAAGATGAGCGGTGTTCGGTGGTTAGCCCCGTGTTATAGCCCGTATTTCATACGTTCGGATATTGTGAGAAAATGGTGAGAAGTTAAGGACAAGACTATGTTTCCAAAATTATTTTAATGTACAAGTTGGTTATGGACATTATTTATGAACATTATTGTATGGAAGTATTGAGGAAGGATAAGGGGCAAAAAGGAAAATCGCAAAGTGGTCCATGGTAACATCAGGGAAAGATTGGGAAAAAAATTGGAATTTCACAAGTATTCTAGAAATTGAATGGACCAAAGTTTAAATAATAATAAGACAAGTGGTCATACGTGCTATTATAAGAAAATTCAAGAAAAGGAAGAAAATTCTAGAAAAGAAAGAAAGGAGGGTTAAGTGTGAATTACAAAAAAATTATATGGACCAAAGCTTGCATGGCAAGACATTAGTCTTCCCTACTTAGACTTAAGGAAATTCAAGAAAAGGAGGAAAGGCAGGGGAAAAAAGGGGACATTTGACCATACTTGAGGGACCTAAGCACAAATATGGACAAGTAGTGTAAGATATATATATATATATATATATGTATAAGTTGGGCATCTTTTAATGTAAGAAAGACTTGCAAAAAAAAAAAAAAGAAGAAGAAGAAAACTTGGAGATGAGAGGTGGCCATTCGGCCATGGCTCCAAAATTGGAGACCATGGTATTGACCAAGAAAAATTGATTTCTCCTAGCCTTCCTACCACATTGAAGGTCCTCTACCACATGGAAGGATGGCCGGAGCAAGAACATCACCACTTGCACTAATTCGTGTCCAAAGTCAAGTAGAAAGTAAAATTTAAAAAAAAAAAGGTAAGAACTAATCCTCTTATATGTTATGGACAGCTATGTATGTTCAAGTATGGAAAAGTGAATGAAATTCATGTGTTGTAGAGGTAAAGGTGTGTGGCCGTGTACACGCACGGTTGAGCCGTGTGTGTACGTGTTGTGTTGCGTGGAAGATGAATTCATTTCATGTAATGTGTTGCTTTGTTGTGGTAATGTATAGAAAACATGGAAAATTCATGGAAAATATGGATGTTGTAGTGTGGCCGAATATAGTAGTATGGTAGCGGAGGAATTAATTTTATTTAGTAGTTTGGTTGCTATTGTAATGTATAGAAATGAATGGAAATTCATGAAAATCATGGAGAAGTGTTGTTGTGGCCGAGTAGTAGAGGATTTGGTGTTGTGGTAAATTGATGTAATTTGATATTCTGTTGTTGTCATTGTGGATTATGTGGTGTTGAATGAAGGGTGTTGTTGAAGTTAACGTATATGAATGATGATGACATGTATGGTTGTGGAATTGAAGGTTTTTGTGCAAAGTAAAATGTTGATTTAGGTTGTTGAAAGATTATGTGAATTAAATTGAATTGAATTGAATATGAATGGAATGTTGTTAGTAAGATTGTTGGCATTGTTGTTGGTTTGGCCGAGTTGAATTCTCGGATTGTTGTTAATGGATGAATTGGGCCGCAGCCATATTCTCCTGGATTGGTATTTATTAGAGATGTACGTCAAATTCTCTACAGATTATAAGTAAATGTATTTGAAGGGTTAAGAGAGGTATATGATAATGAACTCCAACAATTGCGTTAATCGTCTTGAATGTAGACTAATAAAGAAGTTTGGACGAATAATGAAGCCAGCAAGGCTGCCAGTATGTTAAGGCTCGCTTCCTTTCTTTTTCTATGGTATGATTCAGACGTAAGATTTTATAAATGCTTCCATAATCTTTCTATTTCCAAAAGTTAGAAGTAATGGTTCCAAGGTATAATTTTCCTTCTTAAAAGTTTATAAATGCTTTCCCAAAATATTCATTTTTCTCCAAAATCCAAGTTTTACGATTTTTGAAAGTTTTTATGATTAAAAACAACGACTATGATTTATAATGACAATGATGATGCCGTATATGAAAACGCTTCATGATGAATATGTCAAGGATATGTTCTTACCATGAATACTATCATATGAAATGTTAAGCTATTTTTGGATAAGGACTATTTTAAAGGTTTCAAAGTATGTGAAATGATAGGTTATGATCTCGTTTTTATGTTTTCCAAATGATGTTATTCTTTACTGATAGTCTCACCTATAATTGTTCCTTCAAGGTGAGACATGATTATCCCGATTGTTCCAGATAATGTAATCGGAGGTTACCGACCTTACGTCACTCCGATGCTATAGCTTTTCATTGGGCTCTGAGTGCATGCTTAAGTCATGATAGTTACACCGTTCCTTGTATACCGGGCATGTCGTCGCTAAGGCGGGCTATTAGATGATTACACCGCGCCATATGGCCGGGCATGTCACCGTTAAGGCGGGTCGCTATGTTTACACCGAGCCTAGAGGGCCGGGCATGATCACCACTAGTGGGCGGCATGAGATGATTATCGACGCGGGCTAATGATGTTATGTGATTCGTACTGTGCCATGGATGCATATAAGAGTAACAGTAAGCATGCATGACTCCGCCTTTAAGAGGCACTCGCATGTACGTACTACTTTTACAAAAGATATGACATGTTCTACGCTTCCATTCCCCGTTATTACTCATGAGTACGCTTTTTTACTATGTTGCTACCATAGCTATATCTCCTATTATGTTACTATTCATGCCTTACATACTCGCACATTGCTCGCATCGAATTTCTCTTCTTCGGGGGTCGTGCTTATGTCACAAGCAGTACACTCAGACGAGTAGAAGCTAATAAAGAGGATGTTCCCAAATGGTTGGCAAGCTCCATTTGCTCTGAGTGTCACCGAGTCGAGTTCTACGCCGTGGGATGTCGTCCAGAGTTAGAGGCTTGCAGACAAAGTCGTGGGTATAGTGTGTCGGCCTGAAAATGGTTCCACTAGCCGATGTGTTTTTATTATACATTATGTTACGCAGCCCCCTTATGTTTAACACATTGTGTTTAATTGGAAACGACAAAAGATTTTGGAAAGTTTTACTATGTAGTTTACTTTCATTTGATTTAAGAATCCAAAGAGAATATGTGTGTGACAAGAGTCCGGGTTCGCCGCTCCGAGTACTGGGTCGGGTGCCCATCACACCTTAGTAAAGATCGGGGTGTGACACCCTGATACCCGCTATGGCCCGTTGTTCGGGTCGTGACAACAATGCTCCTTCAACAAGTAATCTCCATTCCCCGACTACTTTACTAAGATCCTTAAGATTCTTCTTACTTGAAATTCTGTTTTTACATCTATACTACACAATTCATTCTCAAAATTCATCCTTTCATATGCACCACAAGCTTCCGTATCATAGTCCTTCATTTACAACTCTTGTGCTTATCATGAAATGTTCGTAAAGTATATTCTTTTTCTTTTCTCCTTTGTCAAACTCTTGGTTATTACAACTTATCCGTATTCCCTCGCACATCCCTTTTACATTCTTCCTATTTCCTTTATGATCGAATTTCTTTTACTTCTTACTATGACTCATATATCTCCTGTAATACACGATGTTCTTTGCCTCTTGGACAGACATATTAGCTTATTATCATTCCTCTTGTCCTTGATGGCTATATAATTTCCTCTTGCCCAGTCCATTAGTCCCGTTTCTTACTTTGGCCCTTAGAACCTTTCTTAACTTTCCTCACTCATAAAGCACTCTTCCCCACCTTGCCATTTTACCACTTTGGCCTCGAAATTTTGTAGGATACTCTATTAAAAGTACGAATCTGTTCCATTTCCAAGATCGTCTCCTGGGGGGGAGGGGTTTGTCCGTTCCCCTAGGCTAACGTATCAATCAGGCCTCATATATTATACCGTTAACCCTCTTTATCTCGGCTCGCTTCTCCTCAAGATCTTCGCATTTTTCCTTTGTCACATTTTTCCATGTCCCATCCTTTCTTGCTTACTTACTAGGAATTTACCCGAATGGCTTTTCGCCTTTACCATCACCTTAATCCTCTTCTCTCAAAAATTCCACTTACCCTTACTAGCAACATACTTCCTTTACTCATGCTTCTTCTCTCCTCACGATATCATAATCTTGTTACTTTATATATATACACACACACATATTCCTCCTTCCCCAATATTATTATATCATAATTACTCTACTTTAATATTCGAAGAAAGACAATATCCACATATCCCGTAGCAATGGCTACCTTAATTTCAATACCAAACTTGATTAGTACGTTTAGTATCTTATAAAATAAATCATAAGGCTCATATGTTTATCACTGGTTGTCAAATGACCTTCACCACATTTAATGGAAAGATTAAGATACCTTTCCTTAGAAGAACCTCATCCGTCCCTATTATTATCGCCTAGTCCTTTTCACCTATCCTTAAACATCTATTTGAAGTTCTAAAAGAAAAGTCCCAGATAAAACTCGTAATACTTTTTCCCCCGCGATCAGAGAAGTCCTTAACGCCCGTAGTTGGTAACACAATCATGCTATTCTGAAATTTCCTCGACATTTAGAAAATTGTCGTTAAATACGAATCAACACATGCGATCGCTTTTCGTCCTCAATCCCTCCGGCTCTCTAGCGGTAACAAAATGTCTTAGTCGCAATTTTCCATGACACTGTTGATTAACTTCCTCAAAATTTTCATTCGCTCACAATTAGATAATATCCCATAATAATCACACATAACATAAGAAGTGTTAATAAAAGGACCCATGTACCCGTAGTCGGCCATTCCATCCCGGTCTTGGGAACTCGTTGTCACGACCCAAATCGATGAGCCGTGATAAGGGTCCCACCTTCTTAGCGACCAAACACCCCTAAACACTTATCCGAAACATGTCGTAACACGTAGCCCATAAATGGCACAAACTAATCTCATAAAGAGGAAATATCCGTAACTCGTACAACCCCGCATATATATACACAACATGCGGAAGAACAAGGCAAGCGAAGCAGGGCCGCTATATATACCGTACACAAAAGAATATAAGCCGACAAGGCTACATAATTTGACTACTACATACAATCGTCTACGTACCCTTCCGGAATAAAGCTATAGAAAGGATGGGACAAAGGCCCCATCGTACCCATCTATATACATCTCAAAAGAATGGCCTACTAAAAATAGACCCAGAACTCCGAATCGAATGGAGTGCAATCGATCGTCGCCGGATAAGGTCCTACTAAGCCGGGACCACCTCCTCGTCTAGCCGTACCGCGGGCAGAACGCCCTCTCGAGCACCCGGGAGCCGCACGGATAATGTACCGAATATGTAAGTGTGAAAGACAACATGTATATATATAGAAATCATGAATAAGGTCTGAACTCATAAGCTGAAATAACTATCCGTTTAACTGTATTTAACCAGTATCCGTCTCGCATCTCGACCGAATCTCGTATGTTCCGAACGCATGGACATGCATATATATATATATATATATATATATATATATATATATATATATATATAGTAGGTACACACTTCATTATTACATCACAGCCACACCTTCACTTCGTCAAGCGTGCTCTTCCTCATGTATATATCCCAACATCACAGTGCCACCTAGCGGACCACTTTAGGCCACACCTTCACCCCCCGTCAAGCGTGCCTTTCAC